>NC_092461.1:38681186-38984462 GCF_047495875.1 Pithys albifrons albifrons | reverse complement strand
TATTTCCTTTCTACCACTTCTTTCACCACATTTCAGCACCCAAAATCACCCCTGCTGCCCTTTTCTGAATCTTTGCCATCTGAAGATGCTATGCAGGGCTGCATGCCATATCCGGGGAGTGTCACACTGTGAATTTGTCCAGGGCCCCAAGGAGAGAACCCTTTTCCTGTGCCATTTCATAATAATTCTAAATGCTTAATTTGCCTCTTTGCTGCAGGGCATTGAACTGACATTTTTCGAAAAAGCCCTCTGTCTTCAACAACTTTAAGATCTCTTTCCTGAATATATAAAACAAAGCAAATTTTAACAATAAAGGACACAGCAATAATTTATTAAAAACACCACAACACTGAGTCACCAGTAAAAGTATACAAATAAGCTAAGTGCTTGTTCCCACAGTATTTGCATTTGCACATGCAACTTTTTGCAATTTTGCCAAAGAATAGCCTTTTTTTTTTCTTCTGTGAATGCTTTTTCCCCCTTTGGCTTTCTACTAGCCCTGGTAAACAGCTTGTTCCCACTGGGTGATTAAACCAACGGGAGAAGTCTGTCTCATGCCTTCTGTCCAGTCTGGATGTGTTGTTCCTTCCATGGGCAAGACCAAGAAACGTCACCTAGTCTGCTACTGAAATTTCACCTCTCTGTGAGTAAACGAGGGTGGCAGAAAGAAGAGGGGAGAGCTGTAGTAGTTGATTCTGCCTTCTTCCTTCCTTCCTCCACATATATTTGAAAAGCATAATCTGCCACCAAACTGCATTTCTTCTACCACTCTACTTCTGAGACTTTCAGCTCCTGCATCTCAACAGTGAGCAGCAGCTCTGTTCTCTGGTGGTATGTAAGTGTCACTTCATCTGGGTTGACTCTCCCAGCACTGCCAGTACCTGGTGTCTTCAGCATTTGTCTGCATAGAGCACCTGTGCCTCTTACAAAGCTCAGCTGGCATCAGAGCCATGAGTCTATGTAAGTTGGTGTCACTCATTGCAGTATGAAGGCTAAAGATCCTCATGCAGAGGTGTTACAGCAGGCATTATCTTTGCCCTAGGTACCTTGTCCCTTCTGCCCCAGACTGTCCTATCTTAGAGTAAGTAAAGGTGACTGATGAGCAAACCCCAAATTCATTGGCTATGTCTGTAGGTCTAAGCATGCATCACTCAGTATGCTCCAAGCTCTGGGACAAAATACTTAGATCACAGAATCAGACTATTTTGAGTTGGAAGGGACCCACAAGGATCATCAAGTCTAACTCTAAAGGTAGTGGCCCACATAGGGGATTGAAACCATGACCTTGGCATTTTTACAACTAAGTTTTAACCAACTGAGCTAATGTCAGGGTCTTGGACCTCTTGGATAGCTCCTGTGCGTTAAAATCAGGATGTGGGAAACAAGCAGTAAGGAAGGAAGGTCTGGTTTATACCCAAGTCTTGCCCCAATATGAAGATGAGATGTGGGTAGTGTGTATATCCAGATTATAAAGTCTTCTCAAGTTCCTATCAAGTCATTTTTTATTGTCTACTAATAGTATGTTATGATTTGATTTCCTTATGTCTATCATCTAAGTTTAAGATGCTTGTAACCCAAGCAGCCCTGCATCAAAAAACATTAAGCCATCTATGCAAATGGAAGAGTTTGTTCCCACCTGTCCTCTGGTTCCTCAGGTAGCAGAAGTGGTTTTCCCCATGAACTTCGGCATCAATAAGCTGCTGTAAAAGGAACCTTATGTATAGTACACTGTCATGATTAATAATAGGGTTTCAACACACTGTGCAAACACTTAAGCTTCTTTGTAATAAATAGCCTGGTTTCTAACAAATTATAAGCAGAGGTAGCATTAGCAGCACTTGGCATTTTTGAGTTTAGCATTTTGTTTTCACACCTGCATTATAGAACAATCCCTTAACATAGATTGAAGGTGGCATACAGTCCAAGCCTGCTGGCTGGACCTATACAATGTCTTTCTGTGACACAGATAGGGAATCCCAGCTCCAAAAAGCATCATAACCTTTATCCTGTCTAAGCAATTCTAACAAAGTGAGGAACAGATGCACATTCCTACCACAACAATGTGGTTACATGGGGAAGGTGACATGAAGTGCACTGCACTCCTGAGAATAGTCTGTTTTCAGAAATGCTAGGCTTGGAATTACTGGCACAAATATGGATTTTGTGCTCTGAAACAAAACAAAGTACTGTGTGAGGTACGTCACACACTAAAACCTGCTGTTTCTGCTGGCTTGGATGGTGACACTTAGAGCTGAACCACTTGGCCTTCCTTTCCCCTTCTGCTACTGCTACCACTTAAGTGAAGATGCTGCCTGCTGAGTCTGAAGCTGATTTATGCTCTCACAGAAAGAGAAAATGTACTGCAGTACACAGAGGAAAAACTCCAAAAAGCAGTTGGAATGTAAAGGTTGATTTTTGATTAACCATAACATCCTTTGTCCTGAGTGCTATTACAGACAAATGTGTCCATCTTCCTAGCATGACATGAGACAAAGGCATAGGGCACTGCTCAAGAACTCAGCAGTTTGACTTTATTTAGATGAATACCTCCCACTGAAATCAGTGGGAATAAATTCTATAAATATCACTGAAGATCAGGACCATTGAGGCAAGGCAATCTTAAGAAATGATCCAGTGAATCTTTAAAACCGTTTTCTATTAGAGTTGAGCTGTAACTAATGCTTCATTATGATTGCATACTGGAGTCCTTGGAGACTTCTGAAGTACCCACTTAAGGGAAGAGCTACTTTATTCTAGTGTGCAATGAGTATTTGGGCAGTTCTTGCCTTTGTCCCAAAAATCTCGAGTGAGTCTTACTCTCTCTGTTCCTACCTGCAAAATGAGAAAAAGTGCCATAAAGTTAGGCACTTGAGAGTGCTCAGACAGTGTGATGATTAAGACAATGAGGAAGGGACAGTTTAACCATGTGGATGAATCAGAGCTAGATTCTACAGGAGGGCAAAGCATGACATTTGAGCTAGGTGTTTTTGATATAGCAGCCCTTCCCACTTCCCATTCCTTTGGACTGAAACTTTAGTTCAGGGATTTCTGGTGCCTCCCATTGACATTCTTTCCCAGTTAAGTGTCTTGTTGCTGAGGAAATAAATTAGACTGTGGTGTAAAAATTTAAACTCAAAGCCCATATTGACAGATTTCTTTATGCTGGGTACAAATTAACACCTCTTTCAAAATACCTTGTATTTCCAGTTACTGGTGAGAACTCCTGTCCAATTTATTAATTTATGAGATTCAAGTCAGGTTGGAGGCAGAGACAGAGGGAGAGCATATAGACTTTTTATTGAAAAATTTATTTGTCTTTTAATCTGAGATGTCTGCTTACAACATGAGCTATTCTGTGCAGAACTTGGAGAAATATTCTCCTAGGTTTGATCATACTTACAGACCTATTAAGACTGGTCAACTTTCACACCTCAGAGCACAACTCATGCAGTTGACTCCCACTTCTTCCAGTGTACAATCTGAAGAGTGACTATTATGCCTTAAGCAGAAAGACCATTGCAAGCTTTGTGGATGTACTGTGTGCCCGAATTCTACCACTCTCCACTGGAGATGAGCTTGACCGTCTCTTCTAGACAATGCCTTTGTTCTCAGTGCTCCCTGCCTGATCTCATCTAGTATCTGCCTGAAGTTTGCAAAATTTGAGCTCAAGGAACTAAGCTGAAGGTTTCATGCTGTCTTTGCTTATACACTGAGGCCTTTTCTGCAGCATGCTCCTGTATAAAAACAGGAATTCAAAACAAGTGTTGTGAGCCATGTTCCAGCCTGCATGCCTGGGCCTGCTGATACAGGCTGCTATTTGGCTAGCAGTGCTCATCAATCAGGCTTCAGGAGCGGACAGAAAGCATTTACAGCCAGAAGTCTGAGCCATGAAATCTAAAACTCAGCAAGAGCTGCTTATAAATAGCATGAAACAAAGTAGTGAAAATTAATCTTGTGTATCTGCAGGGGTTTTTAGGTTAGATCTTTTTTCAAGATGGAAAACAAAGGTCTATTGCTGCAGCAGTCATGAGGGTTTTACACTTTGACTTATGAAAGTGATTTTGGAGGAAAAAAATTAAAAGTTAAAAAAGAACAAAGAAAAAAAATCACTCCTTCCTTCTCTTCTTTCTCCTCGTTATAGCCTTGGTTCCATCATGGCAGCACCAGGAGTTGATAAGGCAGTTGGCACAATCAGAATGATGAGAAATTTTAGAGAATCATAGAATGGCTTGAGTTAGAAAGGACCTTAAAAATCATCTGGTTCCAACCTCGCTGCCATGGGTAGACACCTTCCACTATAAGAGGTTACTTGCATCTCTGTCCAGCCTGGCCTTGAACACTTCCAGGAATGGGGAATTCGCCTCTTCTCTGAGCAACCTGTAACACTGCCTCACCCCCCTCACAGTAAAGGATTTATTCCTAATATCTAATCTAAGCCTACCCTCTTAAGGCCATCTGTCCTTGTCCTGTGCACTCCATGCGCTTGTGAAAATCCCCTCTCCGGTTCTCTTTTAGCCCCTTCAGGTACTGGAATGGGCTATAAAGCCTTCTGGAGCCTTGTCCTCTCTAGGCTGAACAGCCCCATCAAGGACAAGTGGGCAGTGAGTGGGTGTGTGAGCTATATCCTAAAGGAGATCAGTCATTGATGAAGCAAGTTTCTCTTCTGCCAGCAGCTGATCCAGTTCGGTGCTCTGGAACATTCCTCCTCCATCCCCAGAAAAAGTTGGTACCCTCACCTCTGTGCTGCATACTCTTTGTGTATCTGCCATCTAACTGTGCCAAAGGAAACCTGGAGGGAGAGCAGAACAAGGATCTGCCAAAAGAGGGGAAAGAAGAGCATCTTAAACCCAGAAGAAGTGAGTCACCCCCTTGGTCATTGCAATGCTGATGGACAGTTTGTTTCTCATGCAGCAGAACTAGTTTTTATTACTGGGAGGGGCCAACTGATGAACCTGGCCTTGCTTGCATGAGCAGGGAGTAACATCAAGAACTGTG
This sequence comes from Pithys albifrons albifrons, assembly GCF_047495875.1. Lineage (NCBI taxonomy): Eukaryota > Metazoa > Chordata > Aves > Passeriformes > Thamnophilidae > Pithys > Pithys albifrons. The sequence continues at coordinate 38,979,467 of NC_092461.1, read as the reverse complement.
ATCCATCCACAAAGGGTATTTTACAGCCTTTCTGTAGCATGATTAAAACTACCAACTCAGGGTGATCATCTGTGTAGGAACCTGGACAGGTAGTAGACAGACTGGTGATAGCAGTGGTCAGGAAATAGAGCTCAGCATGGCAGCACTTCTCCGAGGATCCTCCAGGGATCTCAGCAGGAGGGGTCTTTTAGGGAGTGTCAGCAAAAGGAAGATTATTTCTCTCAAAAATAATTGATATTTGTCTGATAGCTCTCAAGTGAGTTTCAGATTCAGCTCCATGCTATTATTAAACACGAAAAAGGTGCTAATGCAAAGGAACGAGGAAGCAAATGTACACACAGGTACTCTGACAGCATTTTCTAACCTTTTGAAATATTTTAGGTTAGATGTCTAGTGCTGGCAGTGTCCAGGAAAGAAGGGGCAAGAGGGCCCAGATAAAATAGTGCCTGAAATGTGTATATTGCTCTACAAAGAAATAGTGTTAAAAGAGTAAAGGAGCACATATGAAAGAAAATAAACTTAGCCAGCAGTTCTAACCCCCTTCCTGTCCTTAGAGGATTTTGATTAGGCTGCTGTCTGACAAGCCTGAAGGAAGGACCTTGGTTGTTCATCTCAGCCTTAAGGATCTGTGCCAGGTTTCTGGTCACATTTATACTGACTTGTCCCTAGCAGGATAGAAAACTGTCCTATTTTTAGCAAACTCAAATATCTAGCATATGGCCTGCAGTCTATCATCCTGGCCCTGGATGCCACATCGCATAAAAGGAGCAGGGTTATTTGGGATCACTGCCTGGATGGGAAGACCTCCAAGGACAATCTCAGTGGTGTCAGTGTTTCAAGAGGTGATACTCTTTCTTCTGAATCCATGAGTCATCTTGCTTAATGTCACTAAATTCTTTCATGGGAAGCAAAAGTCATGGATCTCACTACTTTTCGCCAAGTTTCAAGTTTTCCAGCATCTACAAAGATTTTTCAAAATGGTGCCTCTGCCTCCACAGATAATAGTGCATTATGGCCATCTCTCCTAAAAAAACAGTCTATGCAGTGTGTGCATTTCTTTTGAAAATTTGGTCACTTTGTATCTTGTGAATTCTTTGGACAGTCTGACACTGAAGGATATGAAATGTTTTAGGAAAAACAGTGATGTGGACCATAAAATGACCTGTCTTTATAAATGCTTTAGCAATATCTACCCTTATATTACTGCCAGTCTCTCCTACTTGGATTTTTTTTTGCCTAGAAAAGAAGGGCACTGAAAATGCATTGGTTACAACCACCATAAAACTGAAGGATTACCATGCAGAAGCAAGGGAGAAGTACTTTAACCTAATTGCTCATCTGTGTGGACCTAACAGCACATCCATAATGAGGATGTTAGGTAATGCCTGTCGATGGCATTGCTGTGGCCTGTTCTAGAGCTAGGTAAAGGGTGATGGCATGGATGGATTGAAGTGCTCAATTCCAATCTAGATGCTTCCTCCTTTGACCTGAATGGTTTTGTCTTAGTAGACCCATAGTCTGTGATTCACCAGTCCACATTGGCTGGATTTGACGCAACACCAGTGATTTCTAAATATGTCCATCCACAGACTTTCTGGATGGTATCTGCTTGATCAGGATAAAATTCCTGTCATGTAGATATAACTGCCAGTTTAGTTATTTGAGCCCTCCATTTTTAGGTGTTGGGGAGATGCTGACTAATCTCAGGTCATTTTGTCTTAAAATTCACCTATTCCTAAAACAGCCATTATATGAATTTTGCTCTGGGACTGACCACTGATTATGAAGATAGTCTGTCATGTCTAGTTTGGGTTAAAATGTCTTCTACACAGAAGTCTTTATGTTTTCAGTGAAAATGATATGAATAGATGAGGTAAATATAAGTTTTTTCCCATATTAGTCTTCCAAATTCTGCACTTGAAGGCATCTTGAGGTATTTATGAGCAAACTTTTCTCAAGTATTACCTAATTTGGAGACAATGATTAAGATAAATTGAAATTCATAAATATTTGTTTACAATTTCTGCTTTCCTCAGAGGAAGGTGGCAAATGAAGCAGAGTGTGTTTTTTCGCTTTCCTTTCTTTTCCGCTCATTAGAGGAAGAAGCATCCTATTTATTTCCAATAGGCACCTTAATAAAGTTCTTTCAGCTACATACTATGATGTCTCCTAACTACTGGGTGGGGTGAAATCACCTTAATAAAAATATCATAGAAGTTCATTTTTTCACAAGTATAATGGCACTTCTTTCCCATTTTGTTTGGTTTTTCCTCTATAGAAACTCTGGTTTCCTAAAAATGCTGGGTTGTTTTTTGTTTGTTTGTTTTCCTTAGAAGAGCTCTTTTTCTTTCTTTGAGGGATCTGGGGAGTCTGGGATGTTTGTTTCTTCATTTCACAGACACATGCAAACCTGTTCTGTCTACAATTTTCCTGCTCACAAAAATTCACACAAGCAGCTGTGTCATGCCTGCAATACAGATCAAGGGAAGGCCTGGAAGTGGCTCTGCTGTCCTGACTTTTAAGCCAGAACTCCAGGCTTACATAGTGTCTGTGTTTACACTGACCTAAATCTGCCACCTGTATATACACGATATACCGTACACCCTGTATGCACTACAAAGACTGTGCAAATTTCTTCAGTTGGCCCCAGAAGTTGTCCAGCTCCATCTGGGATGTTCTGCTGAGGCCTGCCTGTGCCTACATTGTGTTTAGAACATCCTTGAAAACCATGGACAGTGGGCAGTGGCCATCAGCAAACACCAACCCTGCCTCTCTCCCACTCCTGATTCTCTTCCCTTCTGCACGTGATTTATTATCCCTGTTGTTCACCCTTGGAAACTGACCCACAAGAAAGTACAAGACCTGCTCTGAAAGGGACCTCACACAATGGAGGTTATTGTAACCAAAACATGTTAGAATGAGATAAAAGTGACTTATCAGTTTGATCTGTGTGAGGACAATTCTCCAATTTGGTATGAAACAGGCAGACCAATAGATAATAAACCTACCCATAAGACAATCTACATGAGTTTCAAACATTGACACCTTAGTGTTGCTGTCAGAGAGGCATCTGCTTAACATCAGGGGTGTATACTTGGGATTTATAACCAGAAAGATAAAGCCTTAGAGATAGAGACACTTCTAAACATCTGAGTTAAGCTCAAGTGAGATGTGCCAGAATACAGGAAGGGATCCAATCAAAGCATCTCATGGTGCTCTGAGCTCTGTTTTTAAGACCTCCCTGTAATCTGGAGCATTTTTAAACTGCTGCCTTGCAAACTCTGCCCTTATTCTTACTTCCCCCAGCCTTGATGCTTCCTTTCAGCAACAGCAAATGCTGTTTTCTTACTTCTTTTGTCTGGCTCTTCAGCAAACTCTCATTATCCCTCCTTCCTTTACCACAAACCTTGAAAGGCAACTGGGTGGCAAGCAGTTATTGTAGATGCCCATCATGTGGCACATCAGTTCTGGCAGCTATTCCTGCACCACTTTGATGTTGCCGAAGTCTAAATCCTTGGGTGAGGAGGGGGTCCACTCCCAGAGCACATTGTGCATCCCAGAGAGAACAAGCTCTGATTGTGCTGCCAGTCAAAGCACAGCAGAGATGCTGCCAGGGCTGATAATGGGAGACACAAAGGTGGCTGAGATCACAGACTAAGGAGGGGAGGGAGAGAAAGAAAGACAAACTTCATTGGAGTTCAGTGGTTGAGAAAAAAACCCAGAGCCAATTGAAAGATGGTGGAACAGAAAAGGAGTTTCCACAGAGGTGGTGGAAAAGAAAAGGAATGGCATTTTATCAGTTCAGTAATAGCCTGGGATTTTTCTTTGAACATTGACAGACCTTCTGTTTTTTGAACTGGTTCATTGGCTTCTAGCCCAACATTTACACTCCAAGGCAAGCTACTGCTTGCAGTGCTTTTGAGGCAGAGGGAGCACGTTAAAAATACTGACTTTTTAGAATTATCTAATTACTTTGGTATGGGTAAAAATTAAGAATTTGTCTCTCTCTTTTTCTCTTTTTTCTTTCACCTTCTTCCTCCTCTGTCTCTTTCTAAGGTAACCAGCTAGAAATCAAACAACTTTTCTTCCTATTTTAGAAAATGTTTCCAGCTGAGGAAAGGTCTTTGAACTGAAGCAAGGACACCAGCCATTGTAAGGGCAGAGTGGAGTAAGGATTATGAAAAGGGTACTGGTGAACTGAGGGACTTAGAAAAAAAATGACAAGATAAATTCCCTGAAAGCCAGGTTTTTAAAAATAAATTTAGTAGACTTTTCCTAGATTTTTGTTGTAATTTATATTTTGTTCTCTGCATCCATTACATACTGTATTTTTGTGTAATTTTATGCCATTAGCCAGGTATGCTGCGAATAGCTATGCTGACTTTCAGGTCCATTGAATTTATCCACAAGAAAGGATTAGGGATCATACACAATATTGTGCAATTAGTAGAAATATGAGAGGTAAAACCAGGCTTCAGATTTAAAGTTCTGCTTTTTGAAGGTGACAAGGTGTGGGATTGTCATCTTATTAACATTCAATAGGACTGAGATTGAGGCAATTTGTTACAATCAAGCACATATAAAGAGGGTGCAAAAAATTGAGTGTAGACCCTCTTCAGTATAAAAAACTTGTTTAACTAAAACGATAAAATAAACAGAGTTTAAAAAGAAGATGGTAAAATTTGGAAACAGCAACAAAACTCAAGAAAAAAAAAAGGTTTTTCATTTTCAGTTCTTTCCTTAGCTGCTTCCATGATGTTCTAGGAAATCACCCCAAAAATCTGCACTCTTTAATTCCTTGGGAACCTTAATTCCTTAGTTTGCCTCTCTGCTCCTTAGGTCTGAATACAGGCAGGGAAGAGATCAATGTTAACAGGTATCTCTAGTAATGAGAAGTATGATATAGAGGTTAATAGGATGAATAATCAATTGTGCTCCAGTTCTTGCTTTATATTATATCCTAGATCTCTTTGCCTCCCTTCACAGGCCTTTCTTTGTAATATAATGGTGCCCTTGTTCTTCAGACTCACTTCAGCTTGTGTTTGGAAATCACCCTCCATGGTTAAACCAATGTGGCAATACAAATAATAAATTCTGTAGATATGAAAGGATATGCTGAATAAATGCATATACATTTTCTCACTTTGCATATATTTTCTTTACACTATATGCTTCAGACTGATCAAATATTGTATCAGGAATCATTGGATAACTATTTCATAAAAAGAAAATATATTAATATATGGAATATTATTCCTTTTTCATACCCACTCACTTTTAAACTACATTTGAATCACATTATGAATTTTGGCATTGAATTCTCTGGTATTTGCCAGATGACTAATCAGGTCAAAATCTCTTTATTGCAAAAAAATTGTGCTGGAATGATCTGTAATACCATAGCAGAATTGGTTTATGAGATAAATATATGCATCTGCATTTGCATACAACCACTTCAGTTCTGCCATCTGGCACCTCCTTGAACAGAAAGTTAACTCCTCTTGTTCCTTAAAATAGTGACCTGTGGCCTGTTCGGCATTAATCAGATTTGCAGTTGGACTTCTGGAGACCACATCTTCCTCTAAAATAGGCAAAATTTAGTTTCTTTGAAATAAACCCATTGGGATCTCTGCCACTTCCTTGCTGACTTCCAGAGTGCTTTCTTTATGATGGGGTTGTTACCATGTAATTTGGGTTTAACCAGTGATATATTGGATAAGAAATGACACACCCATTTAAAATAACAAAAACAGCAAATGAATTTATGAAAGTATGAATTTGTAAAAAAAAATCACCAACTTTGATAAGGCCTCTTTAAAGTTTTACTTCTGTACTTTCAGTACAGTGCTTCAATATGTACCTGCATAGTGTCTGCTCTGACAGGTCTTGCTGAACCAAATTTGACATTAGTTCTCAGTCACTTAATTCTGTGAAGAGCAATAAGTATTAAACATTAGCTACAGATGAATTAATGGCCCTATGGAACTAATGTGAACTGGGATTTCTGAGAGATAAATTGTTGCACAGGAGTGGCACCACTGATAAAGACATTTTCTTATCACACTTTTCAGCAGTTTCATTCAAACTATTTGAATTCCTTGGTTTTCACTTCCCAAGCATACATCACCAAACAGGTGTCCTCATGCCTAGAATGTACCAAAAGTTGGGTAAAAAACGTTTTTTATAGAAAAGTGACAATATGATGTGATTGCATGATTCTTAGAAGTGATATAATGTCAGTGGTTGCCCCTAATTTTGTCTCCAGCTATAACTACAAGCCAAGAAGACTGTGGGCTCCTTTGCTTCAAGACTTGCTATTGGTGGGGCACATTCCATCTTAATACCCTTGGATATTGTTATTTGACCCAAATATAAAAAGGTAAATAAATTGTACATTACCTCAACATGGATTCATATTTCATTCTAGTTATAGGAGCTGTTCTTTCTATCCTTTTCACTGCCTGAGTGAAAGTCTCAAATGTAGTTCTTTTCATGCATGTGCTGATTTGGGCTGTAGTAGAGTTAATTTTCTTCATAGTAGCTTGTATGGAGTGATGTTTTGGATTTGTGCTGGAAAGAATTTTGAATTCAGGGATGTTCTTGTTAACTACCAAGCAGGGCTTACACAGAGTCAAGGGCTTTTCTGCTCTTCACCTCACCCCACCAGTGAAGAGGCTGAGGGTGTACAAGGCGTTGGGACAGGACGCAGCCAGGACAGCTGACTCCAGCTGACCCCAAGGACATCCTATACCATGTGGTGTCATGGTCAGCATAAAAAGCAGGGGTGAAGGAGTATGGTGGGGGCATTAGGCTGATGATATTTGTCTTCCAAGTCACTGTTACACATGGTGGAACCCTGCTTTCCTGGGGATGGCTAAACACCTGTCTACCCACGGGAAGTGCTGAAAGAACTCCTTGTTTGGCTGGCATGCATGGCCTTTGCTTTATTAATTAAACTCTCTTTGTCTCAACCATGAGTTTTCTCACTGTTACCCTTCTGATTCTTGTCCCCATCTCACCAAGAGAGTGAGTGAGCTGCTGTATGGGGCAGAGTTGCCAGCTGAGGTTAAACCATAGCAGTGCATACAGGATGAGAGAACTCTTCTAATTTTAACCATTTAACCATAACCATAAACAACATTTAGAAGCCTTATGGAAGGAAAAGTACATTATTTCCCACACATAAACGTAATTCCTGAGTGAAATTATTGTAGAACAAGGACAATAAGCAACTACTTGGCTGTTACGGGCTATGCCAATTAGGTTAATATATCTTTATATTATCACTGTATCTGGGCCTCATTGTGGCAGGCAGTATGCAAGTATGGTATTAATTCTGCTCTGATCCCTGTGTCTGTAGAAGCTAAAAGAATTCTTAATTGCTAGAGGGACTGGGCTTTTTTATTTGGCCTTTTTTTCAACCCTTTAATAATAATAATGTTCTGTCATTTTTGGCCCAAATCTTGTTCATATTCAAAGATGATCCTATATATTGGGAAGGGAATTTAAAATCTATGTCTCTTCCTTTCCTGTAACAGCAAACGGAAAGTTCTGCCATTCCCTTGTGTGAGAGAAGTTTTTGTGCACCAGAATCCAGAGAAAAACCCCGATCTGGCAAAGACTTGATCTCATAAAGAGTGATTACCTACACAACAGGCCTGCTGCCATCAGCCAGACTATTCAAATAGACTGTCTCCAAGGGTCAGTCTCAAAAAAATATATCTTCCCACCCACAGAGGGCTTTCAGCTATTTGTAGCTTCTAGGCAGAAAATAAGATCAGTAAAAAAAAGACTGTTAAAATTAGGAAAGAAAATGGTCTGTATTACTGCATGACTCCCTTTTAAAGGAGAGAATATATTCATGGGGAAAAATTGCCTCCAACTTCTCTTTCTCAAGAGTTTCCAAATTTTTCGTGAGCAAAAGCAGATGCAGCAATAACTAGTAATGAATCAAGAACTATTGATGCAAAAACTATAAATATGTGAAAGTCTCACACAGGCCTTGCCCTTCCAATTCTCAAGAATGCATCCTGCTTTGAGTAGGAAAACGGACTTTTATAGTGTCATAGCCCATTTTCATCTGCTCGTGCCTCACATGTTGTGCTGGTTTAAAGGTAAACTTGCAGGGGAAATGAACCTGACTCAAGAGAGATTACAAGTCAGAGTTACAATTTACTAAAGAAATTACAATAAATACAGTGATACAGAGGAAAAATTGGTTTTAACCCACAAAACCCAGATGTATAACCCAGCACTCTGTGGCATGAACAAAATGGTGTTTGTTGGCCCCTGTGCTGAGTGCCACAAGTCCCCTGAGTACAGAACAAAAGGAAAGGAAAACCTGTTGATAAGAATGATGGTCACAGTCTTGTTGAGAATGACAGTTACAGTCCTGTCAAGGTTCTGATGCTCCTCTGGATCCGACAAGTGGTACAAGAAGTCCCAAGACTTCAAAATTATATACCCTTTGGTTCAGGTGGGAATGTCCAGTACCTCCCCCAGGGCAGGGAGTTCCACAGTGGGTGATTTAACTCTGTGAGTCATGATATATTTTTGGAATCTTTGATGGTCTGGTTCTTTGAAGCTGCCTATTGTGCCAGTCCCTAACAGCCTATTAGCAGATATGACCCTTCAGGCTTTGTGAGGGTGATAATAGCTACCTGGAGGGGAGTTACCACAGCTAAGTCACTGGTATGAAGACAGAAGCATTCCTGTGCCTCGCAGGGTTCTTTAACACCCAGCTTGTAGCCTGAGGTGTCAGGTGCGCCCTGGGCAGCTGCTGAAAATGATCCTTTATTAACAGTTCATGAGAAATGACACATAGGGTATAGAATACACAGCTTTGATTACATTCACACAGTGATAAACGGGTTCTGGCTGCTGTAACCAGGACACATGTGAAACCAGAACTCTTATCCTTTTGTGCTTCTTTTTCCTCCAAATGCTTTCCTCCAAAGAGTGATCATGAGGATTGTCAGTGATTCCCTTTTTTTGTCTCCTGAAATGTGGTTAATACTTTCAATTTTTACTCCTTAAGACAGTGAGCCACAAACTGCCCCCTTCAGGATCTTTGTAATTAACTGAGTCCAGGAAAAATTGGTTTTGGTTAAAAGGGTTTCTTTGCTGACAGTATCCTTTTTGTTAATATCACCTCTGTTTAGCAATGCTATTAGCCTTTGAAGGTCGGTGACATTGTTTAGCACTGCATTGTGATGATGCCTTTTGACCACGATTCAGAAGTTATTTGAGGACATGCCTACAGCTCAGTGACCTCATACATTCCATATGACCAGACTCATCAGTAATGCTTATTCATATGAATAAATGAGTGCAGGTCTCTGTGCCTATAATTAGGACTGTGTTGAAGGATTCAGCTAAAGGGGTGTTTCAGACTAATATAACTTGAATAACATTGACTTAGCCTTGGGTATGCCTTTCCATTTTATTTTTTTCTTTCTACTAAAGGTTAAGGTAGATATTAAAGACTGATTGCAGGAATAAAGAAGAAAAATGTGGAAAGTGAGCCAGGGAGAAAGATAAACTGGTAAACTTTCAATAAATTATGATTCTTCATTACATGAGGTGTAATGCTGACCCCAAATATGAAATACTATAGCCTGAACTGAGTCAATTAAAGAAGAAACATATGCTCAGTTATCATTCAGACATTCAGGTATCTCATTACATTGCAGCAATTTTTCTTTTGGCATAATTCAGCAGAAAATTCTATTTGCAATAGAAAATTAATTTTCCTAATTATGGTCCGCTACAGACATTATCATGATTTGTTGTCAACATAAATTATCAAGAGATGTTACATTGTGCAAAATTATTTAACTTGTATTCATACTTTATAGAAAATACAGGATTGTCTCATATCCTTTATCTCTGTGTCCCTCTAAGGAATTTCATTTGCTTGATTTATAGTGGCAGAGGGAACACACTCTCTTTTGTTGTTTTACCTTCAGTTGCATCTAATCTTGCCTGTTACCTGCTGAATGTGTTTCTAATTTTTTTTTTCCCATTTATTTATGCCTTTCTAGATCATGCCTGATCCTGACCACTTTTAGCTCTCACCTATTTAAGGATTTAATCTACTGACAGTTCTATCTGTCAGAATATTTCACTTGCTTTTCTGCTGGTAGATAATCTGTTGATAAAATATAATTAAAATATAATTAATGATAATAAAATATAATCCAAATATAATTAATGATTAAAGTCTTCCTTTGTAAGGTAAAAATATTTGGCCTTAAGAAAAACTACTATGCCAACAATTCCTCAGAGTATTTGAATAGGAATTTAAGTAATGCATAAGATAGCCTAGGAATGTGATGGAGTCCTCTTTACTGAAGGTTTTTAAGATTGATGGTTGAATAATCATGTGGGAATGGTGACACTGAAGTAGCTGATTCAAGCTGAAGGCAGAGAGCTTAGCTAGATGATCATTTTGTCCAACTGACATTCCCTACCATTCTGTTTTCTGTGTGGATAAACTCCAGTGCAGAAAAAACAACTAGACAGTGTCTCAAAGAATTTGGTCTAAGTCTGACTCAGGAAAGCAAATGGAAAAAGTTTGCTGCCCTGTGCATAAGCATTTTCTAATGCGATGCACCCAATGCTGAATATGACCTCAAAAGAAGGAAACACTTGAAAATATTAATCAAGGAAGTTAGATCAAAGAATATTATGAATATCTTAGTTAAGTTTATACTAACCAAAAAAAGGGAGAAAGCATGTGTTGCAATCTTGTGAGCAATGTGTTCACTAATGCTGAAAATCAGCAAGTCCTGAACGAATGAATGACATGAGGAAGAATGAATGTTCTTGCATAAAAGGTTATAAATAATATGAATTCTAATTTAATAGCAGACTAATAGGAAGCTTTAGTAAGAATTGATTCTCGCTTTTTTATAGCTGTTATCCAGACATAAGACTAAGATAACATTCTCAAGGAGCCATCTGGAAAATAGTATGCACCACAGTGGAATATTCATGGATCCTGATAACATACAGTTGTTTGCTAATTTTTTATAGTGAAAGCAGTAAAGCTATTTAAAAACAAAAGTCACAGCTGATGAGTTCCAATCCTTAATTCAGTTTCTTTTAATTAAAAGCTCAATAGACAAAAGCCTACAATAAGTTTATCTTCTAGACTAATGGAGCACAGCATTTCATTTGTTAGAAGTAACTCAGAGGATTGCAAAATAATAATAATTAAAAATTTAAAAGTTGACAAATTAAGCAAGTTTGTTAGGAGATGCTTGTATTCGCATCAGTCCAAAATCATAAAATATTTTGTATGTTTTCCATTTACCTTGAACCAAGTCCCTAATCAGAGCTTAAACCAAGCATCAATTTTATTTTCATGGTTTGCAGCTGATTTTGCACTGGCTGCCCTGATTCTGAAATTCTGTGTGGCATAAATCAGTATGTCTTCACCACTGAGGAACATCAACCCAAATGCACACAACCTTGACTGAGTGAATATATGGGCCGGTGAGGAATTTCCAATCTCCCAGACAGAGCTTTTTTGTCTGTCACTTCTGTTCTTGGTCTTGTGCAGAAGGTTAGAGTTTCATGGCAATCAGGAGCTGCCATCAAGGATAAGGGTCCAAATCTGTTAGTGATGACACAGACCTGTAACACAAAAAGTCATCATAGCTCAACTGAAAATTAATGATTTCAGGCTGAACTAGGCTGAGGCTTGCAAGGAATTTGGGCGCCTTGTTGACTGAGTGCTTGTCTAGCTACATGTACTGTATAACATTTGTGGTCCTCATCACGCTATTTCCTTCCTCCTTGTTCCTAATAATAATACTAGTCTGTAATGTAATCAATTTGAAAATAAACTACTATAAATCTGCAGGTCCACAGTAGTATTAAGATTTTTTCAAATATTAATTCTCTCTCTGTTTATGCCTCTTTCATATCCTGAGAGTGCTTTATCAAGTGATAGTAGCATTCAGAAAGGTCACAGTGTAGATAGTGTGGCAATTTTCATTGTGAAATCAAATGGTACATATGTTTATTTCTATATTCATGAGCACTTTTTGTAACATCTTGGCAATTTCTGCTACAATCAGTGTCCATATTCAAAGGAAATACAAAAAAAAGGTACTTTCGGTTAGAGGTTTAGTTACTTTGCAAAATGATTATATAACTATAGAAGGTAAGATTAATGGTATGACAATGTCCCAGCTGCACCTACAATGCCTATGTCAGATCCCCAAATATTATTTTGGAAGGCAGTTAAATGCCACCCTGACACACAATTCCATCAGATCTCCGCAGCTAAGCAGGGCCAGGCTCGGTTAGTACTTGGATGAGAGACCTCCTGGGAATACTGGGTGCTGTAGGTTCTAGTCCTCAGGACTTCACTGTCACTGACTTCACAAGCTCACTTGGCCGTGGCAGATGAACCTTAGGAGTTAAAGGGTGAGGCCAGTTCTGTGCACTCTCTGCCTCACCTAAACAATCCACTGCACAGGCTCGAAGGAGACAACCACATGGGGAGAGCCCTTCCCAAATCTTTGTTCATGAAGCCTGGCGATCATTTTGGTAGGATTTGGGATAGCATTTTTGGATTTTTTCTCACCAAAACAATATCCATTTTCAGGGTGATCTAAACAGTTCACAGCTATTTTTTGTTCGGGACAAGAATGAAGTATGGAGGACATGAAAAAGTGAAGTATAGGTATGTGTATTCACACAAATAGCTTCCAGGGAACTGTGGTTGCCAATAAAAACAGCTTTTTTCCCCTCCAAACAAGGGGAAATTGCACTTAATCATTACATTAACAAAGGAAATTAAATAAGCCTTAGCTGAGCACCTCTTTTTTGCCTAATGAAATACATGAAGAAACTTCATTTTATTAATTTTTTTTAAAATTAACTGGTAGATTTTGAAAACAATTCTTCTCTTTTGTGGGCCAACCATGAAAAACCCACTGTAAATATTTGCACCATGCAAAATGCTTGCAGCTGGGGCCGAGGAACAGACCTGTGTTACATTTCAAACCCTGAACTGATTCTGTTCAGGATCTTCCTCCTCTACACCTCTATCACCCACTGATAATTTAATATCCCTCAGGAGACCTTTTTCTCTGCTGTCTGTAGAGCCATCAGTACTTGCCTTGTTAATTATTTTTCTACCTTTAAACAGCCAAGGGAACAAAAATGCCCAAATGAGCTGTTGCTGGTGAAAGCGTCTTACCTGCTGCAAACACAGGCTCTGGAATATTTATTTGACTGTTCTGAGTCCCTCAATCTTTTCACGCCTGACAGGCTTATGAAACCCATTGGGTACAGGTCTCTCTGTGGTTTGAAAGCCTCAGCAGCTTTACAGTCAATGCTACCTCCCTCCAAGTTTCAAACCATGAAAATATTAATTACTCATTCACAATGTAAACAACCTGATTTTATTGTCTTCGTTGCAAATTTTCCACTGAACCATTATAATTTTGTTGTATTTTAATTTGTTTTTTTATTCTATCATAGAAAATAGTGGGTAAGCTGGCAGAGTTGAAGATGGCTCATAAAAATCAAGGATTGTTTTCATTTTGGGTTTTTTTTCTCCCCAGTATGAAAACTTTTACCCTTTTCTGAAATCTAATTGTTGGGAACACCTCCCCAGTTGCTCAGTCAGTACTGAAGATACATATAATAAAACCCACATTACAGATAATAATATAAAAAAAATCTGTGACATTTCATCTACTTATTTTAGTGTCTGTGATGTAAAACTCACTGATGACATCCAAGGTGTCTTGCAGAGATAAGGCAATACTGTTTGCTCATATTTTGAAGGCAAAATTTGCTGTTTTCCATTTAAATATTTACAGTGAGTGCATTCATCAGGACAGCTGCTTTCTATAGAGAAGCACAGCTGGAACTATGTGCTTGCATGTTGAATGATTTATTTTACATTTTACAGACCATAATTTAGGAACTGAATGCTAATTTCAGTATTAGTTTTCAGGGGATTGAAAGCTTGCAGGACACATGGTGTCCTTGACCAGCAATAAGCAGCTAGTGAGAAGACCACGTAGTTAGAAATGTGGTTTTAGGATTCTGGACTAAAAGGAAGGAAATTTTTATTACTCAGGTTTCCTTGAAAGAAAGTTAAGTCAAGGTATCTCAACAAGTTTTCTTCAAAGAATAAAGTTAGATCCCTGTTCCAGACCACATCTTCCAAAGGTAACCAGTCAGACCAGAGAGAAAGAGTGGATTAATCCTTTTCACTCTACAGCTAATTAGAAGAGTATGTCTGGGCTTTAAATGAACAGAGCCTCCCCAGCAAGCCATGCCTCCTCCTGCAGACCTTGGTTCATCCCAAAGTAAAGGATGCCCTTTGCTATTCGTCTACAGACCTCAGCCTGCACCCACAATGAAATGTGCTGCTTCAGTTTGAGGTGCTACAGAAAGGTCAGGATGGTTCTTTAAGAAAATGGGCACATGCTGAGTGTTGACTCTCAACTTATCAGAGAAGTTGTATAGTGAAAACAGAAGTGCAGGAGTGGAAGATTTGGTGGTAATTTCTCCAATCCATCCTCTCCAGCCAACAGACAAGGACAAGGTCCAGATGCATTCTAGACATAAATATATGGCCCCTTCGAAGGGTGCTGCCAGCAGGACCTTTGTTTTTGTGACTAAAGGGTGGTGGCATAAGAAAGAATGCATAAGAAAATTGGGAATCAGTTTCCTTTGTTAGAGACTTCTTAGTAAAAAAAGATATAATTGAGCTTGATGTTGTTATAGGCCCAAAATGTGACCTAGATGTTGATAATTAGGAAAAGGTTAAAGGAATAAGAAAAATAATGAGTCAATCTGCTGAACAGGTGCAAGAGGCATGGGGAATAAACAGAAAAATCTGGGGATCTTAATTGTAATATACTGAATTGAACTGGCAAACTAGAAAGCTGAAGGAGGCAAGTGCAACTAACTGGAAGTATAACATCATCTGCAGAGGGTTGGTGCCTTTTTCTGTAGTAGAATTGCCATTTCCAACATATTGCAAGCTTAAAATTTCCCCTCAGCCAACTGGTATGCTTTCAGCAAACCAAGTGCACTAGAAGAGGCTTTGCACCAGGAAATACCTCTCAGGCATTTTTCCTTGAGAAACATCAATGACTACACAGTATCCTACAGAGTAGGTTCCTGGCACAGCTACACATAATGCAGAACCATCACACCACCCACTCAAATAAGAAGATACTCCCAGCAACCTGCTTTAGGCATATTCACGATTTTCCTGCTTTCAGAAACAATTTTGCACCATTCTTTGTTATGTTATAGAAATTAAATAAATATCAGTGATGATAGTTGAATTATGTCCATTAGATTTCAGTGTGAACAGGCTCCCGAAGTGAAGAAAAGCAAGTCAGATCTCACAGAATGCTTTCACCTGTTCATAAACTCAGATTGAACAGCTTTCAGAGGTTGCAATGATATTTATAAAATAACTTTTTTAACTGTGAATATTAGAGAATGGTATGCAAAGTTATGAACACTGATCTTTAAGCACTTAAATCCAAAAAGAGAGGCTAAGCATTTGAAGTTTGTACTGTGTTAAATGAGATGCCACTTCTGAAAATATACCTATTGTGACATGTAGATTGTGGAGTACAAAATAGCTTCAGAAAAAGGCATTATACTATTTTCCCTGTGTGATACAGGCTTGTTTTAGCAAGTCTATTAGCTGTAAATCAGCTCATTTCTTCAAAAACCTTGGAGTGGTATACAAAAGGTAGGTACTGTTCATGGACTGACTTCTTGAGCTAGCCTGGTACTGTTGCAGTACATGCAACATCACTCTGGAATACAGAAATAAAAAAAGCACTTACATAAACTTGACATAACGAGTGTTAGCCCATAGCAATCTGGAGCAGATAGCAGAAGAATAATGCTAATGGAGAAGTGAGTGCTCTTTAAGACAACTGATAAAAACACTCATTGAAGCATATATTCTTATCTACATCACTCTCATCCTTGAAAAAGTATTTCCAATTGATTCCTAAAGAATTTTTAGATGGTATCTTTGTAAAGAAAATGCTAGCTATTTTTTTTCTTTCCATATCTAAGCACTTTTGCAGTTGTGTTTCTTTCTTCACTCTTTATCATTGGCACTGAGTTGACAAGTGACACCGATCACACGTGATTGAAATATCTATCTCTATGCCTTAGTATTGTCTCCTATCAATAAAGCCATATTTCATCAGGGAAATCACTCATTCCTCCATTTAACTCTTTATCAACAGCCAAATCTTCCTTTTGATTTGCTTGTGTGACAGCTCTGTCTGTAGCACAACACACATCTGCAGCACACTTTTTAGTCTGGCACATTAATAACTTAATAAATGTCCAGAGGAAACGAAGTCCAGAACTCATCTTGGGAATAGTTTTCTGAATGTTTCAGCTTCAAAGGACTCACTAGGTTGTCACAAAATCTGATGTTCACATGAGGCAAATTTAACCACTTACCCCTGACCTTGCTTCCAATAATACATAATATCTCAGCTGTCAGTTTTTAAAAAGTTTCCCAAAATCTGCCTTTGTTTTGGACCCACAGAATAAGATACTTTTGAATGATATGGTTTCCTTATGTGCTGAACATGTGAGTCAGGATAACACTAAATTTTTTATTTTTTTATTTTGAGTTTGGTCTAGGTTGGGACTGGAGAGAAACCTGACTTCATTATTAACATACCTTTTAGGTAGATCTGCCTCAATCTCTGTTTGTCATTTAGCCAGAAAATAAAAATTCTGTGGAATGTTATTAGGTCTTCTGAAGGAGGCATATAGGAACTTAAATACATGCCTATAGGTCTTTACCTCATGACTCTTATTTTGTTTTGCTGAAGTCACTATATATTTTCAGATCACTCACAAGTGTGTTCTCTCAAATCTGATGTTCACCTGGTTTTAATTTTCATGTACAACAGCCAGATAAAATATCTAATGACTGTTTTCTATTACACGGGGCCACTTATCCATGGGATTTTTCCCACACGTAAATCATTCATTGTCAGAGGAGGAACAAAACAACATGATGGAACAAATCATAACTTTAATTGAATTAATTATTGACCTAACCCAAATCCCATTTATGGTAATGAAAAGATTTCCAGGGATTTAGGGTACATTAGGTATGAAACTAAGGGTTACGCAAAGCCTTTTACCATCTTCCTACAATAAATGCCAAAGACTTGTTTGTGCTAATATTTAAACCGCACTAGTGATAGACAGGAGAGGGGGCAGAGAAGGTGTTTAAGATACAAAGATTTCATTTGTGACTTGAAAGCTGTCAGGACTGTCCTACTCTGTCAATTCAATTTTATATATGAAACTTTTAACTTAGATCATTGAATACTATTGTACTACACAGTGGGAACTCCCTATATACAAATGCTTGGAAACATTCAGTTCTTCATTGGAAAGACTCAAAGGAAAATAATACCTCTACCCCTGGGAGGGAACAGCAGAGCTACAGGTTGAACACAAGACTGCAGTAGGAGGAGATGCCAAAAGAAAAGATCAACTGTTCAGTGACATGGTAGCATCTAAAATTAGACCTATGAAAGGTTTCTGAAGCACACAAAATCACTCTCTTAGGCTGTCTCAGCTGCCTGGGGGAGGGCAAAACCAAGCAAAGTTTTCCAAAATGAAAGTCCAACTTAATCAGAAAGCATATATTTATCGTGAGGAGAGCATAACAGCAGCACTGACAACCTAATTGTGCAGTCCCAAGTATTTCCACTCTTACCTGTGCAGAAGACTCCTTTGTGAGGGGTGAATTTGATCAACAAATGTAGATGGTTTGGGTTTGGGTTGCTGATGGAGGCAACCCAAATGGATGGGTGTAGATGGTTTGCTTGGGTTACTAGATAGAGAGAGCAGCTACCATAGAGAGACCAGCTACCAAGTGTGTGTATCTCTTACTCCAGCACTTCTCTACATCAGCACTTCCAACAGCAAGGGCAGGTAAACCTTCCTCAGGGAGCCATGTGTCCCTTGGAGATGTAATCCACTGAACCAATGTGCTCTTCTTCTCCTTCAAAAACAATATAATGAATCTTTTGGGGGTTGTAACTGAATGGTTTGTTTGGAGTATAGCAACTTTTGCTTTTCAGCCTGGCTTACCCTTGCCTCAGAACAACATGCATTGCCACAGGATGGACATCTGAGCTGCCAGGGGCGTCCAGTACACCAGGTGATTACTCTTAGATCAGAGAAAATGTCCAGTGACCACAGAAACTGCTATTTGATTTTGTGGGTGTTTTTTTCACTGAAGCAAGGAATGTGTACTTAGCTCAGTTTGTAAAGCTTCAATAATCACCATGAGATTTAATTTCTGTGTGCATGGAAGCATAGCATGTAGTGCCTTTTTTAAAAAGTGGCATTTAGAACTAAGCTTCATTTATCTGGGTCCTTTGAAATCAATAGCACAGAATGTCCAAACAGAAGATTTTATTTCTTTTTTGAAAAATACTCAGGGTTACATAAAGTATTTTTTATAATGCTTATAATTTTCCTTTAGAATCAAAACTGGGCAGGACAGGCATTTAAACTGGAATTTCCCTTTTTGTCACAAGAGAATCAGCAAGGTAATGCTGAAATCACAAACTGAAACACCTATAAAAGCCAAACTTTTTATCTTCTTTGCTTGTCCTGCTTGAAAGATAAAATGCATTGTTTGACTCTGTGAAAAAACAGTTGCTGAGATTGGATACCTGCAGTGGATGATATCCATCTAGGCCAAGAGAACTGCATGCCTTCAGATTTAGAGTTTACAACCTCTCTAGTTAACTTCAGCTGGACAGTAGTGTTGTCAGTTGTCTGTGAACGTGCTGATGGGTCTCCAATGCCACACTGCAGCCTGCCTTCCATGCCGGTCCCATGGTCATGGAAAGAGCTATATCTGGTCATCAGCAGTGCTGTTTCCAGCTTTCCCTTCTCTGACCACCATATGGACTTGTCTATGGAGTGGTCATGTTGTCTAGTCTGTCTCTACCTGTGGCCCTGTGGTTTTTCAAGAACTTCAAGTCCAGTGTGGATCCCTTTCCACTGGGTGCAGTCCTTCAGGAACAGTGTGGGTTCCCCATGGGGTCACAATTCCTGACAGCCAACCTGCTCCAGCATGGGCTCTTTTCCATGGGCCACAGTTCCCTCCAGGAAGCTGCTCCAGCATGGGTTGTCATAGACGGAAGCTTCCTTCAAGTCACATCTACCTTCTCAGTTGTGGGGTCCTCCAGGAGCTGCAAGGGGACAGTCGAACTCCACCTTGTCTGCACTGGTGCCTGGAGTATCTCCACTCCTTGCTCCTCACTGACCTTGGTGTGCGCAGGGATGTTTCACATTTTCTCACTGCTCTCTGTCACACAGCTGCTGTGCAATAGCTTTACCCTCTCTTACATACTTTATTGCAGGGCTGCTACCAAGGTCTCTGAAGGGTTCAGCTTTGCTGGCTTGATTTGGAGCCAGCTGAGACTGGCTGTGTCTGACATGGAGGCAGCTCCTGATCCCCTCTCAGAGAGGCAGCAGCCCCTGCTGCTACCAAAACCTTGCCATGTAAACCCAATACAGTTTTCAAGTTAGAGGAAAAACAGGAAATAAAGCATTCTTAACCTAGTTGTTCTTTTGGAGTGTTGATCTGGTGGAGGGTACTGAATTTTGGAAAATCAGACTCAAACTACTATATCCATATTTATCTTAAAGTGACTACAATTATTTAAATTGATCTACAAGCACTATTTCTTTGATTTCAGAATGTTCCCTGTCTTATCAGCATACTGAGGCCCAAAGTTATGCTCATATTAATCAGGTTACTTGTTCATTTATTAACTCTGCATTTCAAACCAGCCCACACATTTAGAAGTGAAAGAACAGAAATAAAGTGATTATGCACATTTGCTTCTCTTGTTGCTGTTTCCTCTGTTTTCCTTTCCTTTTCCTTTCCTTTCCCTAAGAGCAAAGGTCTTCAGTAGGTGTGGAAGGAAGGTGAAATTTCTTCTTGAGCTCCCAATTAAGTCTTTTAGGAGATAAGTTTGAAGGTGCAAAATGTGTTCTACATCCTCCTTTCAGCCATGGTGAGCTCTGTAACTTGCTTCTTACTCCTTATCACTAGTTCTGCCAGATGTGCTTCCTGGGAGCTGAGCAAGAACTTGGCTAATACCAAGACTGTTAGTATGTTTGGTCTCAAGACTGGGTGCATTGGAAGAGATTTCTGGACATAGTCATTGGTCCCATGGAATTTCTCCAATATGCAAAAATGTCATTATTTATCATCTGTAATTTTTTTCTTTACATTCCACAGAGCTCTCACAATAATACAGGGAAGTCGGAAGAATGCTAGTGAGAAACTGTGGGCAAAGTGTCAACACCTTTCAGAAGCTGGGCATTACTGTGGCAATGGTTTAATTCCACAGAGAGATCAGAAAGTTTTGTGGAAAACTGGTGGAAGCATGGAGCTGTTACATGATATTCTGCAGCACTGAATTTTGGTCTCCTTGTTCATTCTGTAGAACAAGGAGATTAAGGCATATTGCAGTGGAAGCCCTTTCTGAGATCTACCTTTCTTGGCCTAGTCTAAAAGATTTTTCTTATTATGTCATTTTGCTTTGAAAAATAAAAGCACAGTTGTTTGAGTCAGAGGTGGAGTATATTAAAAAAATTGTTTTAAACTGCTGAATCTGCGTCCTGTGATGGTGTTGATGAGCTACAGTATTAGGAGTATCACAAATGTATATCTGATGTTTTCTCTGACTAAAAAGAATTGATAATTGGTAGTGTGGGATGGGAAAAACAGCCTGCTACTACAGATCCTCATGTAATTCCCATTAAGTTAACAAGGCTTGTACTGCACAGTTCAGTAAGAGTATGGGCAATGTCTTACAGGGGATATTATGTCACTCCTTAGCAGATGGTGTAGCAATTTCATTTGCTGGAGAGTGTTACATACAGTACAAGTATTTAATCCTCCTTAAACTGTAGAGAGTTCATTACATATAAATCCTTGTTTTCCACTCTATGATGGTAATAGTGCTGCATTACTATAATATTTGAGTTCTGTTCATGTGGCTTATGTGAGAGGTATGTCCCTTGCAGTACTGGAATTGAGTATAAAAGTTTCAGCAACAAAAAAGTAGAAATAGACTAAACAAAACACTCACCAACATTATCTATGGCAAAAAAATTAATTTCTAAGTGTAAAACAATTGCTTGTGGGTTATAGCCATGAGAGAAGATGAATTCATCATTCTAGGGATGAAATTATGACAATATAATTAAATTTCTTTTCCCAAGGGATTGGATTTGGAGGCTGTTCAAGTCAAGCAAGCTTTACTACTAAAGACCTGATTGTATTTAAACCAGAACCAACCTAGATGAGAATTTGCTCCTGAGTATGTGAAGAGTGAATGGGAATGTCATCACAATTTATGTAAAAAATAATCACTGTATACTCCTTCTGTGTGCTGGAAGAAGATTTCTCTTCTCTCTCAGTTCCTTCACCTTCTCCAGTCCTTGTAAGCAGTGACCCTCAGCTTTAAAAAAGCAAGTGTCTTCTTGTCTTGATCATCTGGAGATACAAACTGGGTAAAACCCCCAAAGCCTACAGCAATTTCAAATGAAACTACTTGTTAATGAGCTGTTAAAAATTCACTGAGGACAGAGAAAAGGACCTCTTAAACCTACTATACTGCAGGTCAGAGCATTCACAAATCTGTGCTGAATTTCCTCAGTTCGAAAAACCAGGCTGTGACACCTTAGGAATACATATCCAAGATATTCCATAAATTGAAATAAAGGTAAGTACCCAATTTCCACAAGTTTTATTTTGTAAAGAGAGGATTTAGGACTCTATACCTTCACTGAATATATGGTGAGGAAACTGGTAGTAAACGTTCTTAAAATGAGAATTATACATTATTTACAAAATATATCAGGAAATTTAATGGAGTTTTTTCCTCATCATTTTACATTAAGGTTCTTTACAGTATGGCCTGCACTTTTAGAGGGTTAGTTGGCATCTGTTTTTATTTGAAACACGCTTTCAGGAAGTGTGGGTAGAGCCCTTCCCAAATCTTCGTTCGGGAAGCCTAACCATGATGATTGTTATTGGAAAATCTGATGTTCTGATGACCAAATGAATGAACTGGGAAGCAGAGTGTGGTTAGCAAAGTAAAGCAGATTCTAGTGGCATCTCTTATAAGCTATTCTGCAGCATTAATTAAGAAAAGAGCTGTAGATTGTTTTCCTGAGGAGGGAATTGCTGTTTCATTTCTCATGAGCACCCACCATCCATGAGAGCTGCAAAAGCTCCTTGTGTAACAAGGCTCACTGCGCAGGGGTTTCTTTGTAATTGAAATACTCAGGGAAACTGTTCCTGAATGCCAAACTAACCTATTGGGTAAGCAATAAAGAACAGCCTAAAATAAGAAGGAAAGCAAGAAGAATGCTATTATTATAGAATCATGTAAACCAGAAGGGTTCTGCACTTCTTTGTCAACTCAGTGTTACTGTTTTTCTTAAAGTTTTTCTGACAAAGATTTACCAGAGTTCATGCTGGGAATAAGCTCAGTGTGGTTATGGTAATTACACACCAACCTGACAGCTTTGGGCAGTGAGCAACTCTCTGTGTTGTTTAGCTAGGGAGGAGAAGGACCATATCAACTCATCTCTTGGATTCAGTAGTTGTGTGGGGGTTTGGGTTTGTTTGGTGTGGGTGTTGCTTTGGTGTTTGTTTATTTGTTTGTTTTAACAGAGTACACTACTTTTTAAGGACTGTTTCTTCAGCCATCAGTTCCCATCTAATATGGATGGATGGATGGATGGATGGATGGATGGATGGATGGATGGATGGATGGATGGATGGATGGATGGCCAAACTTTGGGAACAAAGATTTGGGAAGGGCTCTCCCCACGTGGGTGTGCCCTTCCAGCCTGCCCAGTGGATTTTTTAGGTGAGGCACAGTGTGTGCAGAACTGGCCCCACCGTTTAAGTCCCAAGGTCCATTTGCTACGGCCGAGTAAGCTTGGACAGTGACAGTGAAGTCCTCAGGACTGTCACAGCACCTGGTATTAACCGGGGCTGAGCCTGCTGAGCATCTGAGATCTGACGGGATCGGATGGCAGGGAGGCATTTAACTGCCCATTACAGTCTCTGCTGAGACTCGAACTCACGACCTTGTGATCAGAGTCCGGAGTGCTCACCATTACACCACGGGACCGCCCCCATCTAATATAGTGAGCTGAGTTATAAGGGTATTGCATGCAGTGAAATTCTTACACCATTTTGTGCATATATAGAGAGCTCCCCATCTCTGCTGCAAGGGTAGTGGTTATTTCCCTGAACTTACCCCTCCAGCTCTGGGACAGTCCCCTTCTCCGCTGATCTAACAGGTATCTTTTCTGCTATAAACTAATTCACTAATTGGGCTTGCATTAAAGATGAATTACTGAAGGTCCAGTATTTCTGATGCTCCCCTTCCTTTAAGAGTGCAGTGCTCCCAATCTAAACCCTAGTCCACTTTCAGCATTCTTTAATTTTCCTCTGAAGGCTCTTTTAGAGCAGTTTCTGTGAAGGCAACACACCCCTCTTATCTCAGTTGCTCACAGGAAAACCCTTTTCTATTTTCTGTAGCTCCTTTCTTCAAGCTGCAGTAAAGTGATAGCTGAGTGCTCAGAGCTTGTCCTTTGTTAACAATTGCGTGTGTTGTAAACCTGCACTGTGTGTTACCCTGTGGTAAATCCACTTCCTCAGCTCTGGAAGACATCAAGCAGCTCTGGCAGAACTCAGAAGCAGTTTGCCTCTATAGCAAAGGAAAGAGTGAAAGTCCCATTTAAAGACACTAGGAAATAGTCTAAGTCATTAAAGTAAAACTGAGAGGTATTTAAGATGACACGATGTCTGTGATATAAATTGTCTTTCTCTGATATGTCTTCAGCCATTTAGCATCGAGTAGGAAAGACACACCTTGTTATAGGCAAACTTCAACACAAACTAATTCTAATAATAATTTATGTTATAAGACAGTGTTTGTTATGGAAAATAGGCTGATAGTTTATTTTAGGGCAAGAGTAATCAAATGGATCTGGCTGAATTTATGTTAGAAAATATAATAGATGGGGATATAACAGAGGAAAATAAAGTTAGGTAATGCAAAAAGTGTTGTCAATATGCTTATTTTTTGAAGTGCATTTTTAACCAACCAAGAAGAAGTAGCACTGAAGGCCAGTTTATTTTGAGGAACCTGACCATAAATGTTTAATGATGAAACAGAGGTTCTATCTTTCTTTTCCCACCTCATCTGAAATTAATGTTCTAAGTGATATAGCTGTGACTTCAATCTTGGCAGAGTCAGGGACAAATCTGTATTTCTGTTTCAAGATTCAAATAATGTAGTCATGAGATATTAGGGGAAAGAAGGAAGTTATTACTACCAAAATATTTTTTAAAGCAAAATGCTACTGTCCTGCTTGTTGCCTGCTAAGCAGATTGCAGGGTAGAGACACCTATTCAGGCTTCTTAAAGATGATTTTTTTAGGTGTCAGAACCTAACAAAACCACTTTGAATTGCTCCATAGGCCAATTTACTTTTCCCAGCTCAATGGAATTTCTCCTACTTTGGAAGAGATCAGAATGAATGGTTTCTCTACAGCTTATTACATCTTGGGTGTTTGAAGTGGAAGGGACTTGCAGAGGTGTTCTGTGCAGCAGGTAGATATGCTATATCATCACCAATGACTGTAGCAGATTGAGTGTGGTGTCACAACTGTAAAGGGAAATTAATAAAAGTCAGCAAATGAATGGTGTGCAATGTCACCTACAGCATTGTAATCAAACCTTATTGGGGCTTAGAGGATGACAGGAATTACCTCTTGATTTCATGTGGAGCTAGTGGGCTACAATTTCTATTGGTTTGTCTCCTGTCAGTGTAGGGGTTTTTCTGCATTTTATGATTTATTTGATTTAGTGTCAGATTGTGAAAGCCCTATTTTCTAGGCATAGGCACACAAGAATAGCAGATTTCCTTCAGGTCCTTTAGAAAAGAGATCATTCCATGTGTCAGTGGAGTTTGTTTGCTGGTGTTTTGCCATTGCTTTTCCCTACATGTAATCAGTATCTTGTATGATTAGCTTATTCAGCACTGCTGCTGCTATGAAGCTAACTTAAATGGCTAGTACTTGTGATGAAAAACTCAGCTCACCATCTGTTTGCAGGAATAGGAGAAAGAAAAACATGTTTTGTTTGCTGGACACAACTGCATAAAATCCATGATATGGTTGATTTTCTGGTGGTTTTTATCTTGGCCTTGACATATCGGGGTGCCTTCCCCTTCTGCCTGAAGCAAAGGGCTAATCTGAAACCTCTGTGTGAGGCTCAGCCATCCTCTTCATTTATATTCAGCACAGGACTTT
Organism: Pithys albifrons albifrons; assembly: GCF_047495875.1. Classification (NCBI taxonomy): domain Eukaryota; kingdom Metazoa; phylum Chordata; class Aves; order Passeriformes; family Thamnophilidae; genus Pithys; species Pithys albifrons. Next base: position 38,954,048 of record NC_092461.1, on the reverse strand, counting down.
GTTTGAGGAAAAGCAGAGCTAAATTTGCATGTTAGGAGCATGCATGTGATGTGCTTTCACATTTTACCACAGTTTTGACTAATCAGTGTTCTGCTTTTCCTTCAATGCCCTTCCTGCGTCACAGAGTGCAATGCACAGGTCTGGTTAGGAGGATGGAGAAGGTCAGTGCACGTTCCCAGGGAATAACATTTTCCCTCCATGAAACACCCTTGTTTCCGAAGCATATGAAGTATTTCACACATCAAACACAAAGTAGCCAGATGGGCAAGACAGCACTAAAGTGCACAAAAGCAACACATCGTTTGCCACCAGTTAAGAAAGAGGGTTAAACTCCTGCTTTTGGGGATATTTATGACAGCAGAAGCCCCACATTAATCTACTCCAGTGAGCTGAAAATTGTAAAGTAGGAGTATCAGGCTACTACAAGGCCTGCAGGGACATTTTCCAAGTGCTTCAGGATGTGGATCCATGAGTCAGCTCTCTCCTGATGAATTTTAGGAGAACTTGTCTGCAAATTGAGACAGTAAGGGAAGAAAGAGGAAAAGTGAGAGCTATGAAGCATGTGCATAACGTTGGAGAACTCTTAATGGATCACTATAACAGCCACATCCTGGCTGCAAAATGAGAGGTTATTAGCATGAATGACACTTGAACTTGAGTTCAGTGCATTGCTACACTCAGACTATTCTGTTTCATGCAAAAAAAGATGGGAACTAAGAGTAAAACCATGTAGGAGCCTGAATTAGCCCTTACAGAACTGGAGTAGCCTCCAAACAAAAGTTTGTGGAGAATTGGGCAAAACCAAAATCAAAATGGAAGTTAAAAACAGGCCAAACAAACATAGCTGTTTTGACTATATTAGAGTTAAGTTCAAATGCTTTATTTATTCCGAAGGAAATTTTCATTTTCAGGCTATTTCACCTGCTTTCAACTTCTAACCCCTTTCTGATTTTTTAGATTTGGGTTGCCCAAATGAAAAAGACTTTCAATACAAAATCTCAGAATATTTAAATTGGAAAAACATTGAAGCAAAGTGTATCAGCTTTTCAGAAATGAAATAGTTCATTTTGAAAATGGTTAAATGAGGATAAGGCTTCTTAGAAGCATCTTCTGACTGCATCTGCTATGGGAGTCAGTGCATGGGACAGGAAATCTCTTTAACAATGCTGGTAAGAAATGCATGTGTCTCTAACCTCCTTTCTTTTGGCTGGATTAATATTGCTACACTAATGTACTGTGTCTTGGGCAGCTGTCTAGCATCTCTGATGGCTCTGAATCTAGAGATAATGTCTCTTCCAGATGTCATTTTGGGGATAGATGAGCTTACAAGGAAGCTGTTAATCAGGAAACTTGTGTTTCATGAGATGATGGCATCAGAAAAACCTGTTTCATGGAAACTCTTTAAATATGTCTTACACACAATAAAAAAAAAAAAAAAGTGAAAACACCAGAAGCTTGCCAGGGCATCAGGAAATGCCAGATTTTAATTTTATTTGGGAATCCTCAATTTAATCACTCTTGTGCAAATAAATCTTTACAAAAGTATTTCAGTTGCTTTCCATAGAATTTATGCTCCACAGGACAGACTGTGCTCTGTTAACAATCAACTCATCAGTATTTTGTATGATTTTCCACACTCAGTGGGTGACATTTTTTGCACTATTCTTTCCTACTTAGAAATAATCCAAAGCCAAGAAGCCTGACAGGGGACCAAATTCCGGCTGATCAGTACAATGTGAGCTTCTGAATAAGACAACAGGGTCCCACTGACTCTGCGACAGTTCTTGGATATACATTTCTCTGCTTCCTGGCACTTGCTGAATGTGAGTCAGACCTCGATCTGAGGATGGAATAACTAATTCATCTCTGCATCAGTGTAGTATGTGAATATTGCACAAACATTAATTACTCAGATCATTAATTTCTACAAAACACCTGCAGACAGATTGTTACCCCTGATTTACAGAAACAAGAAAACTTTGAGTAAAATGTTCTCTGACTTTCATTAAAAGGCATGACATATTTTGTGTCAGCATTTGGCCCATGCAACACCTGTGTTGGGGCTGAATCTCATAACCACCTTCTTATTTTAGGATGTCTTTATGAATGCTAACACCTCTTGCCTCTCTGCTACATATCCCTCTTTCTCTGGTGCTTCTTCCTTATCTATTTTCTTTGCCCTCTACACTTTATTTTCCACTTGAGGATCTCTGATTTCCCATATCCTATACCCAGTTTGTCTTACACTTTTCTGAAGACCACATCATCTGCATTTGCATCTCTGCCCTTCTGCTTCCTGCTATCCTAACCATATTAAAAATTCTCTTGCAAATTCTGTCTTCTCTTTTCCAAAATTCTTCTCAAAGTGTTTGCAGTCTTCACATGTCTCAGTTGTTCACTACCTACTTTTTCCTGGATGTCCCCTGGCTCTCTCTATATTTCATCAGATTCCAGTGTCTGTCTGCCCTTGCCACTTCCGTTGCCTTCTCCTAGTCCCATCTCTGCATTTACCTCACTGAAAAGCAAATCCAACTTCAAGCCCTCTGTCCTCACAAACCTCCTGATTGAAGAACCCATCATTTCTGTGACTGTTTTGGGTTTTCTTCTGCCAGAAGCTCATGACAGTGTCTCAAATTATCCTGGCAAAAAAGAGTGCAGGCAGTGCACTGATTCTAAAATTTGCTTCAGCCATGGTGAGGGGGGGTGAGATGATGTTCAGAATTACACAAAGCAGCTCTGTGCTCAATCCCTGTCCCAGCCAGTGCTGGGGAAGCCATTAGTGACCTCTTCTCCAAGAAAAAGTGTGAGAGCGTAGAACAGATGAGATCAAAATGTACTGGACATGGTTAAATCTATAAATCCCTTTATAGCAGTGCGGTGTGCAGTACAGTTTTCCACAGGGTGCAGAAAACACTGTCCTCTTCAAAGGGGGGAATGCAACCCAGAAGAAATAGCACAGTGAGTGCAGAGCAGAACAATTGGAGTAGCAAAGACTAAGACTTATAGTGACAGTGTCCTAGGGAAAGGAGGAATGAGGTGATTCCATGTGTAGGTGTCAACAGCTTTAAGAGGATATGAGAAAAAAGATGGAAAATGTCTTGTTGTTGAAGAACTAGTAAGGCAAATTCTAAATAGGAGTTCTGTCATCAAGGTTGGAAATAAGCTTATGAAGAAGTTTATGATGAGAAAGTAGAAGTTAAGTCTTCCCGAAAGACAATACAGAGTACTCTTGACAAGGATGGCCATTTCTGAAAGAATAAAATTGTACTGAACTACTGCTGCTGTGTTACTAAGGAAATGGGAATGACAGGATTTTCTCTAACATACCTGCAAGTTGTGTTTTGTTCTGTCTTGAGCAGAATCTTTTCTTAGGCATATTTGGGTTAAATACCATTATTTCTCTTTGTTTTGCACTGTGCAAATGTTTGTCTTCATAATTTTGCACATATGAGCAGCATTTATTAAAAATTATGTATAGTAAAAAATGAGTGATTTTGAGTTAAAAATGTCAGCTTATCTGTCTGCCTGGAAATGCAGGATATGGTCCTACCAACACTTCCATACCAGTTTGACAATTCTGAGTCAGCCTTGAACAACTTGCTCAGTGTCACCCAATAACAATACTTCCAGACCATAAGGAATTTTTTCATGTGTATTTGTAGGATTCTGTGTGTCTAGAGTTAGCTAAATTCCAGAGGAAATAACTTTCTAAACCACATACAGGAAAATATTCACTGTGAGAGATTTACTATATATCTTTAGCCTTTTTTTCCTCAGGGCAAATTTCTATTTATGTAGGAATAAGACTTAGGAACGAACAGTCATGGTAGTAGTTGTGTAGCAAATGGCCAGAAGCAGACTGCTATTGCTATAACTGTGCCTGAGCTTTAAATGCATTTGAAATATTCAGATTTTTTCATAAATTTTATTTGATCATCTGTTCAAACACCAGCAGTACATAGAATCCAATGCTTTTTATTAAATCACAGATCTTTCTCTGAGCATGGATTTCCTCCTACAGAAACATACCGCTTTTTGAATTTGTAAATGATCCAAGACACATGGGAGTGGAATAATGGAATTCTTATTTTCTCATAAAGCAGAAGACCGCAATTTCTATACCTTAGCAAAATGTAACTTCAATCACCGTTCAATATTCACGTTTTAATTAGGAAGGTTAATTGACTTGAGAAGTAATGTAAATTCTTGGTGTAATCTTGTTTGAAAAAATAAAAACCCTACAGAAATAAACAACAGCATAAAATATCCTGGCTCAGAAATCCACATTTCATGTCTTTCCATGGAATTCTTGGCTTAATAAATACTGTCCGGCTTCTCATTCCAGGTATTGTGCCATGGCTTTCCTTCTCTGGTGCACAGATCTTGCAAATCAGTATCCTAACCCACGCACTTGCAGGCAGGCAAATTGCTGTGGTTAGGGCTCTGCCTGCAGCTGAATGTGTCAGGGAGCAGATTCTTTGTCTGTGCCTGTTCACTTCAGGGAAGGGTTTAATTGCTTGAGTCTGAAAGACATGCATGGCAAATCCACTAATTCCACTTAGGTCTGTGTTTGTCTGTGGGTCAGCATCCTCAATAGCAACATAAAGAGCTTTCTGCATAACTATAAGGCCAGAAAAAAATTCAGTGATTGAATGAAGATAAATTACCTCATCCATCTGAACTTCTGGAGTTAGCAAACCACAACTGGGAAAATCACCATACTGTCACATTTCTAATTGTTACCTCTGCTTCAGCCAAAATAGGGCATCAGGGCAACCCTTCACATTTTCACACTTCAACTTCACAACCTGGCAAATATTATGAAAGCAGAAGCAAATGGGATAAAAAGCCCCTCCAAATAGTAAAAGACAAAATGCATAGGCTGTCTTATAAAGGCATTGTCAAGACCGAAAGATTGGTTATCCTTCCATAACTTACAAACATCATTCTCTTGCTTTCTCTCATCCCATCAGCTGAGACACTATATGAACTCTGTGATGTTGTGAAGGTTTAATTAAACTTCTTTCACTTGCACCATTATCCTCACAATGTCACTCAGGCTGTGATGTGGTCATGAAAGGTGTCCCTCCATAAGATGTGCTTCCCTGGACTGGAAGCCATGGCCAAATATAACTAAGTGCTTATATAGTGTGAACTTGTAATGTTGGCTCAAACTTGTGCAAACTGATGCAGTTGGGTTATTTTTAGCCACACCAATTTTTTTGTCTGTACCATGCTGGATTCTGTGTTATGTCTGCTTCCACAGTTTGTATGGCTGCATGGCAATGACTGATTCAGATGAAATAGGTCTGGTATTAACTGTCACTATAAAAGTATTAGCTTTCAATTACAGACCACAAAACATATCAAATAGAGTGAAAACCTGTGCTTTTTCTACTGTGGTTCAAGAGCACTGGGAAGAGTTCAAGCACCCTCTCACAGTATTCCTCTCTAGTTATAATGCTTGGAAACTACGAGTATGGATATGAGTAAATATAAGTGATAACTTTAATCAACATAACTTCCCAATCAGTGAAGGCTACATTCAATAAATTGCCACCAGTCAATATACTGGAAATTAAGGATGCTGATCCCACTTCATGGGTTTAAGTCAATTTCTTCATTCACTTATAAATATATAATTCTCTTTACCTCTGTGTCTGAGGTGCAGTATGATTATTGGTGCCACTTTTGGCCTAGTAGCAAAAGAAATATTCTTGACTCTGTTAAGATTCTTCTCATCTGGGGATGTTCACTTGCGCTAGTCTAGCACAGCAGTAACAGCCTAAGGCATATTAGATTAATTGTCTTGGCTGCCTTACAAAAACAACTTTATATTTCATCTAGAAAAAGTCCCCATTAAAATGTTTGTATGTTTACTTTTGAGAGCACAGATACTGATAGTTGTATCTTCTCTCTCCCTGTCATAGATATGTGATATTTAGGTCATTCAGCTTCGTTGACAGAGGTGCAAACTGACATTTCACATGCTCGTCTGCAATCTATCCTTCTGTCTTTTGCAGAAGTAAGGAGCTAGTTGACTTTGCAATACTTATACTGCCATACAGCTCCTTAAATTCAACAACAGAATTGACTAGATACTGAATGTGCCACATTAAGGGGATTGTTTGGCACCAAGAAGAGCCTCTGTAAATTGATAGTTTACTTTCTCTAGCAATATAACAATGTTTGACACAGAGACACTGTGCTGTCAACTTAGAGTCCCACTTAGTGGAATGTAGTCCCACTGTTTCAGACGGAGTGAGATTAGAGGTTTACCAGATATTTGCATTGTCACTAATGACCATAAAGAGTTTTGGGCATTAGTGTTTGGGGCAGTACTCATGACTTCCTTTTCTGCCTTCCCATTCAACCTGTGAGAGAGATATAAAGATACCTGAATATGCAACCTTTTTGCATCTTGCAGTCTGCTGATCTCCAAATTGTGCATTAACATGTGGAAAATAAAGAGGAACACTGCTGCCAGTTGTGGAGGTTTAAAGGCAGTAAGGAATTCAAATTTGTAGTGAGAAATAACATCTATTAGAATTCTTAATATAATTTGAACACACAGACTAGCTTTGGGGTGCAGACTCCTTTCAGGAGAGGAAATTAAGGTCTGTAAGAATGGATGTTACAGAAGGCAGTGCTTGCCAACACATGTCAGTGGGATATGCTACAGAGAGTAAATGAACTTAATTTCTGTTCTTTTCAGGCTTTTAAACACTTTCTTTCTAAAACAAAGGTGGTAAGGGGATCTTGCCTTCGAGATCAGAGTATATGGGCACTCAGACAGCATATGGGATTCCCTAAACAGAATGCCTCCTTTATCTCAAAAAGAGTACCTATCCTCCCCCTTTGTGAATATCTAAAGACTTCAGCCGCTTGGATATTGTTATTCAATTGTACCTTCATCAGTTGCTTCTTTTCATGCTTTTCCACTTCACATAAGGTAGCAAGCTCATATTGTGAAGCAGGTTTTCTCTACTCACTAGTGAATGTCCAGACTACTAGATAATAGTTGTTTTTCCTCCTTTTTAATTTAGAAAAAACCCTCAAATTGAGGTATCAGGCCTGGCTGTAATTGCTGCAATGGTGGTATGGATGTTCTGCTACTTCACATGTTTGAACTAAAGATGTAGTATTTTAATATGTGGATGACACCCAAAGAAGTATTGTATGTAGAACTCCACCAGAAAACACACCAACTCTTGACTAAGAGCTACAATTTTCTAAACCCCAAGTAAAAAACTTTATGTTCTTTTTGTCCTTGATATCTGCAGCTGACTCAGACCATCCAGGAGCTGGTCATGAGAAGTGAGGAAGGCAAATGGACTTACACTCAGTTCCACTTCTAGCTCTTTGTCATCAGAAGAGGTGGACAGATTTGACCAAACAACTCCTGACCCTCTTTAATGAGGATAATAAAAAAGGTTGTGAGGTCGGAAGGCCTGAGAACTCATGGAATTCTGTGAGTTGCCCGTACAGAATTTAAAGTACAAGCAACATGGATTCTATTCTGAGTTTTCCTAATTTAGAACTACATAGTGGAGTGGAATGCTAAGCACCAAGTTGTGCTTAGGGAGCTGGAGGTACATTGGAGTCTTAGTGGTATGGGATGAGAGTGGCTAATACAATTTGAAGACTGCTTACTCAGAAATTAATATTTTTTTCTTTGCCTGCTCCCTGCTGCTATTACCAAATCCCAGAAAGGTGGTTTTTAACAAGAACTGCAGCGCACTTCCTGTATGTTAATACTATCCCAGAGGGTAGTGAAATGTTGTTGTACTGCGAGTAATAAGGTACATATTAAAATGAAAAGAAGAGAGATGTAATTATTTAAGCAAACAGTCCACTAGCTGGAAAATTCATCTGTCATCCAATCCATCCCTATCCTCAGGTGAGGTATAGTTGTATATTCCTGTTATGTATATGCCTGTTGACTCCAGTGAAATAAATCTGATTTCAGCTGCCAATATGGCCTTTTACCCAAAGAACAAGGCTATGAGGTTGTTAGAAGACAGGAATACATAATGGGAGGAAGAGTATGGCAAGTTAACAGTGACAAGTTTTACTATATATATGTGGAATAAAAATGGCCTTTTTACTAAGTTAAGCACCAATGATGCATGGATCTTGCAGCAGCACTTAGGAATAGAGTTATAAATCTCATTCTCTCTGAGTTTCAAGAAATGTAGTATCTGATCAATAAACTGACCAAACACTGATTATTTGTAGTGGAAAATTGCCTCCCTGGCTACTAAAATTGTGGAGCAAAGGTTGTTTCCAATTTGAGAAGGCACTTTATTATACGTGCAGTCCAAAGAAACAGATCAATCTCCTATACCTAAAGTCAAGAAGCCTCATCTGGCCTAAAAACAGTGAGATGTAAAACTAGGTCTGTCTTCACAAGACCTGTATTTATTTGGTCCCAGTAATGTGCATTCCTTAGAGCTTGATAATAATTTTCCTGCTTATCTGTAGGAGACACACAGTTGAGTTCTACATGTAGGCAGAATATTTTATTCAATGCATAAATTCCTTTAATGATTTCCCACTAAAAAAAAAAAGAGAGAGAGAGAAAAAAAGGCAATATTTAAAGTATTTACAGGTGTCTTAAATATGGTTCTTTTTTATTTTGATGATCATGATGGTAATGTTGATGATGGTATATTTCTTGAAGTTCATTTGTCCAGTTTCAAAGAGGAAATTGGATCTAGGATCATTCAAAGCTTCATCAAATGGAGAAGCTGTAAAATAAAAATTACTTCCAGCCACAGCTCTAATAAACTTCTCCTTCCTTCTTCTACCTTCCATGGATAACATTCCCCTCATAATGATGATTTAATCTCCTTCTCTCTTGCTTTATTGGCGCCAGTAGCTGGAATTCTATTTAGATTGATCTTCACTTGTTATTAACAAGTGGTAAATTAATGGAGATGAACAAAAATGAAAGAGGAGATTCAAATTCAGCTTCCTCTGCACCACAGGGTTTTGATTTCAGACAGTTTATTCCTAATTTGAGGACAATGACAGTGAATTGATAACATTCTGGATTTGTTAGGATTCAGTGTGAAGGCTGATAAAGTATTTCATGACCTTTTTGGTTCAGATTTAATTATCCCCCCAAAGAGCTCTTAATTCTTCCCTGCTGATGCTCTCCCTCTTTCCCCTTCACTTGGAAAAATTCATAGAAGCTCACTATATTGCAATGGATAGTGTTATAATCATCCCTCATGTGCCACTTGTAGCTTTTGCAATTGTTTCTTAACTGGTGCTCCAGACAATTTCTCCGCTGTTCTCAGGAGAATAGACTGAACATATCAGTTCATACAAAATTTTAAAATGTTTCTTTCACCTTCAGGTGAAAATTTCCTCTAGTAGGAATGGGATGCAATTGCAAGAAACCAAGAAATATGCATATTATTGTTGTTATTGTTAATATTGACAATATTGGTATTGATGATTATAATGATGCTGTAACCAAAATACTGGGTCATTTGCACCACATTTTTAAATGTGACTTCTGTTCAGAGCAGCACTATTTCAATTTTTGTCTTGACAGCCTGCTTAGAAAAATACTCAGTGAACAGCTGTGGGTTTCCAATTCCAAATTGTTCATGAAAGGAACACTGCAATTTTGAACATAAGGAGTTCGCAAAGTACTGCACCTTCTAAGGTAGTGTTGTGCTTCATATTGGATGGATTTCAGCTTCTCATTAGGATTCATATAGTTTTTCAGCAGTAATTTCCTCATTGTTCCAGTCACTTTTTTACTCCTTTTTTTTTCTATTGGGAAATAATGTTTGTGGATACTTTTGCAATACCCACTCCACTTATAAGCCAGCCTCTTCTCTAACTCTTTGCTCTCAGGTACAGGTAAAATTGATTTAATGAGTTCACAGCCATTGAAAGAAGGCTTTTTGAGATGTAGGAAAAGAATATGAAAGTGACTGTTACAGAAGCAACACATTTCTCTCCCAGCTCACTTTAAATATAAATGTGTGATTTACAAAGTATTCTGATGGGGATTATAATCATGTCATAGACCCTGTTGCACTATCTGTAAATCTGTGAAAGATTACTGACTTGATTGGTCATTTCCATAGTCTTTCTAATGCAGCAGCCATTAAATCAACCAGGATTGAGACCATGACAGAAAGCATTAGAAGAGAAAGACACAATGTAACTCAAGTAGAAAGCAAACATTGCTATATTGTGTACAGCAAACAAAGATAGATGCACAGCAAGTGAACTGTTGGAGAATACAAAAAAATTTGGAAAACTACTATACAGTTGCTGTTGTGGGAGCAAGATACAAAGATAGATAGAAGCTTCAAGCCAAAAATGTTCTCTGATCTTGCAGGAGTGATTGAGATGGATATTACCCCCAATATCACTTTTATACCTCTCACAGCTGTGAGATTATAATCGATCATATGAGTAGTCTTTAACTGGAAAGTAAGAAAACTAAATTGTTTATTGATGGAATTGAATTAACACTGATAGTTGAAACTCAAGACGAGTGCAAGGAATCATCAGAATCACAAGATGCTGGCTGTGTTATAAAAGGCAGACGCAATTCAATGCTGATAGATATAAGATAAAGCACATGGGAGTACACACATATACTATCATGAGCTCTAAATTAGCTATTGCCGTCAAGGAGACCTTGAAGTCACTTTGTGTAGTTCTCTGACAGGTCTCAACAGGCAAACAGAAAGTTAGGAAATTCTAGGTGGGAAATAAAGCAGGAAACTTATGTTTCTTCATAACTAATCATGTCACAAGTGCTAAATAACACAAAGAAAAATTATAAGGCTGTTCTATAAAATAAACAAAGTACACATGAGAGGAAAGTTCACTCTGTGTTTGCACTTATCTTAAGCTATTTCTAAATGTCTGCTCCTGGCTATTTCCAAAGGAAAGCAGGGTGAGAGAGTGGATTTTAGCTTAGAGATCATAATAGACAATTCTTAGAGTCTTTAGTTTCTTGCATCCATGTTTTTCAAGTTGGTAAATATCTCAATATATCCAAAAGGTATTTAACATACAGTTTTAAGGCCCTTCAGCAGTTACATTCCTTTAAGATTTCTGGTTACCTCATAAATATTGTATCAGGTCCTAACTAGTCTTCAAGCATAATGTCCAATCCTTCTATACTGGTTTAGCTTGATTTATTAAAAAAAACCAAAAAAAACCAACAACCCAAAACATAACAAACAAACAAACAAACAAAAAACAACAAAAAACCCCACCCCAACCAAACACATAACGGCAGATGAGATTACTGCTCACACATTGTATGATGCACCTGACTAGGAGTGATGCCAGATATATGTCTCAACAGATTTTATGTTAAAATTCAATGAAAGAATGGTGCACCAATCAAATATATCAAATTTGCTCTAATGTACATCCTTCTGCAATAAAAATTAAGAGATCTTATATACCATGAAATAATATGTTTACTGGGTCTTTTTTACCATGGGACATGCTAGAGGCATTACATATATTACACATAATTACATATATACTATATAGTATATGTATTACATAGCTCTCTATTCTGAACTCTGAAATTATCTGCTTGCATTCTTTGAAAATGTCATTGTTCAACTTCACTATTTCATTTCTTTTTCTTTCTTGTTAATCCTGTTTCTTTTGGTTCTGCTCTGTGGTTAGCTTCTCTAGTGACCTTGACATGACACTTTTAAGAACAATGTTGGACTCGAAGATCTCGGAGGTCTTTTCCAACCCAATCGATTCTATGATTCTATGATTCTAACTAGAAAAATATGCTGTAATTGAGTGTTAATTAGAAAAATATACAAGGGCTTTATGACAGATATATACAGGAAATTGTGACAAGCTTTCTTGTCTTGGCATCTTGATATCAGATTTCTAATGCTTAATTCCTTTTCCTTTTCTTAACATAAGACTAAAGTGCCTGTATGATCAATTCATTTCTTCTGCCAGCACTAACATGGATGACACGCACACATCAACAGACACTGCTCTACCTTATTTCAAGCAATGAGCACATTGTGCTGAGGGTTGCAAAAGCCCCGATAGTAAAGAGGAGTGGTCCTCGGCTGGATCTGCTTGGAGCAGAGATGCAGCCTTTGCAGGGTTCCTGCTGCAGGCCAAGCTGCACCAGCTGCCTCAGACTTTAGCAGAAAGGCAGTTTCAAAAGCTTGGTGAAACTGTGTCCTCACCCAGCCCAGCTGTGTGCAAAGGCACTCTCTGTTGATATCTTCCACATCATTCACCCATGAAGAGTGCCTGCTTTGCATAAGCCTATGTAAAAGAGCTTACTAAGGCCGTGTTCTCACAGGTTACCCTCCCCCACCCCCAACCCCGGCCCCCCCTCCGCCAAAGGCAAAGCCAGCTAAAGGACCTGCCCTCTCCTTTTCACTTCCCTCCTCTGCCTACTTTTTCCTGTCCCTCTTTACTGTCTCAGCTGAGCTTGCTGAAGTGCTTTGGGGGCTGTACTGAAGGCCAGATAACCAAAGCAGCTCAGTTTAGAAAAAATATCTCCCAATTTTTATTTCTGGGAAGCACTGAACACAACCTGCAAGTTGTCCCTGCACAACTGAGGAGGCAGCCAGCTGGGAAACAAGAGAAAGGCAAGGATAGCTGGGGATAGTAAGGAAAAGAAGACAGAAAAGCTTTTAAAGCTGGTCCACAGCTAAAACTAATATGTGGCTGCACTACACTTGACTGTTGCAGGAATAAGCCAGCACTAAATCACTACCCTCTAAAGTTAGGGAGAGTCACAAAGATAATTATACTTCAAAGAAGTAATCCTTCCTTTAATGTGGTGTGGTTACTGCCACTTGTGCCAGGCTCTCTTGGAGGCAGTGGCTACCCCTCACACTTCCCAGTGCCCTACATGCATGTAGAAACAGGTGTGGGGCTAATTTTTCTGTGGGAGCACCCTGGTAGGTTTGGTGTGGGGCCAGGCAGAGCATCACAGTGTTGATGCCTGCATTGCCACTATCTGTGCTAGTGGCTGAGGGGACTGGCTGACTCTGCTACTGTCACTGAGGCACAGGTCAAGATGAGCTCTGATGCATCCCCCACCCACTGTGGCTGCTCAGGATAAGGTCCTCCACACCCCCTCAGGTGGCAAATGTCTTCTACACATAAACCTCACTCTTCTTCTCCTAACCTTCTCTCTCCATTCTCTCTGTCCCTGTTTCCTTTCTCTGTTGATTCTCTGCTCTCCATCTTTCCTGTAAGACCTGAGACACGATTGTCCCACAAGGTGCAGCACTGATAACTCCTCAGGGAGGGTACCAGGTTGGTTATTTGGAGTCTTTGCCTTGGTACCACCTGCACTTCATTTGAATCCAAACCAGCAGTTATATCATGGGATCTTATTCCCAGTCATTCATCATTCTCTACCCTCTCTGTGTGGGAGTTTAAACCAGGCACTCTTGGACAGCCTCTGCAGACCAAATCTAATGACAAGGGAGAAATCACCCTGACAAAATGCATGGACAGCTCCCTACACTAAATCATACATGCTAAATCACACACTCTGCCAGTCACACTCAGGATGAGAAGTAATTCACTTCATGAACACTCCCCTTGATTTAAATAGAGAGGAATGTCAGCTACTTTTAATTTATGAGTCCCTCACACTGCTGCTGCTGGACACTCTTTTTGGTATATTGTTGTGATGCCCATAACAACTAAGCAGATATTAAAACATCCCAGCACACCCTGGTCACATAAATCCTGTGTCTATACTGTATCATTTTGACAGTCATCAGTTGAATGGGGTCTGAAATTTACCATTCTTATTCTCTTCATCAGATGAAACTTAAGCAAATTTATATTTATCTAGGAGGTTGTAATCTTCACTTATATTTGGATGATATACTGATGGCATAAACAGCATTTGCAACAGAGTAACTATGCTAAGTATGTAACCATGTTCTGTATTAAGAAAATAGAAGTTGAGTTTCCATCTCAGACAGATATGGTAAGGGTTTTTTCCACTTCAGCTACACCTATATAATAGTGTCCTTAACAAACATTTGCTTGCTAAGGACTGCATCTGAATTAACCCAAATGGTTTTCAAATTGAAATAGAAAAAGAAATGCACAAAAGGTCCACTTATAAACAATTCAGAGTGAATTGCTGCAATTATTGCTGGCTTGAAACTCTGAAATGGACCAAAGGTAAACCACTGCATTCTGAAAGTAAGCAAAAATGATCCATGAGATTTTCCCTCCCTGTTGAATTTGAAGGTAAAGCAAATTAGCTCCTGAATACATAGGAGTGAATTGTTCTATCATCACTGAACATTTTTAGCTTTTTAGAGACATGATCTTGTCCTTATGCTCATAGATCTTCCCATCTTGAATGAAGGGCTGAGTCTCTTCAGAGACTTTATGGCATCATAGCCATTGCTGTGCTGAAGAATCAATATGTTCCCTTATCAAACTAGCAAGAATTCCTTCTGCCAGGGCTTCAGCACTAGCAGAATAGACCAATGTTTCTCTTGTGAGATGAGTCTAGCCAGTGGAAGCTGACACTCAAAGGAAAGGTGCAAAGGGCATTAAACAGAAATCATTTGGTCCCCATAGGACAGTCTTACACCCAGGAAGATCTCATGTTCACATATGATAACAGGGAGCACCTGTCAGCCACAACACAGAGTTTCTTCTTAGAGTCTTGCTGTGTTTTCAGTCCTCATAATTTGTTCTTACAAGCAGTCTCCTGTCTGTATAAAAGCCACAAATGCAGGGCAACCAGGATCATCAGAGCAGGGCAGTCCCTGCTGAAGGGGTAGCTGGGGGGAGAAGCTGACTCAGTAGCTCCATTCCGATAAGCGAAGTGTGACCAAAACATGCAAAAAATTGCTGTCCTTTTCCAGTTTGAAGATGGGCATATTAGTGCTGTAATGGAACGGTTACACAGCTTTCATAATTGATTAATTGGCAGAAGCAAGGCACCTTGGAATCAGAAATGTAAAGCTGTCATGTCTGTAGAAACCAGAATTGCACTAAATATGTTAAAGCATCTTAAAAAAAGAGATACTTTGATCTAAAAAGCTTTTCATCTGGAAAATTATGAATCTGTTTTTGCATATTAGCTGTGGCCAGGTTTCACATTGCTTGATATTATAAGAATTGCAACGCATGGCTTTACATCCCAGCTTTGCAGATGAGACTGGAAGGAGTGCCTACATCCTAAACTTGGGAGAATTGGATGAGAATCAAACATTGCATATAACATATTAAACACACAGCACACAGCCCTGCATGCATGCAGCAGAGTCCTCTTAGGTGGGGTCAAACTGGAATTTCCTGGCTTTGTTATGAAATAAATGCTAACCCATGGAACTTTGTTAATGACTCCTGTACTTTCAAGAGAAGTTTGCCACAGAGTGAAAAATCACTTTTCCGTAGTGATAAGAGAGCTTTCCTTGAACTGTAGCAGCACATTTGCTCCACAGGTCTTTTTCAGTCACAGAATCCTGTTCACTAAAACCATCCAGATTATCAGTTGGGTAAAATCCAACTTTGTTATCTGAGACAGATCCTTGCACTGAACAGGAGCTACACTGTGTGACTGCTTTAAAAGTGTTCTGCACCACAGCCCACTCCTTGTTTACTCCAGTGGCACAGGATTTAAGACAAAGGAGACAGTGAGGCGGTGTGAGCAGGAAATGAGACAATAACAAAGATGGAATATGGCTTGAGGAAATTCCAGAAGTCCTTGAGGAAACAATGGGGAAGATATTAAATAAGGAATGTCTATTTTTCTGGCTCCAGTTAGATTAGCAAATAAACTCCAAACTTTGATGTTCCAATCTAGACAGAAGAAAGGAGAAAGTACAGTCTGGCATAGCTGGAAATGAATGTCTAATAATGAGAGAAAAAAAGGTAGCTTTGGGTGGGATGGCATTTCAAAAGAACTCAGAGTGAGGGAATTTACCAAAGGTGATGAGCTACTGTGTATTAGGCATACACAATTTTTCCTTTTTTTTTTTTTTTTCAATGCATTTAAAAGGGTAGGCAATGACTTCATAAGCTTTTTTAGCCTCAATCTCATCCACTGTTCAGACAGTGAACAAGTGTTTGGTAGTGATGGGAGTTGAAGAACCAATTATGCTCCCACAGCTGGAACTGTCTGCTGGGTGGCACTGAGGGCATTTGAACCTTGGAATTACAATTGAGCATGGACACAATATTGGATGAGGCTGGTTTTGACACAAGGGAATGTACTCAAATCATCCTCAATAGTAGTCCTCAATGCCGGTCCTGAAGACCTTCCAATCATACTTCTTTCTTTGTAACTATCATGCCCTACTTTATGTTTAATTTCTGTCCTCACCATCTTTCTGTCTGGGATTAAGTGAAATAAAGGAAATGTCCTTCTCCAAGGTTCCATGCATAATCCAAAACTGCAAATCCAAACAATGTCTAGGCATGTTAGATAAAACATGACCTTTGTAGGTGATCAGCTACGGGCACAAGAGAAGCTTGGATCACTGAAATATGGTTTCGGATTCTAGAATTGCACTTCCCTCTGAACTCATATCGCTGATTTCCACAAAGTTTTGAGAGACAGTTAGACCTGATAAATATATCTATGTTACTGCACAAAAAGAAAATAACTTCAACTCAAATCTAATATTGGCTAGAACTGAACACATTGGAAATTTATGGCCCCAGAGCAGTACAAGTAGCTCCTATCCCAAATAGTGAGGCCTCTGTATTATTCTTAGGCTTGGTGTTGTAGTTTGGGATTATTATGTAAATTCTCTCCCCTGCCACTTAACTGCCCAGGCCAGCGGTTAACAAAAGAAGCAGTTAACTGTGATCGCTGGGGTGGGGGCAGGTTTGTCTCTTTTGGTTTTTTTTTTTTGGATATTCTCCTCAGTCTTGGCTCGGCGGAAGGGGGGAGTGGGGACTCCAAGGAGGCAGGCTGCCCTGCTGGTTACGGCTGGGGTTTTTCCCTGGCTGTCTTGCCGCTGCCTACTTCGGACCACCTTTTCCTGCCGTGCTGCTGCCTGCCTTGGATTTGCTGCTGGTTGCTCGTACTTTTCTGCTTCTTGGACGGGGAACACAGGGGGAAGAGACTGAGTCCATCTGAAAGCCCACTGCTCGTCTGTTTCGCTGGAGAGGGACTGAAACTCACTCTGCAGCCAGCCGAGCTGTGACAAGGACACTTAAGTATAACCTTTTCTCCCGGAGGAAAACCTGCTGGGTTTTGTTGTTGTTTTTTTTTCTCTTATGGTGTTGGGGAAGTGGGTTGCACTAGTCTGTTTACATATATATATATATAGATATAGCAGTTATCCTTCTTGTATTAAAATTCTTTTTTCTTAAATTTGATAAAGAGTGGTGTGATTATTGCGGAGGAGGCCCCTCCCCTGCTTGTGGGTAAAACATTTTGGTTTTTCCCCTCAAACCGAGACATTTCTTGGCGCCCAACGTGTGGGGCTTGTAAACAAAGAAGGATAACTGCTATTTTGTGGCACCATGTGGGTCTTGAGCTTAGGGTTCATCAGGACCATCCTGTATAATATATTGGCTTTTTGTTGGTACAAATTCATGCCAAAAGGAGCGGCAGGTTTAAGTCTTATCAACAAATCAATGAGCAAAACTCAAATAGCCGCAATTATTATTGAGTTCTTACTCTGGATTTATGGTGCCATGAATTCGATGCCTTTGGATGTCATGTGGGTGGTGCTCTCCAGGCTGTTTTCCTGCCGCAACCTAAGCTGCTACCTCTGGGGATTCAGTGATAATAGTATGGACCCTTGGGAAGGAACAAAGGGGAATCTCTTCTCCCAACCCTTTGTCCATTCCCCATTCAAGTCTGCTACAACAGCTTTTGAGATGTTTAAATTCTCCCTGGATGCCAGAGATATCTTGCTCTTTATGGTTTTTCTGCAGGGTTGTATCCCTGCAGCTTACAGAATGTTTGAAGGTAGGGCCAGGGTTTTTCCAGAATGCATTCAGAAACCTAGCCCAGTGAAGGGGGAAAAGCGAGAGAATAAAACCCCTGATGCCACAGTGAAGGGAGAAAAGGATGAGGCTAAACCAGGAGGACAGGCCAAGCCTATGGAAGTTGCCCCTATTCAGAAAAGGAAATATAAGACCAAATTAGACCATCCAGCAGACGATGAGGGGGCTGCTGCACCTCCACAGCAAGCAGACCCAGAGCCTGAGATCATCACTGAGTCATTGTCATTTGATAATCTCCGTAGTTTGCGGAAAGACATTGCTCGACACCCGGGTGAGCCCATCCTGACTTGGTTGATCCGAGTTTGGGACCTTATGGGTGAAACCTTACAACTGGATGGTGCTGAAGCCAGGTTTTTGGGGGCTCTGGCCCAGGACGTGGCTATTGAACAGGTGTTCGTGAGGGAATCAAAGCCCCTTTCACTCTGGGCACGACTTCTAACAAGTGTAAGAGAGAAGTTTGTTTATAGAGAAATCCTGCAGGAACATCATATTAGGAAGACTTGGAAGACGATGGAAGAAGGAATTTTACGTCTGAGGGAGATGGCAATGATGGACGTGCTTTTTGGAAGAGGTGGGCAAGCCAATAATGACCCTGACAAGGTCAGATGCACACCACATATGTGGTGGGACCTTTCACGCTCGGGGCCAGCTGAATACACCGATTTCCTGGCATCCATGTATAGGGAAGAGAACCATGAAACAGTGGGCGCAGTAGCAAATAAGCTCCGGATATATGAAAGCATGACCCACAGCCCAATGCAGGCCCGTATTTCTGCTGTAGAGACATTGGTTGAGAGTCTCAAGACGCTGCCTGCAGAGGTAAAAGCGATCAGAGAGGAAATTAGGGAAAGTCTCCAAGTGGCACCAGTGCGAATGAGAACCTCTGAAGTCAGAGCCAGACGCCCCCCAGCCAGAGGAAGTGGACAGACCTCACGAACTGAGATGTGGTACTTCCTGGCCAAACATGGAGAAGACATGGGACGGTGGGATGGGAAACCCACCCGTGCCCTTGCAGCCCGAGTACAAGAACTGAAGGAGAATGGAAGAAGGTCAGTGAGAGTAAGTGCAGTCCCAGTTTCCCACGGGCAAGAATCTGACCCACAGGAGGGCACCTCCCAGGTGTACTCATCGAGAAAAGGTTCTGACCGCTATGACCAGGATCAGTGTTAGAGGGGCCCTGCCTCTAGCCAGGTAGAGGCACGGGACAACCGTGTCTATTGGACTGTGTGGATTCGATGGCCTGGTACATCAGACCCACAAAAGTATAAGGCTTTGGTTGATACTGGCGCTCAATGCACATTAATGCCATCAGGACATGTGGGCTCAGAAACTATTTCTATTTCTGGGGTGACAGGGGGATCTCAAGAGTTGACTGTGCTAGAAGCTGAAGTGAGCTTGACAGGGAGAGATTGGCAGAAACACCCCATTGTGACTGGTCCAGCTGCCCCATGTATCCTGGGCATTGACTACCTCAGGAATGGATATTTTAAGGACCCAAAGGGGCATAGATGGGCTTTTGGAATAGCCACTGTACAGACAGAAGGGATTGAACAATTGAACTCATTGCCAGGTCTCTCAGAAAGTCCTTCTGCTGTTGGGCTGTTGAAAGTTGAGGAACAGCAAGTGCCAATTGCCACCACGACAGTGCACCGTCGGCAATACCGAACGAACCGTGATGCTGTGATCCCCATCCATAAGATGATCCGTGAACTGGAGAGCCAAGGGGTGGTCAGCAAAACCCACTCACCCTTCAACAGCCCCATCTGGCCTGTGCATAAGTCTGATGGAGAATGGAGATTGACTGTGGACTATCGTGGCTTGAATGAAGTTACCCCACCGCTGAGTGCCGCTGTGCCGGACATGCTGGAGCTCCAGTATGAACTGGAGTCCAGGGCAGCAAAGTGGTATGCCACTATTGACATTGCTAATGCGTTCTTCTCCATTCCTCTGGCACCAGAGTGCAGGCCACAGTTTGCTTTTACCTGGAGGGGCGTGCAGTACACCTGGAACCGACTACCCCAGGGGTGGAAACACAGTCCCACCATCTGTCATGGACTGATCCAGACTGCACTGGAGAAGGGTGAGGCTCCAGAACACCTGCAATACATTGATGACATCATTGTGTGGGGGGACACAGCAGAAGAGGTTTTTCAGAAAGGAGAGAAAATCATCCAGATCCTTTTGGGAGCTGGCTTTGCCATCAAACGGAGTAAGGTTAAGGGACCAGCCCAAGAGATCCAGTTCCTGGGAGTGAAGTGGCAGGATGGACGCCGTCAGATTCCAACAGAAGTCATCAATAAGATCACAGCAATGTCTCCACCCACCAGCAAAAAGGAAACACAAGCCTTCCTGGGTGCCATAGGGTTCTGGAGGATGCATATCCCAGCATACAGTCAGATCGTAAGCCCTCTCTACTTGGTAACCCGTAAGAAGAATGATTTCCACTGGGGCCCTGAGCAGCAACAAGCCTTTGACCAGATTAAGCATGAGATTGCTCAGGCTGTAGCCCTTGGACCAGTCAGGACAGGACCAGACATACAGAACATGCTCTACTCCGCCGCCGGGAATAATGGTCTGTCTTGGAGCCTTTGGCAGAAGGTGCCTGGTGAGACTCGAGGCCGACCACTTGGATTCTGGAGCCGAGGCTACAGAGGATCTGAAGCCAACTATACCCCCACAGAGAAAGAGATCCTAGCCGCCTATGAAGGAGTTCAAGCCGCCTCAGAGGTGATTGGCACAGAAGCACAGCTGTTTCTGGCACCTCGACTACCAGTGCTGAAGTGGATGTTGTCAGGACAGGCTGCCTCTACACATCACGCCACTGATGCTACCTGGAGCAAGTGGATTGCCCTGATTACGCAGCGCGCCCGTATAGGAAAATCAAATCGCCCTGGGATCCTGGAAATCATCACAAACTGGCCTGAAGGTGAAAATTTTGGTCTAGCAGATGAAGAGGAAGAGCAGGTGACACGTGCGGAAGAAGCTCCACCATACAATCAATTGCCAAAAGAGGAAATACGCTACGCCCTCTTCACCGATGGCTCCTGTCGCATTGTAGGGACTAATCGCAAATGGAAAGCAGCTGTATGGAGTCCCACACGACAAGTTGCAGAAGCTACTGAAGGAGAAGGTGGGTCGAGTCAGTTTGCAGAGCTTAAAGCCATGCAGTTGGCCCTGGACATTGCTGAACGAGAGAAATGGCCAAAGCTGCTCTCTGGGGATGGTTAGACCGATGGAAGAAAACCAATTGGAAACGCAGAGGGAAACCCATCTGGGCTGCCGATATATGGCAAGATATTGCCACCCGAGTAGAGAAGCTGATTGTGAGAGTCCGCCACGTAGACGCACACGTGCCCAAAAATCGGGCCAATGAGGAACATCTCAACAACCAACAGGCAGACCGAGCTGCGCAAGTGAAAGTATCACAGACAGATCTGGACTGGCAGCACAAGGGAGAGCTGTTCTTGGCTCGATGGGCCCATGATGCCTCGGGCCATCAGGGCAGAGATGCCACTTATAAATGGGCACGAGACCGAGGGGTGGATTTAACCATGGACATTATCTCTCAGGTTATCCACGACTGCGAGACATGTGCTGCCATTAAGCAGGCTAAGAGAGTGAAGCCCCTGTGGTATGGTGGGCGCTGGGATAAGTATAAGTACGGGGAGGCCTGGCAGGTTGACTACATCACACTGCCACAGACCCGCCAAGGCAAGCGCTATGTGCTCACCATGGTGGAAGCAACCACAGGGTGGCTGGAGACACACCCAGTGCCTCACGCCACTGCTCGGAACACCATCCTAGGCCTGGAAAAACAAGTGCTGTGGCGACATGGCACCCCAGAACGAATTGAGTCAGATAATGGAACTCATTTCAAAAACAGCTTAGTTGCTACCTGGGCGAGAGAACATGGCATTGAGTGGGTGTATCATATCCCCTACCATGCACCAGCTGCCGGGAAAGTTGAGCGGTGTAATGGACTGTTGAAAACCACTTTGAAGGCGTTGGGTGGAGGGACTTTCAAACACTGGGATCAACACTTAGCAAAGGCTACATGGCTAGTCAACACTAGAGGCTCTGTCAATCGAGCCGGCCCTGCCCAATCAGAACCCCTTCACACTGTAGATGGAGACAAAGTCCCTGTAATACACCTGAGAGGTATGCTAGGGAAAACAGTCTGGATCAACCCTGCCTCAGGCAAAGGCAAACCCATTCGTGGGGTTGTCTTTGCTCAAGGATCTGGTTCCACCTGGTGGGTGATGCAGGAAGATGGAGAGACACGATGTATACCTCAAGGGGAACTTATCTCTGGGTAAACGACTCATATTACTGTATTTGTAAACACTTAATTATTTGAAAGAAAATTTAAGTTTAATGTAGAGTATCGACATGGAAGAGAATTTAGGGGTGGATAATGTTGTAGTTTGGGATTATTATGTAAATTCTCTCCCCTGCCACTTAACTGCCCAGGCCAGCGGTTAACAAAAGAAGCAGTTAACTGTGATCGCTGGGGTGGGGGCAGGTTTGTCTCTTTTGGTTTTTTTTTTGGATATTCTCCTCAGTCTTGGCTCGGCGGAAGGGGGGAGTGGGGACTCCAAGGAGGCAGGCTGCCCTGCTGGTTACGGCTGGGGTTTTTCCCTGGCTGTCTTGCCGCTGCCTACTTCGGACCACCTTTTCCTGCCGTGCTGCTGCCTGCCTTGGATTTGCTGCTGGTTGCTCGTACTTTTCTGCTTCTTGGACGGGGAACACAGGGGGAAGAGACTGAGTCCATCTGAAAGCCCACTGCTCGTCTGTCTCGCTGGAGAGGGACTGAAACTCACTCTGCAGCCAGCCGAGCTGTGACAAGGACACTTAAGTATAACCTTTTCTCCCGGAGGAAAACCTGCTGGGTTTTGTTGTTGTTTTTTTTTTCTCTTATGGTGTTGGGGAAGTGGGTTGCACTAGTCTGTTTACATATATATATATATAGATATAGCAGTTATCCTTCTTGTATTAAAATTCTTTTTTCTTAAATTTGATAAAGAGTGGTGTGATTATTGCGGAGGAGGCCCCTCCCCTGCTTGTGGGTAAAACATTTTGGTTTTTCCCCTCAAACCGAGACACTTGGGCAAATGACTTACTGGGGTTTGTGCCTCTTATGAAATTTTCTATCTATATTTCTGCCAATGAAATATATTTTTAAGGACATAGGCAGATGTGTGCACAACTATGCCTTCTGCAATGTGATGGTACGTAATGACATGTAGCCACTTCTAATTTTTATTAAAACTCACTACACTGAAAACCACTTACAAGCAAGATAGAGGGGAACAGCAAACATATTCTGGCTAAGCTTTTTTTTTTTCTGCTCAATGTTCTTTCCTTCCATGTTGCACATTGCTAACACTTCTAGCAGCAGTTGAAAAACGATAATTAGATTCCGCCTCCCACTCTGCTTCCCCCTCATCTTCTTGCTTTTGTCCTCTCAAATTACATATCTACTTAACCCTAAAAATTATAACTCCTTTGTATCAGTGTCTAAGGTCCAGAAACAGAACTTTCTACCTTCTTGCTGAAATAAACTCTGTTACTGTTGGTGAGTGAGGCATTATAGCAACCAGGCTATGGAAAGTTATGGCAGGGAGTGAATTCTTCCCTCCTTCTCACTGTTACAAACTGGGGAGATCCTTCACTGGTTTTGCTGAAGTGAGGGAAAAATCAACACCACATTTGCTATTCAGCACAGATCATCCACTGTCTATTATGAGCTGAAAATACCACTTTAGGACATATTAAGAAGGCACAGTTACTAGTAATGAGCACATGTGCATCTCTATTATATTGGTTTTAGGATAACAAGGTGTAATGAATGCAAAGGGCCTCATCCAGCCTGACGGAAATAAAAAAAAAAGAAGAGAAAAAAGAAAACTCTGCCCTAAGTAGTTCTTTTTCTTCTTGAAGGCTGTTAATAAAAAGGGAAAAAAATAACACTTGAAATGAAAGACATTGAGGATCTCTTGTGCTCGTGCACATTCACTGTGTGCTGAAGCCTGTAATGATAAAGGGAAATGATAGCAGAGAGCAGCATTGCCCTCCCTCAGACTGAGAAACTTTCACTGCAAATGCATTTTAAAAGAATAACCCAGAGTACAGTAATTAAAGCTGATTCGACTTCTCAAAAGACAGCTTCAAGCTTTTGTGCTGAACCTTCACAAATTCCACAGGGCTTTATTATTAATTGTGCTCCCCCTGCACACTGATCTCTTTGGGATGTTTCTGCTGTCATAGGCTCAGTATTTCTCTCAGGCTTTCTGTACATAACTGAGACTTGTCAGGAGAGGGAAATGTTTTTCCAAGCATTTTCTCCCTTTGTCCTCCCTCTCTTGTGCCTTGTTCCCTTGGTAATTTTTTGTTTGCTGGCTTTTTAATTTTCTTCCACATTTTCTTTCAGAAAGTCTCTGGTGGAAAGGAATGACATTGGGGTTGGATGCCTTCCTTCCACTATTTTGAGAACATGTGTCAAACCCACCTGGGATCATTGCTCCTGAATCTCTGAACAACTGATCTCTTGCAGGAGCTGGTGGATTCACCCCACAGCAGGCAGCCATGCATGCAGCTGGGTGTGCAACACACACACACCTGGCCGTGGATTCAGACTCCACCAGATATCAGGAGAGATAGATGCAGAATTTAGACATCGATGCAGGCAAGGGAATCTGAGTTGGGAAGCAATCTGTGCTAGAAGGAAGAATCAGACTGGATTTTTCTCACAACCATTTTTCTTATGTTTCTCTGTGTTGTTCTGTTTTTGGTTTTGTGGGGTTTCTTTTTAACTTGGAGAAATAAAAGGCTGAATTTTGTACAAATTGAAAGACAGTCTATCTAGCCTGGAATAGAAGTGAAAGGCAGCACTCTATTGTAGTCAAAGGGACTATAACAGGAGTGGTAGTGACCTACTACCTTTTAAAGGATAGTGCAAGACTGCTGCTACTTTTCAGGTAAAATTCCACTGCTAATATATTTTTTAGGGTTTTTTCTGTGATCATTCATAAAAGCTTAAAAGCTTGGGGGGGGGGGGGGGGAACTTTTTCCAATGTGACTTGGGTTTTTGCGACTTTACATGTGACATTCATTGCTCAAGAATAGCCAGCAGATCACCTTGCAAGGCTACCCAACCTGCCACAGCATTTCATGGATTTCAGCAAAACAAACAGGATAGATTAGAAGGAGATCTGACTGTGGACTGCAATCTTTTCCCTCTGAAGAAGAATAGTTCAAATGGAAAGAAACTGAAAGTCCCTTTGCCATTAAATATGTTGTTTCATCCATCTAACTGACCTGACTAGTACATGACTTTGCTGCAGGAGGAGGTTTCCATTTGTGGGGAAAAATGAACTTGTAATATCATCACCAACTTGTCTTTGATGGAAAAGTCAACGGTTCTTTAAATTTTTTGGATTTATTGAGCCAAATGTAGGTGTGCACAGATAGGCACTTGTGACCTAGTTATCTGCCCTTCCTTTGTGGTCAATAAGAGAAGACATTTCTCTTGCACTTTTCTTTATTTTAATCCAAATATCAAATGAACTTGAGCTATGTTATGCCCTAGAAGTGCCGGTTTGTTGCCATTAACTCCTCAGAGAGGTAGAGAGACCAGTCTAGATAGATTAAAAAATAAACCTTACTATCTTCAAGAGGGGCAAGAAGGAGGATATGAGACACTATGGGCTTGTTGGCCTCACCTTGATCCTTGGGAAAGTGATGGAACAAATGACCCTGGAAACCATCTCCAAATGTATCAATGACAAGGAGTAGTCAGCATGGATTTATGAAGGGGAAATAGAGGTGAGCAGCCTGATATCCTTCTGCAACAAGATTATACTGATTCCTATAACACCCTCATAGATAAATGAATGAAGTATGGACCAAATAACAGGGCATTAAAGAAGACAGAGACAGACCCTTCTCAGTTGTGCTCATCAAAAGAACAACAGGCAAATTGCACAAGCCAATATGTGGGAAATTCCTTTTAAAAATAGCCATAACTTTTTTATGATGATGTTGGTCAAACGCTGAAGCAGCTTGCCTAGAGAGGTTTTTGAGCTTCAGTCCCTGGAGATACCTAAAATCTGACTGGACACAGCCCTAGGCAATCTGTTCTAGTTGACTCCAAAAGGCATCAAACATATTAAAATGCTGTTTGTTTATCGAAACCCAATATGCTACCAGAGAACAAAAACTTCTGGAACTAAACTTCTGAGTTTTTCACCAGGTTATTAGTTTCAGGTCCACTACAGTGGAAACCAATGCTCTCACTGACTGAAGATCTGCAGCCAGGAGTGTTTAAAAAAAAAACACAACCAAAAAAGGAGTAACAAAGTGGGTGAAAATGCCTTGGGTTCTTCCTGGCTGTGAACACCTGCAATATAGATTTGTTTCTTTTTTAAAGAGTAACTTCTGAAGTATCAGGCAAACAAATGATATCTGGAGTATTTATCAGTCTAATAGGTGTTGCCCAGGAAGACAGAGAAGTGCACTAGCCTCAAGCAGACATGACTGGGTTTGTGCATAGCATCACTGACAGTGTGTCCAAGAGGAATAGAAGTCACAGATAAAGTGTAGTACATGTGAGGGGAAACAGAGTTTGTCCACGTCTGATGTTAATATAATTTTTTCTCATTTGTCTCTAGAAGAGACAATTGAACAGAATACTCTAACTAGTTTTTAATTTATCAAAGTGGGGTTTTTTTCTTCTCAAGGCCCAGAGGAAAGGCAGATTCCTACAAAGTGAAAGGAACTTTAAGCATTTCTCTTGGGAACCTGGCCTCATCTCTTGCATAGTCTGCTTCATTTTAAGACCTAGGACTTCTGGAAAGGCATACCAAGAAAATTATTAATTCCCATTGTGCTTGGGCAGAAAATAGCATCCTGTGTTCTCTATAGCAGACCTGGCTATGTGGTCCAACCTCTGCAACCTTTAGGCTCCAGTACTGAGAGCTCCAACAGAGAGGAAACACTGCCTGCCAGGGCTTCAGCTGGTATAGACTGCAGTAGCCCATCTCACTTTGTCTCATGGGTCACTTCCTCTACACAAATTTCTGCCCCTTTCCCAGCTCTCCAGAGGCTGTAAGATTCATTTGAGTGCCTCCAGAGTGGAGTTTGTGCCTGACATTCCAGCAGGGCTTGTTGCTTCGAAGCAGACACTTGGGCTAAAACAAAAATGAATTACAAAGTGACAAGATAGCTCTAGACACACCAGTGAACTAGAAGTAAGTGGAAAGGTCAGTAAAATATTCTTCTGCTGTATCAAAATGGCTGTTATTAAAGAATACATAGAAATGGAGCAATAGTTAATGCCTTGCTGTTGCACAATATATTCTTTATATATTTCCTATCTCATTAGCACACTGAATGGGCATTTGACGTAGGGATGCACCCAAAAGCCCATTCTCTGCAAAAATAAAATAAAGGAAATGTGCAAATAATAATGTCCCAAGATCCAAAGACACAAAAGTTTCTTAAAAATCCCTTTATTTCTCTTTTCTTTTACCTTCCGATCATAACCTTTAGAAGCAACATTTTGCAAATTTCCTGTGTCCTGTAAGTATTATCAATGGAACACTAAAATGTTCTTTTGAACATACACCAAGTGCCAGACTTTTAAAATCAGATAATTTGAATTACTATTGCATTTCCCTCTTTTTCTTAGTGCAGCACAGGCATCATTTAAACAGACAATATTTTATGAACTGACCCACTTAGGGACAATGCCATGCAATGTTTGAAGCTAGTATTCAGACCTGGCACATACTTGCAAGTGTTGGTGCCTTTTCTAATAGGCCTTTATATCTACTGAAATAACTTTGCAATGGAAATGGGCAGGAAAGGCAAAGCTGAATGTGATAAAATGACTCTGTAAGCACACTGCATAATTCACTGTACCATTGTGCTCCATCCCTTAACACAAAAGTTAATGATCATGGTTCCAGACACTGTCAAAATAATTGGGAACAACAAGACTGAAATTGCTTATTCAGAAAATTAATCTAATGAGAAGATAACTAAACCAGAACTTAGGTTTACTCTCCCTTCCTTGGTATGTCTCAAGTCTTTCAATAAGTGCACCTTTTTGTCCCACTTTCCAACCTGGAACAAGTGGATCACAGTACAGTCCTACCCTCTGGAGCAATGACTGCAAAGTTTTCAAAAACAGTGGTAATGATAAGATTGAGAAAATAACATGAGGGGGGCAGGGAAAGGGGTGTATCAGGCATACTGCATTTCTTCATCCGGTATTTTCTATCTGCAGGAAGTGAAGGATTCTTCTAAGAAATCTTTACCTGCCTGGTGGAAGCTCAACTTCTCCAGTTTGTCTGAGGGGGATATTTGGGTTAACTCTTATCAGCAACTCTGCTAGTGGCTTAGGCAGCATTTGAGATATGGAAGATGCCAAGCACTGAATCATGCTACAATTATAACAGGCTGCTGAGCTGTTCCAGAAAACATCTCAGTTTTAAACCATCAGGTTTTACATATTTGGAGTAAATTTTACTCTAACAAGCTTGTTCATCTAACAGGCTGGAAAATCTGGTAGAAACTGCCAATTTGTACACATTTGCCACTAATAGACTTCTCAAACACTGTGGAGTTTTCCATAGCTGTGTAGCCATTCATGTGACCTCATAGTCACTCTCTGGGGTGGAACATTAGGTTCATCACAGCCAGCTTCAAAATTATGACTCATGTTATGGATTTCAGTGGCTAGAAAAATTATCACTATCCAGAACTGCATTGTGCTTTGTCTGTCCAAAATCAGCCAGAAAGATGTTCCCTCTCCTAAAAAGCAACACTTCATGTAGAGAATGAAAAGTCACCATCTGGTGTGTATCTGGCAGCATACAGGAGGTGGGCTATTGGAGTCAGAGCCAGATCTCAGTGAATGAGTGTCACCAGTGAAAGGGCAGAATGAGCACAGCCTTCAAGACACACCACACTGCAACCGATGAAAAATGTTAGAAGACTTAGATTATTAATTAATTAATTATCTCTATTATAGGTTCCAAAGAAAGTGTGAATCTCTTTACCTTCTCCACACTTGATGTGTGGTTATGTCTGCAAATGAGACCTGTCCAGTAGAGTGAGACCGGATCTCCGAGGATAAGGCGGCTGCACAGCCATGTCAGTATCTCAAAATGGCTCCTGGTCAGATAGAAATAATGTTTCCTTAAACTTGTGACAGTGTTACAAGTTAGACAAAAACATTTTGTTCCTTTATGCAAGGCAAGTTCCTCCTCTGCTGACAGAAGAGAACAATTTGTTCAGTGATTTGATGTTTCCTGACTGATTAGTTACTTTGTAGACTTAAATAGAACAAAGTTTTCATCCAAACTATTCTACTTAGATCCAAGGCAAAACTCTGCGAAACACAACTTTGCAAGGCAATTTTCTTTCTGTTTTGGGTAGTTTCTATTCCAAGACATTGGGGTCTCAGGAATTGATGTCAGCAATTACTATAAAATACTGTACACCCTCTGCTGCAGATGGGAAGAAGAAACAAATAATGTTGTTCCATTCTGCCTTTTGCCAGGTTTATTTACCTACTTGTGCCTTCACAATGGCAGAAAAAACACCAGGAGAATGAGTGCTACATCATCTTCATCACAGTAGTCCATGACTAGAAGCCTAAGGTTAGAAGGTTAAACCACAGTCAGTGACCAGTTTATTGGTATGTAGTCACTTACTGAACATGGGATTGATCTCATGATCCCAGAAATTCTTGCCCTGGGATCTAGTTTTGGTAGTTTAATTAAACTTACTTAACTATGACTTCAGAAAGGAAATTAATAAAGCTGGTGTTCCAGAGGTGACTCTGCAGTATACTGTATCATTTTTCATTACAGTAGCAAAAGTGCTTATCTATCCATAAAGTCAATAAAAGGAAAATTCAAGACCTTCAGTTGTTCGTATGCAGTTTATGTCTTATAATTATGGTTTAGTGGATTTTTTTGGTGTTTTTACTTTCTTTTGTTTTGTTGTGTTCTGGGTTTTTTTTCTTTGCTTTGTAACATCATATATTTTTCTGGGTTTGTTTACCAAATACGGTCATAACCCAAAAGCAGTATCTTGAAGTCCCTGAGACAGATTAAAAATAATGAGAATTTAAATGCGTATTCTTTTTAGTTGCTCAATGAACTGTTAGAATTTAGGAATTTGATCCTTTTGGATTCAGTATTTCATTTTTCCCATGGCAAGCAAGGACTATCCTTCTCAAGAATTCACAGTATTCCAGGAGACAGGGTTTCTTCTACCAAGCACAAATAAGTTGAGAATACAAATGGCATCCAGGCTGTGATGGGCAAATCCTTCGACCAGTGGAAGACTCCTGCATCTGTACCCTGAAAATTGCAGACAAGAAATTTTTGGTGTCCCATGATGCAAAAAAACAGAATTTAACAGGATTCTGACCATTGAAAGGAACTAATTCACATAGTCAGAAATGACCTTTTTCAACTTCATCACCATTATCTACCTTGTATCTGTATGAATACAATTGTATATGGTGGAAACCTAAACCTTATGTACTGTCTACGTGCTTGTAATGTATTTGAGAAAATCTAGAAATTGCAATTGAGAGAATCCTTATAGGCATTAGACATTAGCTCTAAAAAGATGTATCTTAAACCTTTACTTTTATTGGGATCCTGTTTTTGTTCATTAGACCTATGCATTAAAACCTGCAGTTTTAATAGAAACTTGATAGTGCATTGCTATGTTGCTACAAAACTGCTCAAGTGTAATCTCAGGTAGCTGCAAGGACTGCTTGTCCAGTCTGACAGCTCTGCTTCCTAGATTGCTTTTGACTTGTCCATTTTCCTTCCTGCTTAGTATCATTGTTCCACTGACAGCCACTTGGATGTGCAGGTCTCATCATTCTCTAGACAGGCAGGAAAAGGTAGCATCAGTCTCTGCACTGAAAGATTAATAATGTGGTATCTTATTTTAATTCTGCAGGGAATACTATGTAAAGGTGTCGCCTTTCAGTATTGATTGTTTTCTGAGCCAATTCTGTAGTAGGAAAAGGGTTTTGATCCCCCTTTAGGGCCTTCTAAGGTTGGATAGGTTTCTGTAGCCTGGATTAAGACCATGGACATCCACTTGGATGGAAGAATCATAGACTGATAGAACCATTTAATTTGCAAAATACCTTTAAGATCATTATGTCCAACCACTAACCCAGGACTGCCAAGTCCACCACTAAACCATGTCCTCAAATGCCAAATCTACAGGTCTTTTAAATGCCTCCAACAGCCTGTTGTCTAGAAATGTTTTTCTCTCTTGCATTCTGAGACGGCTTTATTTGGAAGTTTTTACATGTAAGTGATTTTGACCTGTGCTAGATTCCCATCACAAGCAGATATAGTGTCCTTTAAAATCACTGAAAAAGAAATTCTTTCAATAAAGCACTTTGTAGTATGTACTTATAAATACTGTTGGTTTGATTGGTCCTCTAACCCTTCTGACAGAATATTTTTACAGGACATTGTGAAAAAAAAACCTCTGACCCTCTTCCTTTAAATTACCTGAACAGTCCTAGTGAGAAGAGCAAAAGGTTAAAAACCTGGCATTTTCAGGTATGTTTTTGAATTAGAGAGCTTTAAAGATGGTTAATGTGTATTTAAAAGAGAATTAGAGATTGTTGGAGGGATCCATTTGGCATAGCAGTCAGTGGGGGATATTTCTTACCAATTCCCAGTGCTGGTTATAATCCCACTGGAGGTTTGCACCCTGAGAGGAGTCATATCCTGGTTATTTTTAGATTCAAGAAACCTACCAAAAACTGGGGCCAAAAGATGGACCTATGCCAGAATGATACAATGTGTCTTGCTCCTTGACAGATATTGCAGTGAGCTTTGAGATAGAATGGGCAAAGGGGGCTTGACTTTAAAGATTTTGTTTGTTGGTTTGTTATGTGTTTTACAAGAGAATGCTTTTCCTCTAAATAAGCAGCATTTTGCTTTGCTATGGCACATTAGCACAGGTTCAGTCCTGTCCTTCTCCCAAGCAGAGGTGCTGTACCAGGGCTTGAAGTAAATACAAGGAATGGCAATAAATTGTGAGACCTGCAGTCATGGGATTAATCCTGGAGGGAATTATCACTTCTTAGGAATAATCAGAAAAGGTCTGCAAACCCTGCATCCTATATGGCCTCTCAGAGGGGCCAGATACTGGACTCCAGCCCTCTGTGATGGATGCAGTGGAGCTTTGTGTGTAGGTCTGTCACCACACAGGGCTTGAGTCAGTCATTTCTGCTTGCTGAAATCAAGTTTCACAAAATCAGGTCTTAACAAGACTGTTACAGTCTTTATTCAAGTGCAAGATTTGGACATAAGCTGAACTGTACAGGCACAGTTAGTCCACCAGCTTCAGTGAATTGCACATACTTCAGCTTCACCTACAGGTTTTGTACAAAGGAAAAGAACTTACCAAGCATTTGTATTTCCACATTGTCACTCTGCTTTCCAGTTCAGTGAGAAGAAAACACCCTGACTTAACAGACTGCCCCCAAACAAGCAATGCATCAAAGTAACACAAGCCTATACTACACATGGAAAATTATATTCTTCTGTGTTGTACCTTGGCTTTCTCTTTTCATTGAAGACTGATGCGGGTTTTATTGATGTTCAGTGGCTTGATATCAAAGACAGCAGCTCATATGATGACAGAGAAATTATGACTGTGTATTAGTGGCTGATTATTATTTAAAAACAAAGCCTATATTGGCTACCCCTCCATCAGACACACTCTTATGGGTATTCTTTTATGATTGTTCCATTTCCTGAGTCTCACAAAACAATTTAAAGATAAGCATAATAGAGCTTGTTCTGCTTAAGATATGAAGGGAATTTACACATTGACAAATTTAAAAGCAAATGCACAAATTAAATTCATATGCCTCAAAAGTTAGCATGTTTGGTTTTTTCTGGCTGGGATTCAGTGGATAATTAAAAACCCTCTACCCTCTTACTGATCAATCCAGAAAACATGTAAGTAGGTTTATAGAACAAAAGGCGAAGACCCTGTTTTCAGCATCCTGTCTAGACAATGACTTGACCTTCTTTAAACTGGTGCACTGAGAAGCATCTCCCAGACTTGAAAATCATGAAAGTGAAGGGGATAATTGCTTGATGCAAATCAGAGATGCCCGAGTCATAAGGCCCAATAGAAAAAGTGTCCAAAATTTCTATGGGAGTATTTTCAAAGGGAAATAAAACTGAAGAACCTAGGAAGGAAGGCTGCTTAAACTGCTGCCTGCAATCACCATCTCTATTACTTGGGTCTGCTTGTTCTTCTTGTGCTGTGCCAAAGAGAATCTTTGCACAGTTGTGTTGTGAGGCATGTTGGGGAACTAAGCCAGATGAATGCTGAAATATTTTCCTTGGGATGTTTTCCAGAAAGATTAGTTCTTCACTCTGATTTACTGTTAGACCAAAAGACATGACATAGGCACAGCCTGAGGAATGATGCTAGGAAGGAAGGCATAGTATAGGAGCTGAAGTGTGATTATCCCTTTAATGACCATTGAATACATCATGAATGTAATGCCATGCTGAGAAATATGTTTATTTAGCAATTTGATATCTTCTTTACAAGAGCACATAGTGACAGAACATTGGGGAATGGCTTCAAACTAAGACAATAGGTTTAGGTTAGATATTAGAAAAAAATATTCTTTACTGTGAAGTGGTGAGACATTGGACCAGGTTGCCCCGACAAATGTGGATGCCCCATCTCTGGAAGTGTTCAAGGCCAGGATGAACTGGGCTCTGAGATACCTGTTTTAATGAAAGGTGTCCCTGTCCATGGCAGGGGGTTGGAACTAGATAATCTTTAAGGCCATTTCCAACCCATTCTATGATTCAATGATTCTGTGATTTTTGATGTTCAGGCTGACAGGCAGCTATTGCAATAAACTGTGATAGGGTTTATTACCTCCTCTCTTCACAGCCCAAATGTTAAGACTAAGATGTTCAGCATACTGCCAGGAATAGTGGAGAGACTTTAAAAAAATTTGCAAAAGTTACAGCATACCTCAACAGTTATCTAATTAACCTGCTTAATTTGACGAGACTAAAACCATGTTCAAATTAGCTGTCATCTAATTATACTCTTTTCACTAATATTTTTATAGTATTTCTTATTTGCATGGCGTAGCTCATTTAGTGTGAATTATGGCCTTTTTAAAAAATGTGATTGTGGGAACATGTATAAAATTATGATTTATTCTTTTTCTCTGTATCTTTCAGTCTGTGTTTCAAAATCAGTCATAGATTATGACTGTAAGGAAAATGAGGTATTTATTACAAGGATTTGGGCTTCTTATAATTATTGTCTGCTGGATTTTGAGGTACAGTTAACCCTTGTGGTGAAAGTATGAGTCTTAGCATGATCTATAGTATCACTGTAAAGATTAAATATCAATAGCAGAAGTAATAATCAAAATTTTGATTTGAAGAAGGTCTAGGTGTTTTGACTCAGCAAAAAGCTGCAGCACACAAATTGAAAATAGGATACATTTTAATATCCTGAAAAGTAATTTATTGCACAAAGCGAGCACTATATCTGATGTCTGGTAGCTATTTCAGATTAAGTCTTGCAAAAATCTGTGTGATTGTTTTAATCAATGCTTTTTGAGATAACATTATTCTCTGTGGTTTAAGTATGAAAAGGAAAATTCTGAAAATGTGAAGATTTTTATTTTAGACTACTAAACCTTTGAGTTTGTGCCATAAATTCTACTACTGTAGAGTACTTCCTTACTTAAATTTGTAAGGAAGTGCTTGTTCTAGATTTCTGATCTTCACGTTCTTTTGGAGATGGCATCTTCTGAGTTGGCATCCTCAGTAATACTCTGTTTTTAAAATCACTTCTTTGAAAGCCTGATCTTTGGAATCATAGAATAACTTAGTGTGGAAAAAATCTTTAAAATCATGAAGCCCAACTGTTAACCCAGCACTTCCAAGTTCATCATTAAACTGTCACATCTAGGTGTCACATCTACAGGTCGTTTTAACACCGACAGAGATGGTGACTCAACCACTTGCCTGGATACCTGTTCCAAAGCTTGACAACCCTTTCCATAGAGAAATTTCTCTTAATATCCAATCCACAACTCCCCTGGTGCAACTTGGGGCTGTTTCCTTTTGACTTATTGCTTGTCACTTGGAAGAAGAGCCCAACCCCCACCTGGCTACAGCATCCTTTCATGTAGTTGTAGAGAGAAATAAGGTCCCCCATCAGCCTCCTTTCCTCCAGGCTAAATGTCCCTAGCTCCCTCAGCCACACCTCATAAGACTTGTGCTCCAGACCCTTCAACAGCTGCATTGCCCTTCCCTGGACAGGCTCCAGCACCTCCTTCTTTCAGTGAGGGGCTCTGAACTATATCTAGTGTTTTTCCTGTGGCTCCATATTCCTGCCTTGTTCTAGTTATATGGTTTCTTACAAAGGAGAAGGCTTCCTGCATAAACAAAGGGTATTAGGAACAAAGCCCACACTCTGAGAATTGTGACAGATTTCTCTGATTTCAGAGACTCCAGTTCAGTTCTGTGCTCAGTCACAGAAAATGGTACTATTTCCCTCTGTAAAGAGGTATTAGTGTACTCCCCTAGCCATTGAGATGGGAATATAACAGGATTAAAAAATCCACCCAATCCTCTGCTCAGCTTTTTGTTATCTAATTGAATAGGAGGTGAGTGCTTTGAGGACAGAAAACAGGAAATTCAGCTCTGGTTGCCTAGACATAAAAATTCAGACATGTTAGAGACAAAACACCTTTAATTCAAGGACTCTTACAATGGGGCACAGAGCAACAGTTAGCCATGAAGCCATGCCAAGTCCCTGTACCTGCTGCTCTGTTACTGCCCTGTTCTCCCACCTCTATTATGTCCTCTTTTTCCCTGCTCTGGCTGCTGTCTTGGCTTTGCATGCCCTGGGGAAGGGTTTTTTCAGACATTCTTGTATCATTTACATTGTTGCCAGCCCCTTCCAATGGCTCAAATCCTTGGGGAATCTTTGCTGCATGACATGAAACAACCAGCTAAGATGTTTAAATTTGAAAGGTTTTTTCCCTTGACTGTGTGAACAATCAGGGGAGGAAGAGGAGCTCTTGCCTTGCTTTTTCAGACTTATTTAGGCACGTAAATTGAGCACTTGACTGAATTGTTCTGTCTCTTCATTGACCACATAGGGAGCCTCCTGAGACCTATGTCCTGCCTTAGGCATCTAATATCAGAGGACTACAAATTGGCTGTGTGCAATCATGATTACAATTTTTTTCCTCTTCAGCTTTATTTATAGCTTTAATCATTTCAGTTATTGTTTGTGTAGTTTCTTTGACCTCTCTTTTTAATAGCAAGATACAGTTTTAGGTTTTTTACCTTGGCCATATAGTTTTCTTATTCTAATAATATTTCACTTCAGTGAACCTTCATCCAGTTTTCAATCCACTTTACAGGCTGCTCTTAATTGCATCCTCCAAGGCCCATATGAATCGCACAATAATCTAGTTTGGAAGAGATGTTCAAGACCACCTTGTCCAGCTGTCAACCCAGTGCCACCATAATAGTCCCTAAACCAACCCTAAGCATCACAACCAGACACCTCTTGAACACTTCCAGGGACAGCGACTTCAGCACCTCCCTATGTAACTTATTCCAGTGTCTGGTCACTCTGAGTGAATAAAAAAAGTTCTAATGTCTAAGCTGAACCTCATCTGGTCAAACTTAGGGCCATTTCCTCTCAGTCTTTCACTTGAGACAAGGCAGGAAAGCCTCACCACCATCTTTCTACAACTTCTTTTCATGGAGTTGTAGAAAGTGTTAAGATTCTCCCAAGCCTTCTCCTTTCCAGACTAAACAGCCCCAGTTCCCTCAGCCACTCCTCACATAAAATTTTCCAGACCCTTCACCAGCATCATTGCCCTTCTTTGGCCACATTCCACCTCCTCCATGAAGTAGGAAAGGAACCTGTAAGACTGACACCAAGAAGATCCCACTGAAATTACCTACATCCAAGATAAAAGCATTGACTGGTAAATGGAAACAGTGTGAATCTACAATTTCATTTAAGTCCTGCAAATTTAAAAACAACAGTGGAATGAGAAGTGGGTTTTAGCTGAGATTTCTGAGAAAGGGAAGTCATAGTTAAAGTTAATTTGGAGGAGTAGAATTAATCCATCTTTGCTCACAAGAGTGGGAGCTTCACTGACTGGAGAGCCAGGAGACCCCACTTTTTTTTTGTTGGCTGGTCATCAAATTATCTGCAGATAGAATTTTATATGATTTGCTGAAGCTGTCCCCAGTTTCTAGTCTGCTTGACTTTTCAAGCTGGTATAAAAATAAATCCCCTCAAGTTTCTTAGCACAGTGGAAAATTAACTAGTTTTATGCACTAGCCATTATTAGTGAGTTTTTTTCCATGTATTCCAGTTTCTGTTTTCTGGACATAAGCCTGTATTTATTTTCCTAGGTAAAGTAGGCAAGTTGTACACAGTGTCATATATTAAGTGCAGCTTCTGAAATAAGTGACTATTGATACAGCCCACTGTCAGAAACCCAAAGAGTAGAAAATTCCTAAAATGTTTGATATTGAAAAGATGCTTATAGACTGATCTACTGATTTGTTATTTAACTAGGGATTGTCCTTTCCAGGAGGAGCTACTTTCTGCCTTTATGCCAGTTATTTTCCTGGTAAATGAAACAAGAACACTGTTCTGCTTCAACTCAGTCATTTTACCATACCTGAAAAACACAAGCAGATTTATCTGTGAAAAGTGATGTGTGATTCCCATCATTACATTCCAGATAGAATGCATTACAATATTTTTATTTAAGGTACAACCAAAGCCAAGTAACTGTGCTTTTTTTACAAAATAAGATCCTACATCCTTTATATTTTTTCATTTTTAAAGTATGCTTGCAGAACATTTTTAAAAAGTACCCACAGCTTTCAATTTATTTGAGAAAAAGGTTATTATTTTCACATACATTTGATTAAAATTTGAAGAAATTTAAACAGTCGCATGAATTAGATTTCTGCTGGAATAGAAGGTAATAAAAAACTCACTCTCTTAGATGCAGCAGAATTTTTTTTGTGTTCCTGCAGTTCATACTTTGTCATTAATTTTCTACTTTTTTTAGAAAGTGTTCTCTGGCATATATTTTCTAATTCAGTAATTATTAGAAGTAGACATCTGTTAATATAAAACTTTAACTAAAGATGGCAACCACTTTATTCTGATCACTGCCAGCTCTGGGAAGAGCATAAATCCTGCACCAGAACCCCCAGATTCTGAATGTTTCATAATTCATTAATTCATTATATTAAAATACCACACCTTGACTTTGCTTCTAAGTTAAAAAATGTCTATACTGAAAGAAGAGTTAGAAATGAAATCTAGAGTGTGAGAGAACTGCTCTGTCTCTTCAGTGTTAAATCTGCTGATTGCAATGACTACAGTAGATTTTAGCTTCCTTCACATTTAGAGGGTATCAACATAAATAAAGTGATGGATCTTATTGTCTTATTAATTTTATTCTTTGCTAAGTGTCACTGCCAACATGGTGTAGTTTGCAATGACCACTAGTTTCATGATCATCTGCAGTCTGTTAATTTGTGGCAGTGATAGGCTAGCTTTTAACAGCCAGATGTTTGCATTTTTTAAGAGAGAGTGTAATTTTTAAATAGAGTTCTATTTCAAACAAGTGGTTTAAAATTGAAAAATGATACTTAATATTTCAATATTTTGATTTTAAAAATGAGAGTTTTTCTCTTCCCCCCCCCTTTTTTTTAAATGATAAAGGTAATGGTTTATGATTTTAATATAACGAGGGTGAAGTTGAAACAAGATGTGCTTGACTGAGGCTGGCTGTCAGCCTTTCTAATATTTTTAATTTGCAAAAGTTCTGCCATCTTGAATTTTATTGTCAATACGCAATGGGAAAAAATACCAGATTTAAACTATCAGTCCTAAGATAGGAAAAACACCTAGCCTGGCAGATTGTGCCTTGAGCTGACAAGGTTAAAAGCCAAGAAAATTTGGTGGAGTAGGGGTGTTGCTGATTAAATACACCTAATCTATGAAAGAACAATAAATGTGTAATGTTATCGTGGTGGATTTATACACTCCATTTTAAAGGAGAACTGCGGGTTAATGAAATCTTAATTTAAACAACAAGGAATTATTTCCTCCTCTCCTTCTTCCCTTCCTAAATTTACAGGAGCCAAATAAAACTAGAGCTTTCTTTGAACATTTTAAAGATTTTACTACTGTTGGACTGCCTGGTTTCTCACTTTTATTAATATTTTATCCTGGCTATTCCCTTGAATTACATTTTTCATGGCAATGCTTTAATTAAAGGAAGCTGAGAAGTAGAAGAATTGTTCTTCAAATCTTCATTTGAAATAAAAATGGGTTTTGGTCTTGTCAACTTGAAACTGAATGGTTTAGTCTTGAGGTTTAATTTATATCAATTATAATGACCATCTTGCAAGTATAACATGGATAGATGTTAAGCAGATTATAACTGCTATGATTTTTCATACACAGGAGTATATAGTTTGCAGAAACTTTAATACTGGGGAGCTAAATAGGTATTAATATGGTGTGATAACATCCACCTATTCGAGTTGGGTTGAAACATGCCATCTTTACTAACTTCTGTTATGTCCTTCTTGCATGAGAGTAAAACGAAGGTAACATATCTCACAAAGTCATCGGGGATTAGAAAACAGAATCCAGCAATAAATATGGTAATTAGGCAATTTGAGACTTAAAGCACAGGGTTCTTTGAAAATGCAATTTCGGGACTGAGAACCAGCATTGAAATTTTTACCATTAAGGAGAATTATGGTAGAACTGAAACTTTTTAATGACATTTAAACATTTTTATTGGGAATTTAATAACTTTTCTGCTCATGCTAGGGAAATTTTAATGATGAAGCTATGTATAGAGAGTTTTCTATGCACACCAGTCCTCCCTACTCTGTCTAATCTCCAGCAGCAGAATTTAGTCTCCTCCAATGTTCTTTCTATTGCAGTATGACAATGGGGAACTACTTAGTTAGAAATGAGAATGCGGAGTTTCATGATTAACAGTGATTTTGGACAGATAACACTAACAGATTTCATGGATTTGACAACCTTAAATAAGTTTTGCCATTTTTTGGTATTATGTTCTTCATAAATATCTACATACATTTTTGTGGTTGGTGTTTTACATTATGATAACATGTTAACAAAGCTTAAGGCAGTAGGTGTTTCCTATTGAAGAAGCCCTGATGACTTTTAAAAGCAGAGTTCAAATAACCAAAGATGCCAAGTCTAAATGCAGGATAACAGCAAAAGTTTCTTTACACTC
The DNA here is from genome assembly GCF_047495875.1 of Pithys albifrons albifrons. Taxonomy (NCBI): domain Eukaryota; kingdom Metazoa; phylum Chordata; class Aves; order Passeriformes; family Thamnophilidae; genus Pithys; species Pithys albifrons. The sequence goes on along the minus strand of NC_092461.1, from coordinate 38,913,661 downwards.
GTGAGATTTTTCTGCCATGTCACTGTATTCCTCCCCACTCTCCAGTCTGCTGTCAGCTGCTTAACTGCTCCTCAGCCCATGGGGAAATCTCTTGGTCTTTCAAGCAATGGCAAAACTCAAATAAGAAATTGGTGCATGGCACCTTCAGGGAATGTATGATGTTAATTCAGCCTTCGTGATGAACAATAAATTCTCTGTCACACTTATGGAGACCAAACCAAGAAAACTGCAGAATTACACTCTTTCAATTCTCCAGAGCATGAAGGGTGGTGAAGCTTTTCCAACAGTATCTGCAGCAGTGTTATGTTTAATTAGGGACCATTACAGATCACTAATAACAACGTAACTTAGCAAGCCTCACTGTAACTTGCAAACTTATTAAAACTAGCCCTGAAAGCTAAGGCTAGGTGCTGGGCATCAGTTTCATTTCCCCTGGGCTTGGCTAAACATAATATGAGGCTCTCCAGCCTGGGGAGCCCTTGGTCTCAGTTTGGCAGGGCAGTTACAGTCCCACAACAACATCTTATTTTTGCAGGAACCCCTTTCTCATACATGAAATGCAGGTGTTATGGTGTAAAACACATTATGTGCAGGTGAGGTATGCTGTGCAGCTTTTGGAACTGTGCAATTAAGGATGAACACTCTGAACTGCTTGCTAGACCCTAAATCTGTACACAGAAAGTATACAGGTACTCAAACAAATGTGTTGGGAAGTTTTGAACCCTTTCACCAGAGGCAGGGCAACCAATATATCTGTTTCCCCAAAATATCTTTTATTCCCATCTGGCTGCAATACAGGATGGAGAGAACTATGTGCTGCTAAAAGTTAATGAATATTTTGTGTATGCCTCAGAGAACAACCTCCTTTGATTTTGAAATCTCTTTTGTGTCACTTCAGCTCCCCAGACTGATCAGTATCTCTCAGACAAGGCTTTGCCACTGGATTGAGGCCAAAGCATTTTTTGGCAAAGGCAGTACTAACAATCTGCCACTCGGTGGATAAATAAACATTTGCATCATTGTGTGTTTAAAAACTAATTCTGAAAGGCATTAACTCGCATTTGCAAATGTCCTCAGTGCCAGTTTGGATATTCACGGTGTCCTCAAGACAGTTATTCACTGAGCACCCTTTCCTGCATTTCACGGAGTGTGTGATTTCTGTCTGAGCACTGGATGACACTGATTCTTCTTTCCTGTTTTTTTTTATACATAAGAATCCCAAACTGAGCTATGTCAGTGTAATTCAGCTGTCACCGCTTTGCTGTCACTGCTTTTGTGCAAAGTTCATGCCAAGTTAACAACGATCTCAACTGGAGAGCAAATCTACAGTCCACCTGATATTTTTGGATTGTTCTGTCACATTAACAGTTCAGACCAAAGCAGGTGGAACAATACAGTGTTAGGAGAAAGATTTTTCTTTTGTATAAATATATATATTGCATCATTATAGTTGTCAAAGGAGCAAACTAGGACCTTAACATCTCAAAACCTTCCAAAGCTCTAAGAAAACTCATATCAATTTCTATACTGAGTTCATGTACTCCCTTGAAATCATGGTGCCTTTTTTAATGTTTATAGTAAATGTTTTAAAGCAAGGATAACAAACCCCGAAAGAAGTGAAACAGCACCAATCCCAGAGCACATTTGTTTTCCTGGAATAAATCCTTATATGCTGGTACACTCTGATTTTGTGTTGCTTTTTGTCCCTGAGTTTTAGCAGCACCACAGTTTGGATTGCCATATCTTTCTGTCTCTGTGGGACTGCAGGTTCATAAACAAGTGGATGAATTATATCCATCCATTTGTTTAGTTTTATCATCTGTGGCAGATAGGATAAGGAAAATAACTTTGCGTAATAAGGAATCTGTGACTAATGCTGTGTAAGTTGAAAATGTATAGGACATGGCTGGACCTATGTATGCAACTGAGCCCAGTTTGGTGCAAAGAAATTGTAGAAATGCCCTGATTTGTGGTATTTTTACAGCCTATAACTTCAGCTATATGACTTACGCTTCCCCCCTCTCTCTGGTGCTGTTGGGTCCCACTTTCCCTCTGGCCACACATCTGCAACCACTTCCTCACTGTAGAAAAGGGCAGAAGATGCTGTGGGACCCAAGCACACATGTCCCCACCCATGTGCATCTTGCTCTAGCTTTCCTATGGAGATGGATCCAGGTGCAAATGCCTTTTCCGTGAGCAGCTGCACTTCCCTGTGCTTTTCAGAAAATGTTCTGCAGTGGCTTTGTGGTACAGCAGGAGTGACCACAACTGGTCCCTAGAGAGACCCTGCAGCCCAGGGATGGCTCTGCATCACAGCCACAGTTCCTGTGGCTTTGGAGAGCCCCAGTAGGAGCAGCTGTCACTGAAGGGGTGCAGCTCAGGGAATGGCCCAGGCTGGAGCTCTCTTTCCTGCTACATGCCACAGACTAATTTTGTCTATTCAGAGGCTTGAGAATAATTAGTCGTGACAGATTACTGAAAAGATCATGATGTCTCCAGTGGGCATCCCAGTGGCATTTGGGAGGAGTCTAAGGGATATTTTGAACTTTCCTCTAGGAGCATTTTAGTTCTATTTAATATTAGTTACTTACCTGATAACAGTTTTTGCATTACAGAGACCAACTGACCCAGGGAAATAAAGTGAGATCAGGAGTCAGGCCATTATACATTGAGAGTAAGTGCTTTGGGAGCATTTGGACCGGCTTTTTTACACAGTTTTGGCTCCCTGAATGAGATTTGAAGTGAAGACAAGGTGACATGTTCCCATTTGAGCCTGCATACCAGACTGACAAGAGGTTGTTTATTTCTTTTTTGATTCTCTTCTATTCCATAGTTCTATGATTCTATAACATTGGGCCATGACTTCACTATTAAGGGCTGGCTCAGTGCTGGGAAGTGAAACCTCAAACTCCAATACTCTAGCTTGAAAGAAATGAAAAATGTATGTGCTCACACAATGCATTTTGTAGCAGTTCTTGGAATATGAGAGCTTGGAAGTATGGTAGCCTGCTTGGAAGCCAATATCTCTTAGTTCATATAATATAATTCATCCTGTGCATTTTGTTCAGTCTCTAGCCATTACTCCAGCTGTTTGTCATGAGGAGAGTAACACTATCTTTTCTGATCAAGCCCAAATCATCCAAGATTTTATAGGCTAAGGCAAACACCTTGGTTTCTAACTGGAAGGTAAATGGCAAGTAGTGATGACTGGATTTCTAACCTTATCGTGTCCCCAGTGAACCACTACATCTAATAATCAAGCTGCATCCTGCTTTTGCTCCAGTGCCCAAGCAGTCCCAGAGCAGGATCCTGTGTGGAGCAGATTTCAGCAGCCTCACTAATTTAGTCAAACTGGAGGAGGAGCTGGACAGTTAAAATAAGAAAAAATAACACCCACAGTGTACTGCTGTGTATGACTTTGATGCTGAGGATGGGATTAGAATTTGCAATAGCTAAGACTCTTCAATACATTTGCATATATTATGTAAATGGCCTTGAAAATGTATTGACATATACTAAACACATGAACTCTGTAATTTATGGTTCATAAACCAGTGAATGAATTATATCCATCCATTTGTTTAGTTTTATCATCTGTGAGAGAGAGTTTCGTATAGAAGCTAGTTAAGTTTAGCTTGAAATATTCATGGCAAATGTTTATATAATTATCCAGACGCACAAACTGTAAGGCTAATTATTTTAATTGATTGATTTCAGTTGTGTAGACCAATTCTTAGAGTAATTAGTTGACAAATCTTAATTGATTAGCTTACTTTTTTGGAGGGCATTATTAAAGCTACCATTCCCTTGGGGGATCTTCATTTCCAGAAGAAATATATATCATATATAGCTAATGTCCTGGGCACTGGCACAGCTCATGCTGTTCAGGGACAAAGCATTGCCAGTCCAGGGAGGCTTTCTCACAGCCAGTGTTAAAGGTGCTCAGAGAAACAGTGTGGAAAATACCTGCTACTGCAGAGAGTAATTCTCAAAAATCCAAGTGCTTCGCCAAGACTGGAAATGGCTGAGGAAAGAGCAGGAGCTGCTGCTGCAGTGGTATGTGTGCTGTATTTTCTGCGTAGGAGCAGTCTGAGCTGCATAATTTTACTTCAAATGTAAGGTTTTGGGGAGCTTCACCAAAGAAAAAACACTTCTCCCATCAAAGTCAACAGGAAAATATTCTGTTTTGGTGGTAGTATAATTTTGCCTGAAATCTTTGGATCATGGCTGCATATCTTTATAAAATAAGGCTGTGATCTGCTCCGTGAGTGTGTTTGCGTATGCCTATATACTAGCTGAAGAGGTAGGATATTAAAGTTTCTGGTTTGAATTTGCTGTGGTTGTATTAGTTCCAACTTATTTTATATCTTTAGGCAAGTTGTTCTAAAATCACAGAGCTCAAGAGCCAGTAATACACAGGAAGGTTCATGCTTTGTTCCCAGTGGTTTTATTGTTTGTGAGATTAGCTCATGGATTAGAAATTGTGAACCTGTTAATTAATTTGCTCCACCACAACCTTCCTACCAAAACACATCACTCTTGTCACAGATGCAGAGACCTTACTAAAAGGAAATTAACATCAGGAAATATATATATTTATTTCTGGGGTTTTGTTTGGTTTATTCTCAGAAGAAACAGAATGTTTACTGAAAATCAGGGAGAAAAAAATCAGAGGCAGGACACAAGCATGAAATGCTTTAGCCCAAGTGGATAAAATGAGATATAAGCAACTGAAAACACAGACTTAGCATGGGAAATGTTAAGCAACCTTATCTCTCTGTGTTGCTAGCAGCCCCATCTGTAAAAATACTGAAACCAGAAAAGCAAACACAGCAACAATCAACTTTATTTATTGAAATAAAGATGCATAAAACAACACTCCTATATCAAAATGTCTTACAGGAAGAAAACCAATCTAAGCAGACAAGGTTTCCCAGCACTGAAAGAACTATGAAGGAAGTTGCTGGAGGCAAAGAGCTGGTTTTTCATAGGTAGTGATACACCCTGAGATACCAAGGACAGAAGGATTTCTAACACAGCAGAGCCTTTATAGAAAGTATTCCTGTTTCCATTTTCTATAGGAGTTTTTGAGACACTGGCTATTCTCTTTTCTTAAAATGAGCTATTCTGAAAGTATACTAGTCAAAGAGAATTGTCCTTTCCCTAGGAGATTATAAGGAGGGATTTTGATGGTTAATCATTAAATTGAGTCCTTTCCATTTTCAGGAACAGAATGTTTCCTAAAAGAAACAGTGACTGAGGTGAAATGCTCTGTATTCATGCAGCCTTGACTGGCAAATAAACTGAAAGTTATGCAAGCAATGGCACATGTGAGTCAGGTACTGTCTGAAAAAGCAACTGGAACCATTTTTTTTCCAAATAGTGAACTGACCACAGTGGTACCTTAGGAAAGAGGATACTATCATTCTGAGTTATCTCAAATATGGTTTTTGTTGTGCTTGCTGCAGATGACAACATTTTTTGTTCTATGCATTCCCAGACTGTCGGAGGAGACCCAGGGTTTATACTCTGGCAAAAATACTACAAGAGATGGATAGACGAGGACGCCGAAGCCCAGGAACCCGGCTCCCCGAATATGGAAGCTCTGCGAGAGATTTATAAGGACTCTAATGTTCACACCCTATATTGATGTTTCCCCAGTTTGAATGTTATACACCCCAATGTGTCTACCCTGGTTGTTTTTCCCTTGGTAGTTCCTTGTCCGGGTTCCCTCTTCCCACAAAACCCTCCGGGTCGCAGCCCCCTGTCCTGGCCCGACCCGGCCATGGGGGCGGTTGCCCGCAGGACCGCCCACGAGGCGCCGCTGGAGCCCGGGCGGGGGTTGTCCCTGCCTCGAAGTGCCTGAAGCCCTACGGTAGACTTTCCCCGCCCATCTCATTCTCCCATTGGTCCTTTTGCCGCTCTTCCCCTCCCTCCTTCCCTTCGTTTGCATGTACCCAATGAACTGTGTTACTCCGCCCCGTCTCCGCCCCTCTTCCCCGCCTACATCCGGGGAATTCCCATGCTCTCCTCAAAAGCTAGCGCGCGGCAATAAACTTGGCTTTTCCTCGTGGACTCCTGGCAAGTGCGGGCTTGTTCCGTTCGGGACGGTCGCCGGGCCGGGGGCGGGAGAAGCCGTCCCTCGCTTCTAAGGGGCCTGATCCTAGGGAGCCCTGCTTGTCGCTTTCCTAGCCTGGCTCCTGGAAGCGGAAAACTCTCCACCGTATCGGTGGGCTATTTACAATCCGCTGATACCAGACAACTTGGAATTCCACTTATAATGTAAATAATCATACAAAAGTTTTATTTTTGTAGGTTTTTTCTGTAAAGAAGGAGTAGACACTGTAGGTGAACAGACTGATTCAGCTGCCTTCTCCAGCAGTGTTGAAATGAGGCTCTGGAAACTGAAATAAGCATTGATACTTCCATTTGCAGCATCTATTGCAGATTCCCTCCATCAAGGATTTAAGTCAAATGAAAAATTTGCCCAAAGCAAAAAATCAGTCCTACAGAGACAGATACATCATTGTGTTTGATTTAGGCAACTGCCCATCTTCTCATCAAACACAAAACCATCTTCTTCCTGTTAACCAGCTCCTTTCTCACCCAGATATTTTCAGTGCTTTTTATATAATACTGTACATACTTATTCTAAATTTTATAGCCATCTTCTTATCCAAAACAAATTATGTCATTTTTGTAGAAATATACATGCAAAGAAATGTATGTGACTTAAATGTTTGGAAGTACAGTGCTCAGCTGTCAATGTTTGCATCCTTGTCCTGAAAGTTTTTAAAAAGAGCCCCCACAAAGGTCCAGTATAATAGACCAGAATATTCTGAATTACTTAGCTGCATCACCAAGTGTGGTTGCTGTGTGTGGATATGTACGTGTTTGTATGCAAAGGGAACAATTTCTGTTAAATTAAAAATAGGAAATAAAAGGGATGAGGCTCTGCTCCACAAAACAGCTGCTTTACTTTGACAATCATGGTGACAATTTTACTGAGGTCCAATGTAGAACCCAGGTGCAAAGTTGCAAGTATCAACTCTCCGCACCCATGGGATGTTACTCTAAGACACTCCTTCCTCTAGTTTCCTGGCACTGGCCTACCATCATCACACAGAAGCCTCAGATATTGTGCTGTCAGTGAACCCCAACCTTATTTCCCTGTATTATGATCACAGTTTGAAGAGGATCTAAAACTGCGTCGATGCTCATAAACAAAGCAGAGGCATGGCACAGGGCTGTGCTCTGTCCCACAGATGATGTCTGCACTGGTCAATGACCAGCACAATCCTCAGCATGGGCCTGGCCCACACCAGTTAGTGATTGCTTACTAGGACAAGAAAGAAGGGTCTCTAGCATGTTTTATCTAGAGACATGACCTGGAAGATGTGAGCTCAGCTTTTTTACATGCAGCTTCTGCATCACTAAATTATAAAACACATATTAAACACGAAAATTGGAATTTTGGTTCCATAATATTTCCCTTCCCCACCAGCATAATCAACTTTTACTTCCATCACATCATTGACACTTGGGCTGCACTTGCTCTTGTTGTAATTCCTGTTCCGTATTTTGGAAAGAACATGGCTAATGAACAAGCTTTGTTGCCAGGGTTTCACTAATCATTTTCAGTTCTAGGAAGCTATTGGGAGATGTGAATGTGACATATTGATCAGAAAGTCTTTATGCTCATAGACTGTTTGTGTCGTCAAGTACTGCAGTTGGTCTCCAGCAGCAAAGATCTGTCTGAGCTTGCACAGGTTCTGGAGGTTGCTGAAACCATCACCTTTTCTCCGCATTTCAAATGTGAAAGCATATTTTTCCTATGTCTGCCTGTTATGTTCAAGCTCTATGGATAATCTTGCTGCCCTGACTTTAAGATTTTGGGTTATTTGCTTCATTGGGTTTTGTTTTCTCTTCCCAGCTATCACTGATGCTTAGTCACCATAAAAGAGTGAACCAAATTTTTTCTGAGATTGGTGCTCCTATAAATCTTCCAGGACTTATTTGATAGAATGATTTACATAATTTCCTCCACTCATGTATTATAGCCTGCTCCAGTTTTGTAGGGATTGGTTTAAATTCACTTTGTGCATCCATATCAGAGGCAAATATTCCTTCAGATGTTGATGAATTTGTGGTGATAATTTAATATAAGCAGCTTTGCTGTGGTAGGATTGAGACAGGCAGAGGAGTGATGCTTATGACTTTGCCCCCTTGTTGAACCTGTAGTGACATGCCTGAGAGGAAACATCTCCCGTGCTGAGAAGTGCACAGGAGTCTGTCTGTCTGATGAGGATAATCTCAACCCAAATAAAATTTTAATTAATCCTTTCTGTTTCACTCCAAAATTTTATGATACCCCAGTGGTATGAACCCCACTTAGCATTTGTACAGGCAGGCTCCCTCTCCCTACTTATCACATCCACCACACTACATTTTCAAACCTTTTGGCATTTGCCCTCCATTTCCAGGAAACATTCAATCTGGGTCAGATTTATGGACTTGTACCTTTTTAATTCTCACAGAGGTGGTCTTGAGTTGCTCTGCTCATGAACTTTCCAGGCTTAGTGAATGGGAAAGGGTTGTAAATTGGTTTCTTTCTTTTCCACTGGGTTTAATTTTGTTTTCCTGAGGACACTATTAGCAGATACAGTGTGATTTTGGCACTTGTGTTGTGATGGGATGAGCACCAATGCATTCACATGGATCCACCCAGGTAAGAACAAGCTTGTCTCTACAGATGCCTGGTTCAGCTTGGTGCTGTGGATACAAATGGTTACTGGTGAGGGCGAGAGAAACTCCAGCTCCTTTAGAGTCTCTGTGAGAACAATTTGTTTCACCACTGCTTTGTTGCTTGTGGTTCCTTTTATTTACAAGATAGGGTACATTGATCTCTCTGCCTTTCCTCTTCAAAACAAAAAAAACTTTTTCCCTTTCCTTTGTTATCTGAAGTTACAGACCAGCCTCAAGGCAGATGCTAGTTAGCATCTCTATCACTTACGGTCCTGCTCTTGACCTTGATGTGATATTTGTAGATAATTCACATCTACAAGTTCTCACAAAATGAACTCTTGCACTAGAGACAGAAGAAACCAGCCCAGAACATGACTCATGATCTTCAGAGCTGGTTTTATATTTGGCTTTGCTTATGGAGTCACTTTGTATGTCCCTGCATTCTGACTGCTGACTGATTGCTAATCCAACATCTTTTGGTCAAGTTCTGTTTCCCTTTGTCACATAAAACTGAATTAGTCTTTCATCACTAATACTGTACAGCTGCACTGAAGCATGATCACCATGACAGTTCTAACTACTAGTTCATTTTGGTTTTTAGCTGTGATATTAATCTCCTGTTTAAGTTCCTCATTCTATTACAAAATTTGAAGAGGTTCATAATGCTGCCTAGCTTTGGGCATACAGTGTTCTGCTGAGAACTTTTACAGGTCTTGTAGACATATGGTTCCTGGTTTCTGAGATTGCAACAAGGAACTTCATAGGGCGTTAACATTTACTGCCATAGATAGTGAGAAAATTGCTTTCTGTTTATCTTTACCTATAATCTTATTTGCGAGAAAATGGTGGCTCAACCTTTTTAACCTTCTGAACTCCTGTGCTTTCAGACAGCTGCCATGTTTCTTTGTCTTTCTTTTTTATAATCAACATGTTCATGAAGTGTTATCTTTGTTCCCAAAAAGAATTTCATTCCTCAAATTACTGTGACTGAATGCAAAATAGATAATATGTAATCTCTGCCTGTAGGAGTAACACAGTAGTCATTTATCACTGGTCACAGTGAATGCTGGATATGCAACATGAGGGTTTCTTTTACACAGTGGATCCAGTCTGAGGAATGTGAGAAATCTGTTATTTTCTTTTCACTCTGAACTTCTGCTTTGGCTTGTGGTAAGTGAGGAAGGAAATAATCTTCATAGACTGAATGACGGAAATATCAGTAAATTGGGGGTTAAGGGTGGTGGAGTGGGAAATGCACTGCTGCTCATACACAGAATTTAAAGTAGGCTAGACTTAGGCTAACTTTTTTTAGTGTCCAGCATTTTTCACCCTGTTTTTGCCACTCTGCCTGCTTAGTTATACCTAAAAGGTTAGCTAATGCTGTACTATGTTATTGTGGCTTGTGTACATCATAGTATATCACAGACCAGCTGCTCTACAGATGTAAACCAAGAGACAACTACAGAGCAGTATTGGTTTAATAATCAATATATCAACTAGAGACCTGTCATTTTGTATGCACAGGTGCACTCATACATAAAAGAACTATAGATAACCTTACATATCCTATATATCTGTAGTCATTGAGTTGTCAAGTTTGAAAAGGAGAGTTGATAGATAAGGTGTGCGTGTCCAGGTGATTTTGTGAAACAGCCCTTTTATTTTACAATTGACAGCACAGAACAAAAAATACAGTGGAAACTCTGCTCCAGAAAAAGTTCAATCTTGACAAAGAATATGTGAAGACATTATGTTATGTTATGTATGCGTGTGTATGCACACAAATGTGTGTTTAGAGTGATGATGTGCATATGCATACGTGTGTGCTATGCAATAAATATGTAACATAGAGTATCAGCTTCCCCTACAGCGGAACTGGAAACATGAGCAGGAGCAGAAAAATATGTGAAAACAGCTGTCTCCAAAGAATTCCTTGCCTCTCCTCACTGCAGGTTGCCAGTGTTTCCTAGAGACTGTGTAAGCTACAAGGCTGTGCATTATTAAAGAGGAAGGCACATGAATCCCTCATGAGGATTCAATACGAACGTGCTCTTTAAAGAAAGAGATTGATGATGCCTGTGCTTGAACATGTTATGAAACCACACATGTGTTAAAAGCTGGCAGTTTTCTGTGCCAGCACAGTACATGCAGTGATCAGTCATGCGATGCCTCAAAAACATCTGTGATGACATACCTCATTCAATTTCATCCTTTACCTTGGCAGGATTTTTGTAAGGCATTTCATGTTGAATACAATGTGCTCTTCAGTTTCCTTCCTGAAACCCTTGGCAGCTCTACCAGATGCTCCACTGCCCATATTTACTGGAGGATATCAGCCATAATGTAGAATACATGACAAAATGTACTATAATATTCCTAATCATCCACACAAAGGAAATAGGGAGTTGGTCTATGAGGAGTCTTTAGCATTTGCTATATGCAGGGACATTCATGGTACCTCCCAGGTGGCATATGGTGGAGCAGGTGACATTGGGATACCAAATTTAAAGTTGTCCAGCACAGTGTGTTGACCACAGCCTGTTACAGATGCAGCTCTAACTTAGCAGCCCCCTTTTATAGTGCTGTTTGATATGCTGCTGAGAAAATTGCATAGCCATTGTGAGGCTGCCCAGAATCCAAACTTTACCTTCAAGGCTGAGAAGTCTCTTGGCTTACAGGATCTGTTTGTGGCTACTGTCATTGTTTGTCATGTGTAGGTGCAGTTATAAAGGTGTTTTCTCCCCGGCAGTTACCAAGGCAGTGGTTCCACTGACTAATCAGTGAGTTTCTGAAATTGTTTTTTTTACATTTTCTGCTTGGAGATTAAGCTGAGCAGAGTGACAGCCCTTGATATGCTCTCTGTTTGACATGAGGGAGTAAATTAACACAGATGTAGGTGGAAAAATCAAAACCTGAAGTCTAAATCAAGAGGAAAGGCAAGTTTTGAGATGGGCTGATAAGTGATACAGCAGGTTATGAGCAGCTAGGAAAGGAGGATGAAGCAGCACAAGAAAGGCCATCTCAGATCAGTTGGTGAGTGATCAATTGTTTGGGTTTTTTTGGCTTCTTATGACCTTCCCTCTCTGCTGCCTTGCTAGGGGATCTCAGAACAGACATCCAGATTCACCCTCTCCACTACTAGACTTTATGTAATAAAACCACCAAGCACCTCTACATGTCATATCCCGCTTATGTGCTGGTCTAAATATCTCTATTCTTCCTAGAAACTGATTCACTCATAAGGGGGCAAGAAAAGATCTTCATCAACACTGCAATGCTACTAATGGGTTACAGAAATAATATCAATAGAGTGACAGTGCATCAAGTTTGGACAAACTGAAATACTCCAGCAATGAGTTTGAAACACTGATAAAGACAGAGGGAAACACATGAAACCAGCTTTATCGAGTGAGGGAGTTAACAGAGAAGTAACTTACTAGTGACACAAAGATAAGCCACTTAGGCTGTCAGCACATGATGCATTCATCAAGCCATCTCAGCTTAGATATGTTCAGTAAATCTTTACCTTAGAGATTTACCATCTATGCAGTTTGTTTTGGTGTTTTTTTCAGCACCTCCTGATTTCAGAGGGAGTTACAGAGAAGAATCTACTGCAGTCTATGACCTGGCTGTTTGCTGTAGCTAGAGGTTGTCTTTTTACTTGAAAAGAATCCTTATCAAGCTAAACCCTCTTTTTTCTCTCAGGGGTATCAAAGCTTTAGCATGATAAGACAACCTGAGTTGAAAGTTCATATTGATGACAGTGACATAATGGGCATCATGCAAGCATGAAAAATAAGTTGTATCTATTGTTTTTCCAAGACTAGACCTCCATTTTGCTAATGAACAGTGGAAGTAACCAGCTCCACTGCGTAGTAATAGTGATGGCACTCCAAACACTCAACCATAGCTACTGGAGTTAAGTATATACACCTGGATGAAAATTGTTGTGGTGTATTAAAAGAGTGAGGAGAACTGCAACTACAACTAGTGGAAGTAGTATCTGTCCCCACTCCAATATTTACTCATTGTTCTTTAGGTGAATCTCTGAACAAAGGATTGAACATAACCTCTGAGGCCCAACAGTCTCATTCGTATGGAAAGATGAGGGATTTGATTTTGGTCAGTGCTGCTGTGGCTTTCTTATATTCTGGCTCTTCATTACAGTCACCCAGTGACAGCAAAAGCACACAGAGCTTCTTAAAGATCACTGGCTGCCACATGAAAACTAGGAACTATGGTCAGGATGTGGAGCTGACATTTCAGTAATATGTGTCACCTAAAATTTCTTGCTTTCTTTTAGCCAGCCAGCTTTGGATTTTTAACTAGAAGATGAGGGAAGACAGCAATCACTCTAATGTAATATTAACCACTCGTATTGGGGTAACATGTAGTGCACCTACAGAACTTTTTTCTCAAGACTCCCAGCCATCACAATTTAAGGAATTCCCTTAAATCCTGCAAGCTACATTAGGTAACTGGAGAAGTATTTGCAGTAAGATAAGCTCAGCACTCTTGATGTTCATGGTATTTCTTATGCAGGCAAGGACTGCAGAAGCAGAATTTACCTGTTTATCTTTGGTTACATTTAGTAATCTTAAAAGATGGTGAAAAGATGGTCACAACTTTGATAACCATATTGTTACTAAAAGGTAAAATATTTTGTGTTTATCTGATTGAGATGGAGCAGTTTCAGCCCAAACCTGTCTGTAACTGGACCAGGATATATATTTACTTTATATCATATGTCTTGCAGTAACCTCCAAACAGGAGTCAAAATATTGTTCTACTGCATGTGGGAGGCCACATCTTCTTCCCAGAATGCTCCTCAGGGTGCATGTGGCTCAGTAATGCTCATGCATTTTACATTGGTGTCAGTAGAGTTTTCTTTCCCAACTGTGCTGAAAACAGAGCTGAAATGCAGCCACTTCTGGGTCAGAGAGAACCAATGGGCCAGGGCACAGGCCAGGATGGAAGGAAGGGCTCCGTCTGGTCTAAGAGCATTGCAGCAGAAAACCCCATGCAAAACGGTCCCACAGGGACCCAAATGCTGATCAGGGGAGACTCTGACCAGTCCCTCAACTGGGCTGTGGAGAGAAGGGGTCTTGGGCACTGTGCTAATTTACATGAGCTGAAGATGTGACATCATATCTCCCAGGTATGATATTTAGTTTGCTTTTTAACTACCAGCTTCTATTCAAAGCCATATAAATATTATCCTAATAGTATCTGGTAAGCTTTATTCTCAAAGCCTTACTCTGACATGAAGTAAATCAGTGTAAGTCAGATGAAACTTCTCTATGTGGCATAGTTGTAAACACAGTGAAAGTGCAGAATCATAATTTGCTCTGTCAAACTTCCATGACTGGATTTATCCAATGTAAGTGTGGGTGAGGGTCCTGGCTTCAGAGTGCATCTTACAGAGGACTGTTAGCACATGCACACAAAAATGTGTGTGTAACCTGTATGCTCACACAGACATGTATATACACATATAAATCTTCCCCTGTGTGTGTGAGCACGTGTTTCTGTGAGTCTGTGTATACATACATATTTATTGAGGGGAAAAGAAAGAGATTGAGTACATATGAGAAAATAATTTGGTTCTCCTAAAATCCAAAATGCCCTCTGGATGTGTTTGCTTCTTTTTGCTAAGTACAGAGGAAACCTAAGGAAACTGAAAAAAGGCCATTTTTACTAGCTCATGCTACTAATTCTGAGGCAATTTATTACTCTGAAAGGTATTTGGAATTTAATTAAGTTGGCTTTTAATTCTGATTGTTTATTTTGTTCTTTCTTCCACTATGGGCAACAAAAATGAACTGTGGACTTTCACCTTTATTATCAATCAGTGCCCAATCACTTTCACGTTTGCATTCTCAGGCACATATACAGTGCTTCTGTCCAAGAATACAGACATTTCTCCTAAACTCGACAACTCTTTTTGTTAGCAGAAGGAACTGAATAAATAAAAATTCAGGGAACCTTTCTGCTTCGTAAAACAATACTATCTCTGTTGCTCACAGTTTAAACTTCTCCAATTCTGCCTTTAAAACTTGTTGGTTAACATATTGCTGGTCTTAGTCTGTGGGGAGGCGCTAGTCTGAGGTCCATGCAGAACACTTCATAACTCCTACATTAAAATGGTTCTTAGGACTGGGGCTCAGTGCTGCAAGGCTGAGTCTAAGAAGCAAATTTACATCACCCTAACCTCCTTTCAAACTCCAGCCAGTCCAGACTCATCTTTGCATACTTAAGCAAACCCCAAATGCAGAAAAAGTTGGCTTGTTCTTCCACAATAGGCACAGTGATGCTAAGCACACAACTGAGCACCTTCTAAATCTTCTTTCTACTTCACAAATTGTTAACATTATAATTTAAAGCCTGTATCTGAGATGCAGGCTTCTTCAACAATGAGGAACATTTGCCCAGTTCTGTCAAGGGGGGTTGTTATTTAATACAGGAAAATTGTATTGATAAAACGTTGCCTAAACCAATGGCAGTGTCTACCTGCTGATAAAGCTATTGCAGTATTATGTCCTTAAAAGACCAAGAAAACGTAATTGCATTTTGTAACTAGTTGACACATGAAATAAGGGTATTTAGTTGCCCCATTTCCCTGGTCTCAGGGCAGAATGTTTCAGGTTACCAACAGCCACAGGAGTTCAGTGCAAGAGGCTAATTCTCCGCTCCTTATTCATAGCACTCAGCATGTTATTCAGAACCTGGCATGTTTGTGAAAATATCTGTTGATAAGCATTTCAGTCTTGTGGAGTTTTAGCCAGGTAAATTGTGTTGAATTTTGTAACTGTTAATGCTCAACTGAGAAAATCCAATTTCTCCCTAATCTGAGTGTTGAAATTGCTTCTTGATGTCACATCAACTTTCTGTGTGTGAATGGCACAATGCTGCTCACATTATCCATGGTGACACTTCCATGCAGCCACTGGCCTGCTGTGGAGGACAGGCCTGACACTGCCTCAAACCAAAATTTTATTTTGTGCACAGATTTGCATCTTCTTTACTCCTCATTCCACTTTCCAATTCACAGATGAGCCTCCAATGCACAGATGAGCCTTCTGAGAGAAACTGGAAAGAAGAAAATCTTAATTTCAAGATTGCACTGGATTTAGTTCACATCACTGTAGGATATTTTACTCAAAGCAATGAAATCTGGGTGCCATCAATAAATAATCATATCTTCCAAATGCCCTTTCCTTGTAGCAGTAATTTCCATTTGGTGTCTGTTAGAACATACCACCTGTTGATGGCTATGCTGTACTTTTGTTTCTCCATCAGAGATACTGGAGTGTATGTTAGTGCCTGAACAGAGATCCCTCTCAGCATTATTTGAAAAATGCTGTTTGTTAACTAAACAGTTTGTACTAGTTATCACAGAGTCTAAAATGATAACAGACTTTTGAAAATTTATCTAAAGCAAAAACAGCTGCTTGAGATCAAAGTCCAGAGCACAAACTTCATTCATTTTGCTTTTCTATACCAGGAATAATGACTCGTATTCTCTGTCTCTGTTTCTTTTCATGTACCACAGCAGCATGCCTCATTTGCAGCCAAAAGAGAATAAAGACCAATCAATGGCAAATTAAATTCTTGAAATTCAGCTTCATAATCCTTTCCTCAAATTTGAAAAACATTTTTGCTAACACAACACTTTTAAACCTACAATATATATTTTGGCCCACTTGTAGGTGGGCTTCTTTATTAAATCACAATCCCCTAACTGCACTATCCTATAATAATAGTCCTAAAAGTGGCAGCAAATGGGCAGGAAATTACTGTAATTTCCCTTCTTGAAAAAAAAAACAAAACAGGTAAAACCATCCACAAATTCAAAATATGTTTGTGTGAAAATACCAAAACTCCTTTTTTTTTCCCATTCAGGATCTCCATTGTCCATGCGAACATTACGCACCACTTATTCGCATGACACTTCTTTTTTTTCAAAAGCTACATAACACTATAGTTTAAAAAATATGAACCAAAAGTTTTGTACAAATATATGAAAATCTCTCTAGAATTACATCCCATACTACACGGTAAGCAATCAAAACAACATTCCAGCTTGCCACAACATTAATCTGAGGAAATATGTAGGACAACAGCAGAGCTGTCAGGCTGTTGGGACCATGTTTCCTCAGACTGCTTCTTTACACTTTAAATGTTCACATTGCTTTAACCTTCTTGATTCTGCAAAACTACACCAGGGATTTGAAACCTCCATAACCACACTGAATTCTTTGCCTTTCTGGTTACCAAGTTAATGGAGAGGAAAGAATGAATGTGGAGTGGGTGAGTGAACCTTTTGCTCAGATTTGAACAACAGGGAAGAGGAAAATGCCTTGGCTTGAAAAGAGTTAATTCTGCCCAGCCTAGCCTAGCATGACTAGCTGAGTCATGGTGACTTCCCCTGCAGGACTGAAAAGTTTGACACCGCTGTTTATTTAGGGCTGTGTCCAAAAGCACAGTCGCACCCTGTTAGGAGCTGCAAGTGTTGACAGCTTTCTCTCGATGCCAGCTCTCTGTGCAGTCCCACGGGACCAACAGGGAGCACAATTCCCTGGTGAGGCAGCACTGGAGCAACAGCAAACACTTAATCACTTATCACTTAATTGTTCATTTTCAGACTCTTGATTTAGGAGTATTTTTTAGGTGTAGGCTTACAAAGAAGCAGTAAACTTCTGCAGAGTATCAGAGTGTTCTTTCAAGTGCACTTCCCTCTCAAACACCCTTTACAAATTTCCCATCAGCTTGGTGTTTACTTAGGTCTGAAATTTGTTTTGCTGTAGAAAAGTGGAAAAATTAAATTTGTCAAAATTTAAGTACTTTCAGGCCTATCCACATTTTTAACTAAGACCTCTATACTACAAAGCCATGGCTCTGCTACTGCAATTTATCTTTATGTGCACAATTTCAGTGTTTGCAGAGCCGAACTCTGTCTACAAGTGGCCTGTTTTTCAAAGGCATGCTGTGAAGACAAAGGTTGAAACCTAAACCACTTCACAGCGGTCTGCAAGTCTGCCTCTCTCTTCAGAAGCTGTAAATGTGTCTAAGCAAAAGCAACAGTTCTCCCATCTGTAAATAATGGGCTTGGATGAAATAGCTCAAATACCTGAAAAAATTCTTGTTTAAAACAGAGAAGGAAATTCTGGTTCTGGGCACTAACACTTTGGGGCTGGATTATTACGCAGGAAGTAAAATGAAAAGGCAAAGGCTGGCTTAAAAATGTCATTGTACAAACACGCATGCGTATTCTCTCAGGCCCTGCCTGGTGGTTTAGTAATGCAGCAGGCAATGATAATGATACAATTTCATAGCTCCTCTAATCCCAGAGGATGCACAAAATGCTTGACAAACTGATGTTCTGTATGAGCAATAGGCTGGACCTTTCCTTCTCATCTGTGGAGGAGGAAAAAAGATTACAGTACAACTATAGCAAAATTGGGTAAGCTCAGAAGCAAGGAGAAGCAAAATATGTTCCTTTCAATGAGGACATTAAAATTTTTATTAATAAAAAAAGTAAGACAACTTTACACTTAATTAGCAGACAGACTAGCATTGTTCCATTTTGGGTTTCGGGAAGCACAGCGGTAATAGGAAACAGAAACCACCTAGAAGACACACAGGGCATTTGTGCACATAAATCTCTGATTCAGAACAGGATATGGACATTTCTGATCTCATTCCATGTAGGAGAAAGCAAAATCCAGCCCTGGTGAACTTCATTTATGAACCTTGTTTTCAAGCTCTAATTTCCCCTACTTTTGTCTTTGCTTTTTGCAGTTTCCTTAAGATTTTATTACATGATACCATGCAAGAATCATGTAAAACTTTTCCCAAGTAATGAGTCACCATGTGTGAGCAATAGTTTTTATTTGGGTGGGAAGTTGAGGTCTAGAAAACTAGGTGTTGTTTCTGGTTGAGGCCTCTAAAGATAGGCTACTTTTGAGGGTTTCTCACTTGGATAGTTGGGTTAATTCTGAGAGAAATATGTCCTTTTCCACAGATAGGAAACCCTTTCAGACAAGGTGTATCATTTGCCTGCCTAGAATCAGGCTTACGAAGAACTCGACTACAATGAAAATGACCAAATTCAATGAGCTTCTTGATTTATATTCAAAAAATCTTAATTCTTAACGTAATGTAAAGTTACAAAAGTTACAAAAGGCCAAAAGTAGTGTTGAAAAGCTTAATACATTTAGATACATCAGCTACTTAAAGACAATAAAAGATTATTTAATAGGACATCAAAAGCTTGCAGAGAACTTCTTTCAACCCCTTATCATCTCTCAAGCAAAGCAGTCCAAAAGGCTAAGAAAAAACGTCTTGTGCTTTGAAGATCTTGACACAGATGACACAGCCACTTTGCAATCTGTTGGTTTTCCATGACATATTTATGCAAGTATCTTCAAGAGGTGCTTATAATCTCAATGACAATTTCTTGTGAGAAACCCAGAATCCTGAAAGTGGTTACCTTAACCATATTCTTGCAGGAATATGAAGCAGCAGATGAGCATATATGTATTTTACACAGGAAGGGTGCAGAGATGGGATGCTGGCACAGATCCCCATGCCCAAGGAGTGGTATCTGTGCAGAGGAATCTGCAAGACTGTGAGGCTGAGAGTGCCCAACTGAACAGTGAGCAATGTTGGTGCCTATGCTGGGTGGTGACTCCTCGTCTATCCCTCTCCCAAATGGAGAGCTGAAATCCCAGGTAGAACACACGTACAGCATCACAGCTTGTCAGTTGTTTAGTCTCCTACCTTTAAGAAATCAAGCTAAAAATATTCATCATGGGACCACCTGTGGCACCTGCAATGCCATTGACTATTCAAGGTCTTTCACATGGCAAAGGGATAGATCCTGTGGGCATCTCCAGCATTCACAGTTATGAATTTATAAATCTCCTACGTGTTCTGATACCAATTGTGTTTCCTGTTAAATGGGTCAGACAAGGAAGTACACTCACTAAAGGAATTGCAGTCTCCTATACCCCATAAACTTCAGTCCCAGAAGAAATACCCTATTTTGATGTTGTTCAAGAAGGCGGCAGGGAGGAGAGTAGAAGCCTTATAGCAAGAAGAGCAGCTGTGTGCTGTGAATTGAAGACTCTTTTGGGTGAAAAAGCCCTAGAGAAAAGCAAGGAAATATTCTCAGTCTACATGTAGAAGTTGTTAAAGATGTGTAGAGTGAGACATTCTGATAATCTCTATATTATTTGAAGAATGATTCTCTTTATAATGCTTTTATTCCTGCAACAATACTACAGTTCCAATAGCTCTTTCAGAGCTACTGAGTGGTGAGTTAACCCTGCTGTTGCCCTGAAAGAAGAAGTGGAAGCTGCTGAGCTAAAGCAAAGACAGCGGATAGACCTTTTTAAGCTGCAGAAACCATCAGCTCAGCAGAGAGAACGTGACTGAAAAAGAAAGCTAAGGGAGACCTAATAATTATTCCCTGAGGAAAACTTCTGGTCACAGCAATTAGACATGAATCTAGGAAAAGCCAGAATTGAACAGAGAACGGAAAATTTCTTGTAATTCAGTATCTGGGAGCACTTTGAATGCGAACTAAAGGAATACTTTCTCTATCTAAGCAGATCTCTAGAAAGAGGTGACCAGGGCCACCTCCCAGACTCAGCTCTTTCTTCATTATGGCACATTAGGGGACAACTGGAACGTTAAATTATGCTAGCCACAGCTATGGTCTGGAAATGTGACTGCATGGAATATCTGGTTTCTAACAGGCTGTGAAGGGATGTCCATTTTTACCATGGTAAGGGAGGAGCTGATGGGCTCATCACAGACTTCAAAAACACTCAGCCTGCCAATTAGCAAGAAGTTTGGTGCTCTCATGTGCTCAATTTGTTACAAGGAGAATGCCATGCAATATTGCATGAAATAGTTATAAGGCATTGGCTGCCATCTGATTTTTTTTTAAAAAATCACTCCTTTCTCTGCTGCAGTTCACCAGTGATCAGCTACACATAATACGTCCCTCATCAATTCTCAGTGAAAGCTTTTTGTTTTTTTTCACTGCCCTTTAGAATTAGCTTGTGGGAGGCCAGGCCAGTTAATAGAGTAATGCTCTTTAAAATGAAATGCGATTACTAGTAATTATTTTTTCCATTGAAATTAGCAGCAAAGTTTATTTAATTCTTTGTCCTTTAATCAGAGCAGTAAAGCATTTGAGCAATCTGTAAATCTAGCTGTATAGAGTTACAAAAGAGGGAAAATTCACAATAGTGCCATTTTTCTTTGAAACTCCTTTATCTCAGTGAAAGATATTTGAGCAAATCTGTCACAACACACACTGCTGTACAATGTTGTATAAATTGACTGATGTTCCTGTTAGGAATTCTTACCACAGGTTTTGCAGCAGAGGGTAAGGGAAGAGGGAATCATGTTAAAAAGCATTGGTGCTGGTGCTTAAAAAAATCACTGCTCCTTTTTAAAACCCCAATTTGAATCTTTACTAGGCTGTACCATAAGACACATACATGCTGTGTTATATTAAAATTTTTAATTAGAAATATGAGTTATGCTTTGCATAATAACAGGAAACTACAATAAAATAATGTATACACTGATAGTCTCAGACTATCACAGCAGTCATGCATAAGTTCAAATCCTTTTCAGTGGGACATTGATTAATTCATTCTGTGATGAATCTAGAGCCAGGCATTCAGCCGCTTCTTCCCTTTCTCAGCATGAGATTAGTTATGTGAAGCCAGAAATGGCCTTTGTATGTTTAGACTTTGGGAGCACATTCAGCTGGAATCTAGCCTCACACCTAGGGTTAGACCTCTGCAATAATCCAACTCTGCATGTTCCAGCTCTGAACAAAGACAAGCAGGGCAATGGAGTTATGTTACTCACTACAAGTTGAGGAATCAGCTTTCCATGTGGCATTATCCTCCCAACTCCTTTCCCACAGGAATAGCACAAAACAAGTTAAGCTTGTGCTTCTGCCATTATTTTGCTTTAGTGGCTCAGTTCCAACATGCAGCCATGTACCACCTCATTATTTATATCCTGCTAGCATCTTATTTAGTACCACAGCTTCCATCACAAATGTATTGGGATAACTGGATAAGAGACTCATTATAATTGCAGCTTCTCTGCGGGGGTCAGCACCTCCTCTTGATGAAAATGATAAGGTGCTCCAAGTGCCACCTCACCTGCAAATGGTGCTTTTCCCTGCAGAGTCACTTCCCATGGGCTACAAGCTGTTATTGAATTTCTGCAGTAATCTTTTAATAACTTAATTTGAGATTTAACATCTTTCTGTTTTGTGCTTTGTAGTATAATTAATTCATGTGATGGGAACTTGTTAGACTTGGGGATCTGAGATAAATCTGGACATGCAAACAAAGGCTGTAAACAGGTAAACCTGCATTAGATCTGTTGAAGGTGGGAAAATGCAGAGCTGTGCACAGAAGAAATAAACTATTTTATACACAGGGATAGTCAGAAACTACTTTTTTAATAGTTGGGTATGTCTTTTAATCAAATCTGTCGTCTGTAATTATAATGGTGAAACCAACAAAAGTCTGGTCCACTGACACTTAAGGTGGAATTCTTGATTTCCTGGGACAAGAGGATCTGGTCCAGCAACTCTAAATACCATGTGTCCGTACACATGAGCTGTGGTCATATCCACCTCTTGAAAACACAGCTCAAGCAGATACTACAGCGACCCTTTGAGTTTGACACTGAACAGTCCACCATGGGACTTGTCTCTCTCATTTAGTTAGAGCTGTGCTGCTGTGTGCATTGCATGGAAGAGATAAGGACTGTCACTGCCATTGAAAATCCTGAATTGCTGGAAGAACTGAGGCCTTGGTGTCTTGCTTCTCCAGAAAACACTGTAACTGCAAGACTTCCACCTACTTGAAGGTGGAGGTTTCTTGTTTCCTGCTGGTAGGGCTCTTCTGCTTTGACACAATCCAGAGAATACAAATAAATCTGGCCCCTAAGCACTGGTTAGAGCATTTCCTCAAGTTCAATGTCCAAGACCATGCTCTGGATCAGGCAGAGGTTTGAAACTTTCCAGGCAAACACTGCTGTGTGAGTGCCCATTATCTGCAAGTCCGGGCATGGGTACTTCGTTTCTTCAGTCTGCAGGGAGAGTTGCAGAACCCAGCTCCAGGAGATCGGGTGTAGCACAGAACGCCATAGCTAGGTGTGCACACAAGTCTGCCCCACCACTGAACATTTCCCTCTTCTGCACATGCCTTCCAAGAGTGCACTGCTTTCTTGAGTAACAAGAGCACAGAAAACACAAACACAACAGAACAACAGCGTGAAAGATGTTTCCATACAGTAACAACTTTGAGTGTCAAGGATATGAGCTTCCCAGCAGAGCACCTTTTCCCATTGGATGTGACCAACAGCTCTAATGAAAGCTTTGTAAGAGTGCTCCCAGCTGCCTTCTATGGGAACTGGATGAGTTGTGTATGGAGACCTGTTCTCCACAGAGACAATTTACATAAGTACTGCACACACTTCTCTGTGTGCTGTCAGGACGCCTTGATCCATTCCTCTCTGGAGGCTCATCTTCCTCTGTACAGCTTCTGTGGTGAGCCAGGTACACTTATGTACCTGTTTTGCTCAATTAAACCTTTTCCATGGATGTGAGTCATCTATTTCATGGTCCAGAACATCCTCATTTCATTTCCTCTGCCCTCTGGTGATTGAGTTAATTAATACTTTGTAAGCACCTTGAAAGCTCACTGCACTAAATACTGTACACAGAGCAGGGCTTCTCCCAGAATGATTTTTCTGAAGTGGACAGGATGAAGAAGCTCAGGAGCAAGTTAAAATTAAAAGCATAGACTTTTATATGGTCCTCAATTCTTAACAGTCTCGGTTACTTTCTGCTTATTAACTTGATGTGAGCTACAAATTCTTGTTCTGACATGGACTGATCACAGTTTTCAGTGACCCAGAGTGAGACAAATGAGCCTCACTGACTGTTTAACATGGGATTCTAAGAAGCTCCAAATCCTTCCAGCAAGCTCTGCCAGAACTTCCTGACCAAAGAGTGCTTTGAGTCCTTAATTTCCATTGAACTCTGAATCAGGTATAAGGAGAAACCTACATGGTGGCTGGCCTTGTCACACAGCCAGCAGCATGTTGTGGCTGACATGTGCAGTCACTTGCCCAGAAGGGACCAGAAACTCCACTGAGACCAACAGAGATGCTCAGCAATGGTGGAGGTGTGTCACTGACATCCAAGGAGCGAGCAGCAGCAGAGGATCCCCAAGACCGTCTGGAAGAGGGGCAGGGCAGGAGGAGCTGCAGACCCAGAGCAGGGATTCCTCCCAGCAGCCCTAGAGATCACTGTAGTCCAGAGAAGGGCCTGTGCTGGTGCAGGGAGATGGAAAAGGATGGAAAAACAGCCCAGAGGAGCTGGGAGGGGCCCTCTGCAGCCCCATCCCCACCTCTGCATCCCTTGGTGTCAGGGGGGAAAGCTTTGTTGTAACTTTTTGTGGCAATGGATCTGCAGTATCTGAAATGGAAAACATTTTGTCAGAAATGGTTGGCAAAGAAGATGAAGAAGCTGGCCCAAATGCCTTAAAAACAGAAGTCTTTAATGTTGTATAAGCACATTACAAAATTGATTATTTTGTTCTCTTTTGCTTAGTCACTGTCCCCTTCCCAAAATCCCCCAAGATAACCTTATCTCACCACTCAGGAATGCATGTAGTATCCTTGAAGAAGCTTCAAGATGTTTTCTTATTGGCCCTTAAATACACTTTCCTATTGGTTGTTACCCCTGGATTCCTATTGGTAAATAGTCCAAATCCCCCCTGGCTCCCTACTGGTTTGAATCCCCCAAAACCTTTATACAACCCTACCCATGATCAACACACTCTCTTGTTCCTCTCCTGCGTGGCTTTTTTAGGGCACCCTGGGGGTCACATGGCAGGGGACAATGTGGGAGCATATCCCCTCGAGGTAACGGGCTAACTCCCAGTACCTGGAGCCCCACTCAGCCATTGCAACTTTTGTCTTTCTTTCTCACAATTCAGATCTATTTTAATTGACAATAGATGTAATTTTCCCCAATATGTATTCCCCAATATCTGTTTTGCTTGTGACAGTCATGGATCACTGATCTCCC
This sequence comes from Pithys albifrons albifrons, assembly GCF_047495875.1. Taxonomy (NCBI): domain Eukaryota; kingdom Metazoa; phylum Chordata; class Aves; order Passeriformes; family Thamnophilidae; genus Pithys; species Pithys albifrons. The sequence continues at coordinate 38,888,772 of NC_092461.1, read as the reverse complement.
TATCTTTACTTTGACCCACGAGCTTTTCCATACTCTTCTCTCGTTCAGCAGGAGTGACAAAGCAACTAGAGGGGTTGAGCCCTCAGCTGAAGCTGACGTGCCCTTGAGGACTCAGTGTGTTCCTTGGGCTCCTTTTCTGCAGGTCTGTGCTGGTAAAGCATCTGTGAGATCAAGTAAAGGAGCTGTAGCAGGAAGTCAGCAGACTGTGAAGCACCACAGATGATAAGAATGTTGACTAGATGCTTTTCTAGATACAAGGGGAGCCTGATCTTCCAGCTGTACTGAGGGGCAGTCTCTGCTTGTTGGTTTGGAAAACAGAGAATGGTCCATTCTTATGTGCAGGGAGTCGAGTCCTTGACAAAACTCAAAAACAGAAAAACCCCACTATGTAAGTAGTGGAAAGTTGCTTGGAGAAATCCTCAGTCTTCATCATTGGAGTTATGAAAAATCTGACTGGATGCTCCTTTGCGTTAACCTGCTTTAATTGCAAGTGCCTTGGGTAAGGGGGTAGATCAGATGATCTCCAGAGGTCCCTGCCACTCTTACAGATTTTCCATAATCCTCAAGTATGCTGTTTCCTGTCACTTTCCTCTCCCCTCTAGTCCTTGGGCACCTTACTCTTGCCTCCTGCCACAGTGCAGAGCTCTTAGGAAGAAAGTACCAGGCAACACCTCTTTCAAATTGAAACTTAGGCCATCCTCCTTTACAACAGCAATGCAGGTGGTAGTGGTGGGCAGTATGTCTTTATACAGTGTCCTAGAGATCTGGGCATAATTTCAGGATGAAGGAAGACTGAAAATTGATTTCCTCTTATGCCTGGGGATGATGGGGATTTGAACTTCCTATCACTTCCAGATTGTGGCATGAGGACCTCCATGAGTGCTGCATTGGAAGTGATCTATAATGCATTAAAGAGGAAACCAAAGAGAAAACCTCTCTGCAGAAGTCTAGTGACCCACATCAGCCAGCCAGGAATGCAGAGAGTTCATCACAGTCCACATCCCTGGGTGTGCATTTTACTTTATATTATTTCTAGCTCAGGTGTGTTCTGAAATAGAAGGGCAGTGAAAATGTCCTCTTTAAGATGCTCCTTTACGGTATATGATGTCACATGCATCCTGGAAGCAGCTACTGGGATATGAGTCAGGGTCCTACTTGCTGGATCTCCCTTCCTACGGGCACAGGCTGTGAGAGAACTCATGGACCATTTTAATTTCTGTTATGTTCGTGGAGAAACTTTGGGGTGACAAAAAGACCTAGAACCTCAAGATTATGAAAATGATATGGTAACGAAATAAACACACACAAACGAAATCAAGCTTCAGAGTTTAGTGGCCTCCAGTGCCAGGTGAGACCTGAGCAGGGATTTTCAGGTAATAATTCAGTCACCCAACTCACATTTTTGGTTCTTCATGTTTTCAAATCTAATCTCAGACACCTGAAAATTCAGACACTGCAGTCACATTGAGCACTGCTGGGTGCTTCACACATCTTGTTCAAAGTCACCTAAATCCATGCCAGGACTACAAATCTGATGTTATGGTAGAGTCACACCTGCAGCCCTGAGCCTTACAAGCTGCCATCTCTGATATAAAAATTTGTCTCACACTGTCACACCTAAGACAGCTCTCAAGGACAGCTGCAAGCTACAGAACAGTTAAGATTCCACTAACACTTTCAGCAGAAGTCTTATCTTGTTACAACTAGATTTCCCCTGGATGGTTTTACTCAAAGAATTCTTGCTTGAGCTCTCTCAGTGCTTTTGTGTGAGATTCAAATAGTCCTTTCTGGTCAGGATCTTCAGAAGTATAGGTGGTTGGTTCTATTGCTGTTTTTGCCAGGCCTCAACAAATTAAGAATGTAGTAAGATGTTATATCTGTAGTGTAACCAATCACCTTGAGCAAGAAACATCCCTACACGTGGTATGGGTAGAACATAGATCTCACTCCACCCATGGATCTACAACAAGGCAAAACATCACACAAACAGAAGAGTTGTACAGATTTTCCCTAAAACTCCTGATGAGTTCTGATGTTCTCTCTTTTCTCCCTCTAGCAGACACTACATCTGTTCCTTCAGTTGCTGGCAGACAAGACAATCCTGGGTGCCAGCTAATACTATATGATCTGCTGCTGAATTCATTTTCCATTTAAAAATTTAAGTTATGGGCCAGATCCTCTCTTTGGATTTAATAAAGCTATCACCTATTAAGCATTTGATGGTCTGGTGTATAGAGATTAGTGTTCCTCTCTCTTTGTAGCAAGAGCACAACCAAAGAGTTAGGTTTTCATCTAACATGTGAAGGAAGTGGAAATATTGATTGTTTTGTGTCTGATGCATCCATCATGAGAAATTATGAGTTTTCCAAAAAGCTGGAGAAAAACATGCCATTCAAAAAAAAAAACAAAGAAAAGAAAGAAAGGTTGTAAAAGATACTATAAATCTTTTATTTCTTTTGAGTTACTTTGCAATGCCCTTCATTTTGAAGGAAATGGTACAATCAATGATGCGTACTTCTTTCTCAGGAAAAGAAGATATTTGCACTAACAATTCAACATTTACTGACAAAAGACAGCTTACAGAAAATGTTCATGGTGGAAAAAAATTATATTTGTGACTACATTTGCTATTGTGGGTGATTTCATGAAGTGTTACAATGTCAGGAATTCCAAGTGTGCATTTAAAGAAAGCTTCTAATTCAATATTAATGCAAAGGAACCATCTAAACCACCAGTGTTTGCAATCACCCTGATTTCTTCCCATTCACAGTTAAAAAAAAGTCTAATCTGAAAGTCTAAGCCCCATGATACAATACTCCTGGCCTTATCACTGCACACTGATTTATAAGAGTAGTCAACACATATTCAATTAACAGTAGATTTCATACAAATAGAAACTGCTGTTGGAAACAATGTATTTCCTACCTCTACTTAGTTACTAGTCTCCAATCTGTTATACAAAATTAAAACTTTGCTTTCAAAAAAAAAATTATTCCTACATGGCTGTTAGCTTTATGGTTGGAGCTGTTAATTGTCAGAAAAGCACAAGTGGGAAACCACTCAACAATACACTTCACATACCCAAGGACAGACCTTTGGTAAAACTCAACCAAAGGAGAAGAGCAAAAGAAAACCACCATTATATTCAAGATCTGAAATAGACTCATCATATAATATTACCTACTTTAGTACTGAGTGGAATAATGAATTCAAACGAACAAAAACTTAAGGAGTTTGCCTAGGGTTTAATTCATACAAAGCAATTTAAAGTTTGGTTCCATATTCTAAGGTCCTTCAGTCTGAAGAAAATATTTTTCTGAGTAGAAAATAGTTTTTGAATTACCTTTTGGGAATTTACCCTACCTACCCTATGACTGCCTACTCTGTTGGCCTGATGAGCTCTAGAGAGTTGCTGTAATCAATATTTTGTATTCATACAGAATCAAGGATAATAAAATAGTATTCAGATTACGTCCTCGTTCACTGCCATGGAAGGTGAATGTCTAAATTGTGTTTTTAAAATTACTCAATCAAGGAATAATTGTAGGTTTTACTATAAAGCCTTTTCCAAGACATTATTTGCATCAAACACACCAATAGTCCAGGGAAATAAGACCGCTGATGTACATTTCCTAGCTGGAGCTACATTTACACATCTGGGGCTCAGCCTTACCAGCCTTCACATGCACATATTGATATTCGCAGCAGCAGGTATGCCCAAATGAGTACATTCATATAGATGATTAAGTGTTTGCACAATCAAAGGGCTCTTAAAACAAACTATATTAACTTTAAATATTAAAAATGCAAGGGAAACTTCAAGCATGACAAGACAGACAAAGAGTTTGCAGCAGATCATCAGCTTAGGTCGCAACTGCTGTGTAACACACTACTCACTGAATCAGTGCAGCTCCCGAATTTCCAGGGGGAAACTAAGGCCAAGGCATAGGCCAGATTCCATGACCTCTGTTTGGACAAGAGGCTCTTTGAGAAACAGCTTTCACTGCACTACTTGTTCTCCCCTGTGGATTATGCAATCTCTGATCCTCCACCCTCCCACCACAGACCTCATATTGAAATTCCAGATCCTCATTCACAAAGAAACGTAAATATACACTTTAAGCACATGACTAGTCTTGCTGATTTCTCAGTGGCTGAGGGTAAGGTCTAGTCAAAAATTTAAACTTCAGTAAAGGCTTAGGACCTTTGCAGAGCCACAAGTTCTGCAGAAGGATCACACCTGAATTTCTCTATGTTAATGCAGCAGCTGCAGGAAACAATACTTTTATCTATTCTTTCCCCCTCTTTTGTGATTTACACAAAAGTTCTGAAGTAGACACATACATGAAAGAGTCAGTTTTTCCTGGGACATCTTTTTCTTTAAGATCAAGCTCCAGAATCGCAGCCTAGTCTACAGACAGTAACTGAGCAAAGTACAGCAAAGACAAGAAATCAGCAGTTGTGATGTGCTACTACAGCAATTCCTGTTCTCATATCCAGCTCACTACATGTCCATGGCTTTAAAACCAGACTGCTTAGAAATGTGTGCAGTAGTATTTAGTAGCACCTATTAAATAACACTGCCTAATCAACAGGCAGGGAAAAAGGAACTGCCTGTTAAAGATTCAACAGGTGCATCTTTATCTGCTGGAATAAGAAATCCCTGTATGGAGGATGCCCTCTTCCAGTAGAATAAAGAAAAATACCAAGCTTCCCTCCCTCTTCTACTTTTACACATAACAGAATGCCAGGAGACAATAAATCCCCAAACACAGTTTGCAGAGAAATTTAAAAATTTCAAATATCCATGTTTTAAATATCAAACACCTGTATCCCAGGTGTCAGAGAAGCATATATGTTTTAGAACACAGAAGTAATGACAGACTGCTTTCCTGTGAGGCAAGCTCCCCCTTCACTTTCTGTCCTAACAAAGCACTGCAAGCTCTGGAATTCTTTGCTAAGCCCTTGTGCCTGTGAGGGAATTTATCGCACAAGGCATGACCAGTACAGAGAAGGACCAAGATTAGCAGAACACAAGACTTCAGTTGGTCAAACAAGCTTTGTTCTCCATTTCCCAGCAGGTTTGTTCCTTTTCTTCTTAAAAAAAGGGTAAATAAATAAGTGAAAACAAAGTCAGATTATGCAGGATATCTCAGAAGGAGAGAAAATGGGTAAGTGTCATAGTTCTGATGTTAAAGACACAAGGGGAAAATATTTTCACAACTAGTTTACTGTTTAGTACCCTGCAGATACATAATATTTGACATTTATAGCAGTTTCTATACTTTATGACCTAGTATATCCTTTAGATCATGAATGAAAAATAAACCCATTCAGAGGACTGGAAAATAATGTGCATAACAACTTACTTTCAAATGCAAGGTTATGAAGGTTTTTTTAAGCTTTCAAAAATATCTGTAGGAAAATATTATTTTACATAGCTATATTACACAGTGAAATAAACTTTGTTATGTACAAGGTTTCAGTATGAAAGAAACCACAGCCAGACATTTGCTTATGGTCTAGATAATCTGTTGTCTCATATCAGTCAGTAGTACAACAGAGAGACTCTCCTTCACTCTTTTTCAGACTATTTCAGTGATCACTTCAGCTTTTAGTAGTTACCAGTAGTTGTATAAAAGCTGTGTGCAAATATCCACATATTAACCCTTTCACAGTTAGACATGGGCAATTATTATGCTATCAAAGCAAGGTTGCACATCTGCTTGACAACCACAGTAACCTGAGTATAACTCAATTGCATATTGGTGAAAAAAACAATACAGTGCAGGCACCTGAGCTATAGCATTCTAAGGGAGCTTGGTGCTAAACTTTCCTTTGGATTCGAGTCTTTCACAGGCCAAAATGGGGGCATAGGAGTCACTAAGGAAACAGTATATGGTATATTTGCTTAACCCTGAAAACTATTTTCCCTGTGAAGTGAGGATGAAGTAGTCTTTCACAACTTTTCCTAGCTTGTGTATTTTAGGCAGAAAACATGACACCACAATCTACTTGGCTCAAAGTTGATTCATATAGTCTGGCAAAGTTGATTCATATCGTCTTAACTAATCAAAAGCTGGTATCTACCTATTCTTAAACAACAAACTTTGCTCCAGTCTCAGGGGTGAAAAGGGCACAGAGTACTTTGCTATTTGTGGTGTAACTGTAAACAACTGCGAGGAAGACTGCATTAACTACGCTTCAACTTTACATCACACTGTTAGCTTCCATTATTTAAATGAATTCAAACTTATCTTCAAGTTCACATCATCATATTGTGCTTTTAGGGAAAGGAATTCTGCATTTGAAACTCTCTCTAAATCAGTGTTTTTTCACACACTGCAGATCCCAGGACAAAGATCTGACAGTGCTGCCTGTGTGGGAGAGCAGTTCAACAGCTGAAAACAAGTTCAGAGAATACTCAGAGCAAGTGGCACTGCACTCCCCCTCCCAAAGGACTTGCACAGCTTTGGAGGTATGCCCTTTCCTTTTCTCTAATGCTATAGTTCAGCTGCATACCAAAGAAATTAGCAAAAAAGGAAACATGAAATCCCTAATGAAGAGGAAACTCCTTTGCACTGAGGAAGCAAAAAAGGAACACACAAAACCCCCTGCCTCTGATATCTTCAGGCAAGTGCTCCATCCCATCACTTTCCATCACAACTGTGTTTACTGCGGTGCAGAGCCTGTGACATGCTCACAGCCAGGAGCACCGAACCAAGAGGTCAGTCTTTTGAGGGTCAGCTTATTCCACACACTCTAACACTCAACGTGCTTCTACTGCCTCAGTGTGTACTATAGGCACAATCAGGAGCACTGCCATTTGCTTTAGGGGAAGCCAGGCAGCCTGTAACAAAGCACTGATACAGTTCAGTATCTGCCTATAGGAGTTCAAGCACACAGCAGTGTGCAGACTCCTTAACTGGGGTGGCAAATGTTCTCCTTCCCTGGGACCCATCAGCAATAAATACATCTTCTATCCACAAAGCCATTCGCTGATAGCAAAGGAGAAGGTCTCCCAGTCCCACCTGCAAGTTCCTATCAATTAAGAAGGCACCAGGCACACCAAACCGTTGAGATTTCCTCCTTACACCTTCTGAGGGATTGGCTACTAATCCACAGTCTTGCACCAGGCAAGCTTGTTGCAATACCAACAGAAACCACAGTTGAAAAGGAACAGGAGCAGAGAAGGCAAAACAATATCCTCATGCTCAGAGATACACGGTCATCCTGAAAGTTGTTGGAACCTTAATAGTATTAAATACTATTAACTTCTACTGATAAGTAGATGTCAAAGGCATTTAGCATCTTGTAGGGGCAAGCCTACTAGCAGATGGTTGAGGAAAAGGCTATGTGAGAACACGTCAGAGGAAGGGAAAGAAGTGGGAGAGGAGAGGGGTAGAATTGCCCTGAGTTTTATCATCCACAAGTCAGGGGTTTTATCATCAAGCACTGAAGGAGTTAAGCACTAAAGCACAGACACTTAATCAGCTTTCCCCCTTCCTTTCACATGTGATTGGAATGAAGCTGCACCGAAGCAGCCCAAAGGGCTTATAACAGCTCAATTTCGCAGCCTTCAGTTTTAATCCCCATCACCCAGGCTAAACAGTATGGTGGCGCTGAGGCTGCTATTCCACAGCAGTCTGAGCACTTGAATGATGGTGATGGTCTTCCTCCTCCTCTTCCTCCTCTGCAGCCTGCAGGTGGCTGGAGAGCTCCTGGATCACAGCAGCCCTACCAATCTGGTCATTTCTCCTCTTCTCCATAATCAGATCCTCCAGGCTCTGAAATTCCAGCGTGTGGCTGCGCTTGTCACCCAGCCGGATCTGCAATCGGTAGGGCTGCTTGCCTATGCGCAGCTCCCCGCCGATTTTAAACTCTCGCTTGCCGTAACGGCACCAGGCAGCAAAACACTCAGAGTTTCTCCAGCTCAAGTCCCGATCCTTGCATCCCACCTGCTCCAGGGCATTGCGCACCACCACGGCCGGGCTGAGCGGTTTGTAGCGGTACAGCTGGTTGGCAATGCGGCCCCGTCTGCCCTGGCTGGCGTCAGTGAGGAAGCTGTTCACCACCTCCAGCCGATGCAGGTGCACGACTTGAAAATCCCCTACATAGACCACCCAGTGCGGATACTGGGCTTGGCACACAAACTCCACCAGGTCACCTGGCTTGCACCTATTCAGCAGGTTCTCCGGGGTGTAGGTGCTCAGATGGTCCCCACCTCCATCACCCTCCTCTGGCTGCGTGTCGTCCTCTGAAAAGCTCTTCTGGTAAATACACTCATCCCGGTAATAGACTGAGCACTCGACCTCGTGCAACTGGGGATCGTAGGGCTGCAGGGCTGGGTGCTCACCCCCCAGGTCATGCACCGAATCCGGCTGCTGCTCCAACTCATCATCGTCATTCGAAAAAATGTAGGAGACCCCGATCCTGGGCCCTTCATCTTTGTCCATACCTGTCGGGTCGGCCGTGGGAACTTCTTTGTAGTTCAGATGGGTCAGCTTCTCCACCTGGTTCCCCATGCCCGCTGCAAAGAAACACACGGCGAGTCATGAGGGCAGGCGCGGGCTGAGCGTCTCCCAGGGAAGCAGTGGGGACATGAGCGTGGCTCCCCCCTCCACAGGCAACCTGGCTCTCCCCGCTGCAGCGCTGTCCCTGCCAGCGCTCCCGGGGCTGCGAGAGCCCCTCGGGGACCAGGGGGAGGGGGAACGGGACACGGCACTTCCCTACCTGCACGGAGGAAGGCGCGGCGGTACCACCACCTGTTAGGCGGCAGAGAGGAGGAGAGAGGCGCTACAATCGCTGGAGAGCGGGCAGGCAGCAAGCCACCTGTTACAGGGGGGCTGCGAGCGCCGGGGGAGGTGGGGAGGACGGGACGTCCGAGGTGGGGACGGCCGAAGTGCGCACCTGCCCGCCGCCCAGGTGAGCCGGGCCGGGAGGCCAGGTTCGCGTACCTCCGCCCTCCTCCGGCTCCGGGCGGCCCCAAACTTACCCGGCGGGCCCGGCTGCGCGGTGCCGGGAGCTGCTCTAGGGCGAGGGGGTGGCGGGGCGGCGGCGCGGCTGGATCATGGCCCCGGCGCGGCGCGGCTCCCCGCGTAGCGGCAGCGTCCGAGCGCCGCGCCGCCGGCTCCGGTGCTGGCCATGAGCTCCGGAGAGGCACGGCCGAGGGGAGGGAGGGAGGGAGGGAGGGAGGCTGGATCCGCTGCGGACGCCCCGGCAAGCGCTCAGCCCCCAGCATTTAAAGAGGCAGCTCTTTTTTCTCCTTTTTTTTTTCCCTCCTCCACCCCTCCTCCTCCCTCCACTCCCTCCGCCCCGCACCTTTTCTCTCTCTTCGCTCCTACATGACAAGCGCTTTGCTCTCCGCTGAGGCTGCTGGCGGGGGGAGGTCGGACGCGGGGGTCTGGGCGCAGCTCTGAGCAGCGGCAGCGAGTGTGCAACGCGCTCACACTAAAGTCGCACAGGCGCGGCCCCTTTAAGGGAGCGGTGCCATGAGCAGCCCAGCCCGCCGGTGTGCTCAGGGGGGAGTCACCGGGAGCTGGAGTTTGCCCGGGACGGCACCGGGAGTGGATACGGAGCCTCTGCGCGTGGCTGTGGGAACCACGGCCCTGCCCCGCGGAGGGGGGTGCGCAAGTGCCCGCAGGGAACGCGCCCGCTCCGCGCAGTCCCCGCGGGAGCGCCGGGAGGTGCCTCCCTGGGGCCGGGCACAGTGACGGGGAAGTTGTAAAGCGAACAGAATCGAAGCGCTCGGCTCTCCTGGGCTGACTTGGCGTCTTCGATTCCTCCGCGCGCGGAGGGTGTAATTAGTTTTATTAATTTATATTCTTTCTGACGCCAAGAGATCACTCTCTCTTTGAATTTGCTCTTTTTTGAGCAAATTATGATTCTCCCCTGGAAAGGCATTATCAGAACTGGTGGGGGTATTTTGCTTTCTGTGTTGTGGAGAACACAAAACAATATTCTGGTTTTTTTCATTAATCCCTAGTCTACTAGATGGGTTTGTTTTTCATGCACTTTTAAACATACACCAGTAAATTCATGCTGTTAAAGTATTACAGAGATAATTCATGGGAGGTAGGAGTAATATCTTTAATTTTGTATCATGTTTTCCCTTTGTCTGTTGTCTCATAATTTATAAACCCAACTGCAACACTGCTGTTTTTGAGGATGCGCTAAACAGCAGTGAATGAATAACTGTAGTGTTCCTGGGGCCGTGGGCATTCCCACCAGGCTCAAAGAATACCATTTGCATCTGATTCTATCTCTGTAGTTTCAAATATAGACCTTCCCTTTGGGATGGGGAGAATCATTTCTTCTGGGGCTGGAAAGATGAGCACTGTGCTCTGCTTGAGATGGTCAGGCTTTGCAATCAATTGCAGCAGTGACAGCCAGCCAGATCAGGACTTTTCTAGTTTTGGGTCCACCTGGTGACTATGTCCATGGGAGCGTTTTTGAAATTAATCTCGCAAACACCCGCCCCCAGTACACATACACTTTAATTTGCATCCTGGTGTGGTTTCAAACATGTGATTTCACACATGTTATTCTTATTCTCAAATGCAGCCAAACTAGACACATTGTGGCTTGCAAGGTTAGACTAAGGCTAGTTGAGCAAATGTCCAAAATGTGTTGCATGTAGATGTGAGTTTTAGGCACTGCCTAACTCTACAACTCCTCTCCTTTATAGCTACTGTTGGACAACAGAGAGCCCTACTTTGTCAAAACATTGCTTAAGTAATGAAGGATGTGCATGTGTAAAGGTAAGAACATCCTAAAAGGAGGAGCTACACTGAACATAGAAGTGGTTTTTAGGTGTTCTCTCATTTGTAATGGAAGTTGTGTCTCAGCACTGTATACCTTACTGTCTTTGGAGCAGTTTTATTTCTTGACTAAGGGGGTTCAGTAGCCCTGTGTTCCAGGCCAAGTTCCCTTCTGAATCTTGCAATGTATGGAAAGTTGTGTCTGTGCATGAGTAGAAACTCAGTACAGCCCAAGCAGTCACTCCTATTCGTGCACATTCACAGATTTGCAGCTCTATTGTGTTTTCTCTTTTGTTTTCTTCTCTGGTTCAGCTCACCCCAGTGCTTAATTTTCTGTACCTTGTCAGCTGCTTTAATCTCTTTGATCTCCTTGAGTTTCCTTTCCATGACTGCTCCTTGGAATCCACATTCTCTGTTCATTTTGCTGCCTTCTAGGATCACAAACCATTGATAAGTTCTTTTGTGTCATGAACCACATCCATAATGGCTTACTGCACCTGCAGGGTGGAAAATCCATGAAGAATTACAGTGCCTGTGTATCACATGGCCTAGTTCCCTAAAATTATGATGCCTTAAAACTTCTGCATGCTTAACCTCTAAGCCTCAAAGCAGCTAACCTCTGCAGGCAGGGCTGTGGCAGTGGCATGCTATCTCAGTGACAATGCTTTTAGAGAAGGCAGTGACCTCTTGTATAGCTTTTGGGGAAAAAAGGAACTTTGGTGTTTATCTGCTAAAGATAATGCAACCTTTGGATATGGGGTAGAAGCAGGAATGGTTGTGCAGTTCCTGAGCTGAGAGCTCAGACTGCAGCAAAGTGGAGTTGAAGGCACACCTCTGACCTTGCAAGGAGGATCTTCGATTAGGTGACTCCTTGCTCAGTGTGCTGGCATTTATTGCCCAATTTTGAGATATTCAGCTTTGTGCACGTGTCACAGAGAGAACACTGTAGATACCACAGTTACAGCTGTACTTCAGCACTTTACTAAAGTCAATAGGGATGCCCACGCTTTTGAATACAATACCTCCCTGGGATCACTCCCAGGTTCCAGTCACTTCCTCATCTAGATTGCATAAATATTTGTTCTTTGTAAATTCTGTTTCTGAAAGAAAACTCCACCCCAGACAAAGCACAGTTGTGGTTGTGGGGCGGGTCCACTGCAAGGAATTCCCCTATCTGAATCCCACAAAGACTGGAAGGAAGGAGGGATAAATCTACAATAAGAACTAGCTCTCAGTTTCACACAGCCTTCTAACACTTCCATAGCTGAGTTCCACATCCATACGCTCTTGATCTATTGTTGAGTGCAGCACCACATTATCTACAGGTTCATGACATAAAAATACCATTCTAGTGGATTGCACTCTGTCTCATATGATATTTGATATGCCTGAAAATTTGATAGCCACTTTTAAGGAAAAGACCTTGCCAAGCTATCTGGGAACTCAAAGCTGCCTGGGTGTATAGTCCATTGATGTATACAGAAGGGACTGCACCTCTTAGCTCAGAGACTGTGGAACATCTATAGAGCAGGTGACTTTTATTAGTCTCTGTAACTGATATGAACCAGGGAACTTTGTAGTGCTAGTTGTGGTTGCTTTAAACTTAAAGCTCTGTATAATTTTGAGAATTAGATGTTACAGTTATTTTGTTGCCCCAATGTTATATCATGTATCTCAATTGTATCTCATCTTTAACCTTACACATATTTTACATCCAGATATTAAAAAGGCGATGTTGATTTGAAATCACAGTTCATCCTTACTTAGATGTGAAATGCTGTGTTCCCATTGCTATTCTTAATAAAAGATATCCAGTATGAGAAGAATTCTTCTTCTATGTTTATATTTTTTCTTACCAGCACTTCTGAGTAAGACAGGGTTTAGTGTCATGTTCTGTAAGCACATTGTGTTTCACAGGTATTCAGCCTGCTGATGGCTATGACACCCTTGAATTATTTAATAGCTTTCATTTCTTTTTGCAGCAGAGTTTTATGAGAACTGAGATAAACTATGCTCCATTTGGCATGTAAGCACTCTGCATCATAGAACTAGTGAACTAGAGTGCTTAAACACCGTGGTGGAATTAGGGGGACTGGAGAAATAAACCACTTCCTAGTGAAGTCCATGGAAGGGCTTCCATGAAGTTCTTTAGAAATCAATCATGCCCTTAGCTGAGGGAAGTGTGTGACCTGAGAGTCCCTTGATGGATGGTATCCTTCTATGACAGCCACGGAAGTCCGTCCACCAAGGATATTTTGATTCAGAATTGTAACATTTCTTCTGTTGTCTCTGTCCTCCAGTGCAGGCTTCATCCCTGAGTGGGGCAGCAAGTTCTCATAGACCCAGGAATGCCACCTAAAATGGGATTCATCAAAGCTGGCATGTCTGGGGTAGCTGGTGGGGAATAGGCCAGAGAGTCCTGACAGCTGTTGGCATATGGTACTTCCTTTCCCTCACGTTACATAGCCTAATACTTTCCCAGAATTAAGTGCTTTAATGAAGTTGTGTTTTCTCATACGCAGGAAATGGTGCCACGTCTGTTGATAAAAAGAATTCATATTTCACATTGCTTCCTTGAGGTATGAAAGACCAAGGTTGAAGTCTCTCATCTCCCCAGAGGAACTTGAACCAGTATCTCCCAGGAGAGTATGGAAAGCCACCAGACTGTAGGCTCTTTTTGAGCAAGTCTCTGCTCTCTCTGTCCCGCTGAAGCTGTACAGCTCTGTATGGGCTCATTAAATACCCATTCTATCAGTCTGGAAAAAAAGAGAAGAATGACAATGGATCTTAGATTCAGATGCAGGAGGGGGATGAGAGTGCTTTGAGGACCTCTCAAATGAATATTCAGATGTCTCAGGGTCATGCGGTGTCTTCATCAAGAGTCATTCAGACCAACCCACCAGAACGATCTGAAAGTTTTGCCTGTCGGACATGTTCATGAGAGATTTTTCTTCACGTCTGCCCAGGAAGAGATTGGGCTTCTGGGTCTCACGTATCCTACATGACTGGTGTAACCCAGTCCTGTTAGGTATCAGCTCCTCTTGGTTTCTGTTGTGTTAGAGCCATGCCATACTGGTATCTCTGTTGGACCACACCTTCTGAATGCAAAAGCATGAGTTTGTAAAATATGTTTGGGTTTATGTGGGAAATAAGCTGGCACTACTCAGTGGTTCTGCTTGTGTGTCCAGGAGAAATATCAGTAATTTTGAGAACAAAAAAATTGATGCCCCTCAAAATGTTGACAAATATGAGAATATTGATATTTCTGAAACTGGAGATTCATATTTGACAAAATATAAGAGATATAATGAGCCTCTGTTGTCAGGAAGGTTTTATGTGCATTTAGCCTATCTTTCATGACATCAACAAGAGATTGACATCTGTGTGCTTCTAAGCATATGATCTTTGGTATTCCATAGAGTGTAGTATGGATCACCATATATTCAAGAAGTAAAACTGAGACAAACTGCAGATCAGAGAGAAGCCCACATCAGAGAGCAAATTGTGTTTTTTCTAAAACTCTTACTGGAAGCTTATGGCTCTGTTATCTACTTTGAACACTAATTTGTGACTAAATGTGTTCCGTGGCAAAATAAATTGCTGAGATTGCCAAAGCCACAGAGTTTTTGACTGAGACATCCAAGCTGTATCTCAGAAGCTCCTACACTGTGAGTTTTTAATTGGTGCATTTCAGCAAATGAAAACGAAGTAATTCACATATCAGTAGGGGCCTGGATTCTTAGGAATTGCTATCAAACTGACTTGAGCAGCAGGAAAATCTTAATTAAAATGCAGTCCATTTATTTTTTTACCAGAAAATAGCAACTATATTTCAAATGTAACTTAACAAGGAAGGAGGTACAGCACAGACATCTTTCCAGGATGAGAACTACTAGTCCCTTGCATCTCTCATCTGTCTCATGCTGAGCTTCTCCCCTAGAAACTCCTCCTGTGATGTGTCTTTTAGCATGACACTGGACTGCTTTCTGCCTTGATAGCACCGCATGTCCTTTCTGCAGCCGGGAAAGGATGGGACTGCTTCATTCAGTGAAGAAACTTCAGATGATTGCTCCTGATATGCAGTACCTAAGCAGAAGCCATTAGTAAAGGGAGGGAGTCTTTTCTTTGGCTGTTGCTAATAAGACATTAAATTACTAATGTGAGGTAAATGCATCACTCTTTCCAGAAAATCTGTGATGTGACTCCAGGTTACACAGAGAAGTTGTGGTTGTCCCATCCCTGGAAGTGTTCAAGGCCAGGCTAGATGGGACTTAGAGCAGTCTGATCTGTTGGAAGGTGTCCCTCCCTTCCCATGGTATGAAGGTTGGAACTAGAAGATCTTTAAGATCCCTTCCAACCCAAAACATTATATGATTCTGTGTTTTTATGACTATCTGCTCATGCTTCCCTTTTAAAAGGGGAAGAACAGAGGAACTACTGAGCAAAGTATCTTGCTGGTAGTGTCTGTGCCAGAATAGGAGGCTGGTAAGATGAGACCATGTTGCCGTACACAAAGTGGTAACACAGTTGGGAATATGTGGAGTCTGCTGTCTTCAGTCCATCTTTGGATGCTTGCTAATTTGACCCGGAAGTACTGACCCTGACTGCTCCCCACAACCACCTCTGCAGATCTGTGGCAAAGTAGAAGAGCAGTAGTTGGACAGATAATCCATTTTGTCATTCACTTGTTAGACTGGGAAACAGATTAATAATGTTCTTCCCCAGACAATGGAAAGCAACAGAGATACAAAACCTCAAACCGTCTGTGAAGGTGAAGTTCAGGGCTTTCTGCTGGACCTGTTCCAAGTCCAGCAGAGCAGGACTCAGCCCCTTGTTGGTCTCAGTTGCTGAGGCTGCAGTGCTTCAGGGGGAGCAGCTGTGGGGTTTGTACACATCCACCTGCACCAGGGATGCCTGGGGCTAACCTGGCTCAGGGTGTGCGGGTGGAGAGTGCAAAGGCTCTCACAAGCCTCATGCCACATTGCTTATCTCCCACAGTCCCCACCACAGATGGATGCACAGAGTCAACCTGCATCTGCCCTAGGTGTGTTATAAGTATGCCTATGGGAGTGGGATTTGCTGAGCAAGACAAGGAGGGGACAGGCAGCTGAAGGATCTGCTCTCGGGCATTAGTGTTGAGGCAGGGTTGAGGGGAGCTTGTGGGATACAGTTTACATCAGTCTGAGACAGCTTTGGCTCCCTGCAGCAGACTGAGGCACTAGCAAAATTGGATGTGAGCAGTGAGACACCCCTGAGAGCACCAAGTGTTCTTTAGCAATGAATTTGGACTTCTAATGAAATTAAATGGGAAGATCAGTGCTTTCAGGCCTGTGGTCTCCATTTGTGAATAAAAGCTACTCCTACCTGTTGTACTAAAGTGCTTCAATGATAAATAACTGAAGTGCTGCAATGATAAATAAAACCATTAAGGTCCTGAGGTGCACAGAACGCCTGCTAACATAGTCCATGGAGACAGAGAGGAAAATCACAAGGTAGGTGATGTGTTTTTCCAGGGAGTAGGAGTATCCAAATTCAAATCAGCCTGCTGATATCCACAGTGCTCAGGGAGGTCCCTGACTCTTTATCCAGGCCTGCCTGTGGAAAGGACGTGCAGAGAACTACCTGCATCATGCACATCAAACGCCTTCCAGGAAGGTGGTTTTCAGGCAGCTGCAAGCATTGAACTCTTGTAACTCAATAACGATGCTGCTGAGTTCTTGTAGGCTGCAGGGGACTAGCCAAGCTTAGGCAGGCTGAAGTTGCTCCTGTGGTTTCATTCATTACTGGCCTGCTACTAAGAAACATTTTCTACCTTAAATGCACACCTTGAGACAACTTCTTCAGCTTGGAGACAAATAGCAGGTACAGTGGCTGCTGCATTAAACAATCGCTGCCCCTTTGTGGAAGGTACGTTAAGTATGAGGAAAGGCTGCTGTGTTTCTTGTTTAAGAAAGCATCAGTATCATCCTTGTCTTCCACTAAGCCCTTTCTGATAGTGCCTGTGGGAGGAGAGCAAGGAGCCGATTCCTTCAAATCTGTGAACTAGTTAGATGAAAACCATATTCCTGGTAGAATATACTGTCAAGGAAGCTTCTGGCCTGCTGGGTAGCAGTGCTGGGTTGGATTTATAAAGTGGTCTCTGGATAATGATGTGTGTGTTCAAAATAATGACTTTTATACCTGCTAGAACTGACAGCCATATGCATTTGCCTTTCTGGAGACAGATGTTCTCCCGCTTGGTTATGTGAGTTGATTCCAACTAGGGAAAGAGTATAGTATGAGCAATGTGCTCTTCATTGCTATTTCATTCCCTTTTTTATTCCTTTATCTCCCTCCCTCCTCTCTTTCCTTTGCTGGTATTTCTTTTAGGCAGAAGCCTAGCCGATCACAACAGCTGCTGCAGGGAAGCCCCTTGGCCATCCCAGTTCATCCTCTGCCATCTGTCAGAGCATAGGAAGAGGCTCAGGGCAGGGCTCTGAACTTGTCTCAGCTTAGCAGCCCTCAAAGCAGTTTGATGATGCCTTCCATCCTCACATGTGATACCAGCTGCAGATAGGGCTTGATGTTCATACTTACAGGCAGTGCTTTGTGTCAGATAGCCCCTGCGTATGTTAAAGTTGTCGGCTCCACACCAAACCCCTTTTCTTGTCTCTTTCTGTGCAACATGGTGTTCCCTTGCTCTGATTCAAGGATTTTATGGATACACATGAAGGAGACAAAAGCATGAGCAAAGCTGAGGGTAAAGATAAGTTATCTGTAAGAGAAAATAGGAACACTGTTTTTTGGAAGGCAGCAAGGCCACGATGCCAAGGGACCAAGCCACTTACTGTAGCAAATGTCTGCAACAATCAGTCTAAGTCTCTACTGCCTTAAATGCAAAGTGATTTCAAAGCAAAGCCATTTTGCAGTGCACTTTTGTATTAGAATGAGCACTCCTCTGTGGAAGATTCAGATTCCCCATTTTTCACCTGACATATCCTTCATTTGTTGCTATAAACTGAATCCAATTCATAGTTAACTTGAGGGAAAGAGTCCAAATGATTTTAAGGGGAGAAGAATTAAGTTGTAATTATTGCGCTCTTCCAGGGATGCACTGATTCAATGGCCTAATTCTACTGGGCATCTTTCCTTTTTAACCTCTACAATCTAATGATCCTAAGAGTAAACAGAAGCAGGACAGTTTCCTGATATAGAATAAAATGGGCAAAACAATTTCTACAGTCTATGCCATTTCTTTGTTCGAAGATCTAACAGTAAAATCCAAGTGAAGATGATGTCTACGGGATAAATTAAAGAACTGTACCTTGGTTACAAGAGGAAAAATGGTAGCCTGATTTTGCACCCTCTAAAAAGGTCCCTCCATGACTGTGCACACAACAGATCTGCTTATTAATGCCTACTAGATCCAATTAATATAATTAACATCTTTCAATTCGATCCTGGAGCCTGATTCAGTAAGAACTAGTTAAAATCTTCTGCTCAAATTGAAACTCCATGAAGAGAAAAAAACCCCTCGAGGCTCTCCTTGTCTAAATACTTAAGTTCTGGGTTTCCTGGACTTCAAAGGCAGAAATGCTTTCTGCCTGGAAATGTCTCTGTCTATGGATGCCTGAGAAAATAACTTTCCTTATCTTTACAGATATACTGGGTCATCTGAATAGATGACAAACCCCCAAATTGCTTCCCTGATTCTCCCTCAGCTGTTTGTATTTGTAGGACTCTATCCATGGTGAACAGCACTCTCTTAGTTGTTTTGTGGTGGTACCTAGGGGACCTTGTCACTGTCCCATGATGGGGCTGATAGGCTTGAACAGTGATTCTTTTATGGTAAAGGGGTTTATGAACTCCCTTTCACATTTTAAATTCTGGCATATTAGTCCTGATGGGCTTTAGTCTGAAGTCCAAGCTCAAGAAAGTGGTAAAATGACTGCAGCATCAGGTCTTGTGGAAGATAGGCATTGCAAATCCCAAATAAATGCATACCTTGAGGCAAGAGGTTGCTGCCATTCTTTACTGATCTAAACAGATTTCTGGGAAGGTGCTACTCTTGCAAGAAAGGCTGTGAGAGCTTGGTTCTCAAGGCATATGGTCTCTTTGGTACTGCTGTATTAAGTGCTTGTGATGAAGGACAACTGAGTGGTGTCTTGTGTGCTGGAATGAAGTCACTGAGAGCCATGCATGTCTGCGCTCCTCTAGCTTGAAGCTCGCCTTATTCATTCCACACAAGAGGTTTTGAAAAGTTGATTGCTAAGGCTTTAACTTCTTCAAAAAGGTTTCTCTGTTAAAAGCTTCTGGTTGGAAATACCAAACCCTGTTGTTGCTAAGATTAAGGTACTTGTTTCTTAGCAATGGCTTATAAGCTGAGACCAGCACATGGATTATTGCTCCTTCTTTAGCCAAGTGGACCGAAGGATTTTCAAGTAAATTGTGCTTCCAGGAGGATCAGTTTTGCATGTGACTTTGATAATGGCTTTGGGGAAGGAAGGGTCAGATCTAATTATTTATATTTGAAACTCATATGGGGAAAAAATAAAAAGGCAATACTTATTACTAACATATTGGGGGGTTAGGCTGTTTTAAATGCAGATAGCAAACCCAGCTATTGTGTTTCAGTAAAAATTTAGAATGTGTTTTATTTGTACATACTAATGAAAAAAATGGAACATGATCAGATTTATGGGTTTTGCTTTTCTGGAACAGGATTTTTTTCCCACTTTATTTCTGTGTTATTTTTCCCTCCAAGGCTAATGTCATAAGCAAAATAAAATCTGTCTAATTAACTTGGTCTTGGGAAGATTGTAAATACCTGTCAGGAAATGGAAGATTTTTTGCTGTTGCTAAAAATGACCTTAACTGTGACCTGGAAAGATTGTGCTTGTAGTGTTTGAATGAAGTCAGTAACCATGCTGTGGTACGTCTGGCCTTATTATGAAATGTGCATCACAGATTGTGTCTAATTGCACATGGTGATTTTACGGTATCTGTAGCTACTGAGCCAAGACTCAGATGTCAGATATCAGCACTCTTGCTATAGCTAAATGCTGCTGCCATGTAATAGGTTCTGTTTATCTCTCTTCCAGCTTCCAAATTGCTGTGTCTAGGGTCAGTGGTCTAAGGTCAATTTTTGGAAATTCCTGACCAAAGTTAGTAGCTCTCCCCTTTAAAAAAGAGGATTAATTAATGCTGCATTATGCCCTGTTCTGGGAGTTGTGGCCCCAGACATTGTCACTGGGCTGACTTTTGCTAGGTTTGGCAGAAGGAGATTGGTGGAATTCCTTCAGGAGAGTATATTCATCTCTTCACTTAAATTAAGAGGGAAGTCTTCTGCTGACGTTCACAGAGATTGCAGGATTGCTTCATCCTTCTGGAAGCCTGGAAGAAGGTTGGAGAACAGATACCTGCTCATTTCTCCCAGCCTAAAATGAACATTCTTGGCTTGAGTTTCAGATGTACTTACAAACAAAATGTACAATAAAAAATTAATATTCATGTTCCTAAAGTTCAGGGGTGCAGTGCTGATTCCTCAGGCAGCATCACCATTAGCATACCATCCTTAGTCCTCTTGGCCAGTCCTCCATGTGCCTACCAGATTCCAAACACTATGATCTGCTTCTGTGTTGTAAAAGGGCTCTTGTGGTGGCTGTGCCTGGATGGAGCCTACTATAATGACCTCTGTCTTTCCCTCTCCCCTTCAGTTTTATCAGATCATGCATGATGCCAACAAATAGCAATATTTTTCTAAGGTCTTCCCACCTGTGACACCAGAATAAGATGCTGCTGAAATGAATTGTATGGTGCTCTGTCCCATATCTGTTTTTCAGACAGCCACCAGTGTATACATACACTTTCAGTCTTTGGCATATATGGTGTCAGCTGCCAGGAAAAGAACTAAAGTACTAATCTCCTTGCTGTATTTTACTTTCATGCAGCCCTGTACTGCTCCTACTTTCCAGTTTCACAGCAGTTTTTGCAGCATCCTTTGTTTCTCTCTTTATGCATTTCGTAGTGGCAGTAAAATGTGTATTGTTCTCAATGTTTAGCTTCAAGTCCTACATATGGAAGTGATTTATCAACAAGATTACAGGCTGAAGTCCTGTGGAGATTGGACTCCAAGGTGCCATAATTCTTTGGAAAATGCCAGCCACGGAAGGTTTTGCCATCCAGCAGTGGTCCATTATTGATAGCCTTATTCAAATATTATGCTCAGCTTGTAAACAATGACCAGCTTCTCAACTTTATACTTATACAGGTGCAGCTAATTCAAGTCTTGATCATCATACTTATCTCAGTAGTACCATAAGAAGTCATAATGACTAAGATAGTTTCCTGCAAACATGGAAATGTCAGTTCCTAGAACATTCTGATGTGACAGATGAGACAGACAGGCACTTTGGCCAGTTGCACAGTACTATTGAATCTCCACACCATTTATAGCCCATGCTGTTTCTCCGTGCTGGAGAGAAAATAATGCTGTAGTTCTCCTGGGACATTTTTTAATTACTGGACCTATGGCAAGGGAAAGGAATAATACGCACAAATGCCCACTCTAAGGTATTCAGCCATTGGGTATTTCTTTCAAGGTAGGGCTATGGGCTGCATTACAAAACGTGTTCAGTGGGGTGGTATGGCTGTTCTTGAGCTGACAGCAAGGAGTGAAGTGGTATTTTGGTCTAACTGCCAGTGTTGCCTTCTCTTTTCTTCTTGCCTCCACACCAGAGCTTGCTGGTCCATGAACACTGGTGATGCTCTTAGCTGCTACACAGCTGGCCCACTGAACTGGAGGGCCCTATACTCCCCCAGGCAACATCAAAGATCTTGGAGACAAAGTCAGCTGGAGAAACAAAGAAACAGAAACTTGAGATGTGTCTCCTATGACTCCATGAATCTTAGAGAACTGCCAGACTAAAACTGCTCTTTACATTTATTGTTTTATATCCTGTTTTATCTGCCTGTCAGGGCATTGTCTCTTTCCCTGAGAAAGTGAAGAACAGTGGGCACTCTAAAAATCAAAGCACTTGAACTGCTTGGAGGCTGCAGTCAGTGGTCCTAGTAAAGCTGGCTTGTGGGGAGGGAGGTATGGAGACCTCTGACTAAGACAGGCAGTGATCTAGTAGCTGGAATAAAATACCTGAGACGTAATCAAGTGTAAAGTTTACCCCTAACTGTGCTAGCCTGTTTTAGACTGAAATTCTTTAATATTACAATAGGCATCACAGAGTATCCATAAATATTTTGAAACCAGCAAAATTAGGAGGCAACTGTGATATAAATAAAAGAAATTTTGACGGTTACGAAGCAAGTGAAATTAGCAGAACTCCTACTGACTTCAGCAGGAACAAGTTTGGGCCTTGAGTTATTCAGCTCATAACTCTTCAGGGAGATTGAAAGAAGAATGGTCTAGGATTTTTTGATCTCAGATGTTATTAGTGTCCAAGCAAGATGTTGTTTAATCTTTGAAACAGATACCAGTGCTCAGAACATATCAATTGTTTGAATTCTGAGCTCTATGTTACACTTATTCATGGAAAGGCAAATTACAATGAGAATAATCATTGTCAGAATACTAATGTGACGTAAACTAGTGTAGAGATATTTATTCAATGAAATGCAATTACCAGCAATATTCTATTTTCTGAACAGTGTGACTGTAATCCAATTTAGGCTGTTTAACCCCTGGTGATTTGTTTCCGTTTGTATTGTGATAGGCTGAAAACAGACAGGATTGCTTGGGGCAGCAAAAGGGAGAGTAAGGGGAAATAGCACCCCATGTAATCTGAGATCTTAATGACTTTACTAAATCTACATAACCACAGGGCTGTTCTTCATGGTTGTGCTGCTAATTGAATTTTAAAATAAGGGTAGATCCTGTTCTCACTTTCTCCCAATATCATTTCATTTTCTGAAGAATGCTTAGTCACCACTTTAAAAAATCCTTTGTGGCTTTAACCTGAAGTTACATCAGGACCCTGGATTTCATACAACACAGGATTCTCAGGCACATGGTGGCAAGTGATTAAGAAGATGTACAAGGTGACTTTCATGACCAACTTCTCTTGCAAAAGTGTTCTGCAAGTGACTGCAGGAGTTGCAGCAGTATCCCATGGGTAGAGGGCAGTTTCTCTTCTTCAGAGAGTGGGGCATCACGGGAAGGACACTGTGTGGGGACCTTGCTGCAGGCAATTGCTGAAGACTAAAAATCTTCACCTAGACACCAGTACACTCATTAGCACAGAGGAGTCCCCCTGAAACTTTCTGTCCTTATAAAACTAGCACAGAATCTGCTATTAGCACAGATAGAAGTCTTGGGATCTGGTCTTTAAATAAAAGCAGTACCTGGGTAATTTTGTTTTAGGTGCAGGGGGATATTTTGTAAACACACAGAAATGGATGGGGAAGACCTCAGTGTCCATCTAGTACAGAACTTGCTAATGGTGATGGTAATTCTGACACTGAGCTGAGCGCAAACACGTAGATTCTGAAGGGTGGGGCTGGATCCAGTAAGGGGAACTGTTGGTCTGGAATATTCTACCTCTCCCCAAACACCAGAAAAAAAGTATTGAGGAAGGAGGATAATTGTCAGTGGCAGGAAGATGTGCCTATTTTCCAGAAAGCTACAGACAGGTGTGATGGCTGTTGAGATTAGAAAAGCTTTTTGATAGTTCCACATCTTTCCCCCCAGCTTTACATCTATGGTGGAATTAGTCCCTTTAGTTACAAAACCTAAACCGATCAGACATACAAGGTTTCGTCACAGCAGTAGGTCAGTATGGAACAGACTAGGACATGCACACTGCCAGTCCTGCCTATCTGCACAGGACAGGGCTCTGCGTGATTTTCAGCTCTGCATTCCTGCCCACCATAGCTGAATATCTCACTGGAGGACTGCAAATAAAGGGGGAGGAATGAAATAGGATGGAGACTTTGCTAGTGGTTTTGGACATGTATTTCTTGAAGATCTGGTTATAAGATATATCAACATTTCATTGCCTGGTTTGTTCTATACAGAAGATTATTTCATCTCATAGCAGGCTTAGGGAGGCTGGGATCCAGTATATCTCCTGGCATGACCTTAGCAAAGGAGTTTTGCTTTATGTTCCCTGTGCCTGGTCCCTGCAAGTGAGATGATGCCAGTTCTTGAAGGCTCACTGATACAGCCACCCATAGCTGTGGAAACCTTAGCTTCCTAGCAACTGATTTGAAAGTTAAGTATTATTAATGATGTGTGTTGCTGCAGAGACCAGAGCCCCCAGATTTACCATGTTTAGCACAGCATAAATACAGCTTAAGGAAGCTATGCATGGCCAAAGGAATGCATGACTAAGGCCATGGCTATCCAAAGGTTATTTCTTCAAGACAGGTAACCTTCAAGCAGAATCCATTGCGTAACTGCTTCCAGAATAGAAAAAAACCCAGAAAATCTGTTCTCTATAGAGAAATGGTACCTGGATGGGAACCTGAGTAAGATTTTCAGCTTTAGGGCACTTGCGCTTTCATTCAGGTTATTGTGTCATGTAAGTGCCTGTCTTGGGGAAAACATGCTAGCTGGCGCTTGCCCACATATGCTGTTGGTACGTCTTACAATGGTAAGAGGGAAGCAGAAATGAGCAGGTAAGAATAGCACAGTCAGGACAGAATGGTCCTAACTCCCAAGGATTCCACATGTTAGAGATTTGCCAAATCAAACCCTTAGTATTTCCAACAGCCATTCAGCCATAAGGACTTAAGCTGTGAGTGAAAAGCACAGAGTACAACTATTATTCTTTCAGGTCCCAGATGAGCTGTTTGCTTTTCCACTTTTAATTTTTAATATAATTTTTCTTGTGAGTTTGCATGAGATGTCCCTCCCCAGTCATTTACTAGGAGTGCTTCGAGGACTCCTGACAGTGCAATCAGGGCTGACATCAGTGAGCTAAGGAAGAAGGCAGCTGTGTTTCTTACAATAGTCCTTACCTGGGCCCAGTTGGATTCAAACAACATGCCACTGGGGGCTTTGTACATCTGTAACAGCAGAAACAACTGCAGAGCAGACTTTCAGGTTGACAAATTTTTTCTCTCTCTGGACTAGCTCTCATCCAAGCTGGATTCTCTTTGCTGATGTTCACAGTCCATGTTATTTACACTGGTGTAAAATGAGCATCAGAGCCTTTCTTTGCTTCACTAGGAAAACATTACCCAGTGCATGCCTGCAAAGCTAAATTGGCTGCATACTGTCCAGTCACCTCTTCTTCAAATTTCCCACTAAGAAGTCTGCTTACTTTTAACAAATTGCAGCATATAGCCTCTCTGAAAAGCCAGAGCCTCTTGGCCACTTCTCATACCACCAAGCTTTGAAGGGCCAGTGTTTTATGTTGAAACTGAGTGTTCATTTCTGTTGAGTATATATGAACTTTGAAATGAATCATGATTCCATCTAAACCACTTTCCACTGATGCTAGACCTTCATAATTCTTAAAAATTGATGGAATGGATTTCATTTGATGAAGATTCTATGAACAGGTTTTGAGATAATGTTTTTGGCTATGAAGACAAAAGCCAGAATAAAGATTGTGGGAAGAATTAGCTCCCCAATTGCAGACTGATCCTCATGGGTCTCAAATTTCTTCTTCCTTGATGTGCTTTTATCCTACTCCAGCTAAGAAAGTGTTGTTCTCGATTCACTACTTAGTACACAAGAATGCTGACTTCATTTCATTTCTATCTCCTGTTCTACTCATGCCAACGAGAAGCTTGATCTGTCTTTTGACTGTAAGACAGAGATGGGCAGAACCTTTAATTTAGCATCTTCTGTTTGTGTATCCATTACCTGACTACCAGAGCTTGCTCCTTGTCTAGCAGCCGTAGCCTCTATGACTGCAGACTACATCCTGTAGTGGTTGGCACTGCTTTGTGCATTGCTGCAGCTGTGTAACTTTTTATCAGTTGGAGCTGGGAACGGGAACAGATCATTGTATGCAAGAGAAGAGAGACTTCAGGATGTGAAGAGGTAAGATTATTTTTGTGTATCTATTTTGTATAGTAAAGGGAAATTCAGAAGGATTTTTTTCCCAGTAACCCCCTGTCTTTATCCAACCTGCATTCACCATTTTGAAAAGTCCATAGAAGGGAGATGTGTCATACACAGACATGTACAATATCTTCCTATCATCTATGTATTGTCAGTGATGGATTGCAGTTGAGCAAGAGATTTGGTTGAAAACAGGCCTACATAACTCCTAGACATTTTGTCTACCCACAAGTCTAAGCCCTTGATTTGCTGTTGTCATTACCAAAGGCACATAATCATTCCCTTTCTACTTGTCCTCCCTTCCATCCACTGTTGGACATCACAGCCCATGACTGGACACTCTTTAGATTTCTTTCTGGACAGTTCAAGAAACTGAACTGTTGAAGATTCATAGAATCATTTAGGTGGGGAAAGACTTCTAAGAACAAGTCCAACTGTTAACCCAGCACTGCCAAGTCACCACTAAGCCATATCCCTAAGCACCACATCCACATGTCATTTAAATACCTTTAGGAATGCTGAAATCCTCCACTTCCATCAACAGCCTGTTCCAATGCTTGAAAACATTTTCCATTAAGAAATTTTTCCCACTATCCAATCTAAACCTCTTCTGGCACAACTTGAGGCCATTTCCTCTTGTGCTATTCCTTGTTACTTGGAAAAGGAGACTGACACCCACTTCTCCACAACCTTCTTTCAGGTAGTTGTAGAGAATTATAAGGTCTTCCTCTTTTCTCCAGGTTAAACAATCCCAGCTCTCTCAGCTGCTCCTCATCAAACTTATGGTCCAGATCCTTCACCAGCTTCATTGCCCATCTCTAGACATGCTCCAGCATTTCAATGTCTTTTTTGTAGTGAGGGACCAAAAACTGGACACAGGATTCAAGGTGCAGAATCACCAGTGCTGAGCACAGGTCACTGCCCTGGGTCCTGGGTCTTCCTGTTTCTAATACAACCAGGATACCATTGGCCTTCTTGGGCACCTGGAAATCATCATCACTTGCTGGGTCATGTTCGACTGGTTGACCGACACCCCCAGTTCCTTTTCCACTGTGGCAGCTTTCCAGCCACTCTGTAGTGCTGCCTGGAGTTGTTGTGACCCAAGTGCAGGACTTGGCACTTTGTCTGGTTGATCCTTATACAACTTGTCTTGGATCATCAATCCAGCCTGTCCAACCTGTTCAGATCCCTCTGCAGATCCTTCCTACCCTTCAGCAGGTCAACACTCCTGCCCATCTTTGTGTCATCTGCAGACTTGCTGATCCCCTTGTCCAGATAATTTTTAAATATTTTAAATGGGACTTACCGCAAAACTGAGCTCTGGGGAACACCATTAGTGACTGGCCACCATCTGGATGCAGCACCATTTGCACCCAGTCTTTAGGCCTGGCCATCTAGCCAGTTTTTTACCCATTGAAGAGTGCCCCTGTCTGAGCCATGAGCAGCCAGTTTCTCCAGAAGAATGCTGTGGAAAACAGTGCCAAAGGCTTCACTAGAGTTCACATCCTTTCTCTCGTCCACTAATCTGATCACCTTGTTGCAGAAGGAGATGAGGTTAGTCAAACAGGGTTTGCGTTTTATAATACCATTCTCTTCTAATTTTCTACCAGCACAACCTCACAGTATCTTTGTAGTCCTCCTGAATTTCCTTCTTCCAAAGGTCATGTACTCTCTTTCCGGAGCTCCAGCGAAAGCTCACTGTTCAGCCAGGCTGGTCTTCTTCCATGCCATCTCTTTTTCAGCACTCAGGATTGGCCTGTTCCTGTCCCTTTAAGCTTTTCTTCTTAAAAATGTTCAGCCTTTCTGAGGGTATGGTAGGAGCCAAAGAGCCACATTTTTCACCTAGTCAGATCTCAGAGTTTTGCAGTCCAAGCAAATTTAGCATCTGGGGAAACCCAAGTGCTCTGCAGAGGCTAAAATGGGACTGTGTGACGAAGAGTTTATAGAGAAAAAGGTTACTAGACAGAAGGGAAAAGAAAAATAAATACATTATTGACATTTCAGATTGTCCATGCAGAAGCAAAATAAGGTGGGAGATGAAGTTTCTGTATGCTGTTCATCATTGTCCTGATCTGAAAGGTCCCAGTGTGTGCTCCAGGCCGTATGAGGGAGCTCTCTCCACCTGTACCCAATATACCTGTTCCAAGAGTAGTTTCTCCTCATCCTTTCCCTTGTTACTGATGGGTGTAATCCTGCCAAAGGAGCTGCAGGGGAAGTGTTTGTCACTCTTTCGGTGACCAGGTTAAACATGAAAGGGTCTCATACTTTTCCAACGAAAAATTAGTGAAATACCCCTCACCTCCTCCTCCTTCAGTAAAAGCAGCAGTTGAGGAAGGTTGAGGAGGGACATAAAGATGAAGATCTACTGAGAATTTGTGCACATTTTTGCCCTGATGCACAGCTATTTGTGGGAGATGTGGTCATGAGCTTTGGGTCTGCTGCTTTAGCACTGGTGCACTTTTTGTCAACCTTTCATCTAAGGCTCCATTCAGAAATCACTTTTAGAGTGTGAATAAGCCGTGGGGATGCTTTAATAAATGGTTCCTCACATAAAGTTTTATTCCCCAGTAATGATTAGGTTATTAGTAAATCCCCAATGACATTACTAAGGAGGTCATTATCATTATCCCAGTTTTATATCTGCAGAAACTGAATCAGAGAAAGGGAAAGTCACCCACTAAGTTACACTTGTGGATGCAAACTCCTGAGTCAAGGTAAATGCTTAATTCAGTAGGTCACAGGACTTATAGGTACTTAACATAAATGGTTAATCAATTGGTTAATCAAATAATCAAATCATTATAACAGAATGTAATAGGACAGTGATGTCTTTTTTGAAGGTGTTTAAAACTACAAAGAACAGTTATTTGCATCTGTGACAACATTTAGTAGCACTAACTGCTCATAAAGACTGATTTAAAATACACAGAGCAAATTGCTGTAGAATTCAGCTTTAAGAACCTACAGAGTTTGTGTACTGTCAGAATTTATGCCATCATCTCCTGATTTGTTAAAAAGAAAGTGACATGCCATTTATTAAGTGTTTTTGCTGAAAGATACTCTTTTTATTCACCTTATTCCTGATAATTTTGAAAATTGTTCTAGTACACTTGATTGTTTTAACAGTCTATTACTGGCCGTACAAAAATCTACTGCTGTCTCAATATACAGGGCAACAAAATGTAAAGTGAAGTTAAATCAAGATAGATGTCACCAAGGCTGCTGCAATGATTGCATACTAGAAGGAAGCCTGCAAATGCAGTGAAAGATTTGCATGCCTTTTTCTGACAGCAGAGGGGTTTTCCAGGTTATAAGGATTCCTCTAGAAATGAAAACTTGCCATGCCCAGCTATACACAAAGAGCCTAAATATTTAAGGTGGAGAGAGAAGTTTAGACAGAGAGTGCTTGATGTCTGCAATGTATGGAATTATAGAATTGTTGAGGTTGGAACAGACCTCTGAGATTATCAGTCCACCACTTCTAGCACGGCTATGTCCACCACTAACCTGCATCCCCAAGTGCCACATCACACATTTTTTGAATGCTTCCAGGTGTGGTAATTGCACCACTTCCTTGAGGAGCCTGTTTCAATGCTTGGCAACCCTTTTCATGAAGAAATTTTCCCTAATAACAGACCTAAACCTCTTCCGATGAATCTTGAGGCCATTTCCTCTTTTCCTATCCCTTGGTACTTGGGAGAAGAGACCAATCCCCGCCTGGATGAAATCTCCTTTCAGGTAGTTGTAGAGGGCAATAAGGTTCCCCATGAGCCTCTGTTTTTCCAAGCTAAACACCCCCAGCTCTTTCAGCTGCTCCTCACAGGACTTGTACTCCAGACCCTTCACCAGCTTTGTTGCCCTTCTTTGGACATGATCATACTGAAACTGCATCTCTCCAAGCTGGCTCAAGCTCCAGGCATTGACACTATTTTAAAGTCAGTACAGTAAAATTAGTGTAAATTTAGTACATTACTGATCAACTCCCCAGTTCCTTTTGTAATGAATGGTGGGGAAAATAGTTACCTGTGGTAAGTGCTGTGTAATTTACAACATCTAATGTGCTGAGCATTGGGTCCTACAAACCAAACGAGAGTCGAGCCAATAAATAAATTTGTGAGGTTGTCTTTGCCTATCTGTCCTGCAACTCTGAAATCTCTCTTAAATTAAGATCATATATTTGGAAACTCTTAAAATACTTCTGCCCTCATTTTACCTATTGGTGTAGTGATGAGAGCAGCCTCTCAGGAGGTGAGATTTGAAGATTTGAAGTCCTCCACTTGAGAAAGTTTGACTATGTGACTTCTACACACCTTGAAAAAACCTTGAACATCAAAGTGTGATAATCTAAAAGAGCAGTGGAGTATGTATGGGTGCACACTCTGCATCACCAAGTCACAGGATAGCCAGGCATTCGTTGCTGTATTAGAAACACAAGTGCAGAAAAGACAACCTCCATAGCAGCTTGTGCCAACACTCCTGTCTGATTCATGGAGCTCTGCTTGCTGCTCCTAGGATTTTTGCCCTGGTTACTGTTTTATTTCTTTCAGTCCAAACTCTCTAATGAGGAATGTGCAAAGAGTGGTGTGAGCAGTGTAGATTCCTCAGGCTGTCCCTTGCCAGCTGAATATGCAGAAAGCTCACACACCTTCGGTGTTGCTCAGGGGAGCTGGTTAAGGTAGGATTGTGTGTATGAAATGGGCATAGTTAATGCCTGTGAAGTAGTTTAAAACATCTAAGGACGGCTCCGACTCAAAGTCTCCTGCTCCAGTGTGCTGCAGAAACCTGCAAAACCCTCTGGGGGAATTGTTATCCCATTTGGTCCAAGGAAGGCCTGTAAATTGGTCCCTTCAGTGAAGTTTTGCATGTGTGGGTAGCTGGCCACCCCCTGCAACATGGAACAAAGAAGTGCAAGGCAAATTCCACTGCTTGAAGTGTGACATGAAGACTTTGACATGCTGCTAAGGAAGCCACACATCCCTATAATGACTTAAAATTCCATGCCAGGCAACCAGGTGCAGGGGGTTAATTAGGCTCATAAGCTGGGAGAGCAGGGAGACCTCTGGGAGAATCTTGTAGACAAGCAGCAAAGCATATGACCTCATTTGAATTTTCCTATCAGATTTCCTGCAGAGATCTCAAAAGCATCACTGCCTGAAACTTTATTTAGGTTTCATGTTTGCAAACACAAGGCATCTCCATTAGATTCTGAGGCTGCTGCAGTGTTTTGAAAGATCAAACTGATGATTATTACAAGCAAATTGATTCCCCCACTTCCTTTTGTTTGTTAAGATGAATGACTCTCTTGACTCTTGTGGCAAAAAATCTGCTATTCTTTTTTCACAGCCCTTGTGGTACTGCAGGTTGGAGCTGAAGTGGGTGAAACTGGCACTGCTGAACATAAGGCTTTTCTTAGGTGAGGCTTTTTTTTTCTCCAGGAAGGCTGCAACAGGAGCCTGTCCTGTGTCTCTGTAAAAGGCTCCTTTGGTTGGTTGCAGTGGGCTTTTGCACAAGTGCGTGGTGTTTCTCTCCTATTTATAACTCAGTGTATTGTTCTTCTCCCCCATCAGTTTTCTTCCCAAGTCATATCTGTGGTGCCAATACAGCACATTAATCCTGCACCCTTTTGATCAGGGTACGGGAGATTTGCCCAGGCTATGCCGAGACTAAAAGAATAGCTAGTCTGTGCCTATCAGCTTGCAAAAAGCTTTGCTGGAGAAGGAGAGGGAAAGATGGAAAGAGGCCATAACTTGAAAGCCAGCACTATGACCTCCCTCAGTTCTTCAGCTGATGCAAACCCACTGCTGCTCATGGGAGTGTTTCTACTGGCCATAACGACTGGTGGGCGTCACATCATCATCAGCTCTGGGAGAGAGGGGAGGGGGATGTCTTGGGTTGAGCTGGCAAAATGCCAACTGCCCAAGCACAGAAGTTAGCCTCTGGCTGAGAAAAGGGAGAAGGGAAAAAAAAAACCCTCTAAAAGACAGACTGAAAAGGGAAGAAGGGGGAGAGGAAAAAAAAAATCTCTAAACCAGATTTATGCTGAAACTAACTATATGTATTTATACAGAAAAGAGAAAATTAAGAGAAAACTACAATATAACACACACTTACATGAGTTATATATATATATAACAAGAAATAACCTCCCACTCCCCAATTAATACAAAGTGTATTACTCTAAAAGTACTCTAAAAGACACCCTGCAAGAAAGAGAAGGTATAACAACAAAATATTTCTACTTCCCTGAACTCAAACAAAATGCAAGTAGCAGCAACAGGAGCAGGGGCCTAGCACTGTAGAAGAACTGTGGCACATTCTTCTTCTACTACAGCCATGGTGGAACTGAACTAGCCACTCACACACACTGGATTTTACTCCTTTTGAGATGATGCAATATGGTATGGAATGCAATATTATTGGCTAGAAGAAGTCAGCTGTTAGCTAGCCCAGCCCAGCTCAAATCAGCTGACAATTCCAGGCCTAGTCTGAACTTTAAACCTAAATTTAGGCCCACCTGGCCAAACCCATAACAGGGGATTACACATTACTGTGTCCAGTTGCAGGACATGTCACAAAAGAAGCATAAGGGGAGTCTCATTTGAGTGCCCCAATCCCTCCTGCCCCAGATGCACATTTTCTATAGGACCAGGAGTTGGACTCGATAATTCTGATGGGTCCCTATCAACTCAGCATATCCTATGATTCTATGCTTCTGCACACTAAAGAAGTCCTTACTTCAAAGGGAGTGGATCCCTGGTGTTAAGATAGGGGCAAATAATAACCTTTACATCCATCCAGGCAGAAATCATGCTTGGAGTGACTTGCTCTGAGGGTTACAGTGAGTTTCATTATTATCACCATACCTGTTCCTTGTGACAAAAGCATTAGAAATTCACCTTCAGCCTTTTGGGCACTTCTGTGATCCCAAGTAGCAACCTTCAGCATGGGCTGCATGCAGCCCCCATGGAGCAGAAACGTTGTGCTCACCATGCGCTGCTGTTTTTCCATTATACATGTGTAAGTGAAATAAAACCTGGGGGATTTCTTTCCAGTACTCCAGACATGCAACCACATCACAGAATACAAATGTGAGAGTTGGGCTGATGCAGGCTTGGAGAGTTCAGCTCTCAGCCCCAGGGACCAGCAACACACAGGCAAACCTTGGAGGGTAGGAGAGCTTGTTATCTCAGTGCTTTTAGTAATAGCAGTGGTGGGGGTGCTGGTGATATGTGTCCATGTAGTGTGTGCATGTGTGTGTGTGGTTTGACAACAGGTGGGAAGCAGCACTTGCTTCCATGCTCCTCAGGCAGCAGCCCCGTGGAATAGCATCAAGGAGGGCATAGGAAAGAGGCTATTTATTTTTTTCTTCTCCTTGGAGATTTTGGACTGATTAAAAAGCTATTTCTGCTAGGAAAGCAACAAGGAAAAAAAAAACCAGCCATACGTGGCAGGGATAAAAGAATGTTTGACTCTTCCGATAAGTACAACAGCATTTAATATCCTTGCTGCTCGGCCCAATATTGTATCACAAGCATCAACAATGTTGTGCTTCCCAGCATGCCCTAGCATTCCTTCACACAAGCAGTCACAGCAGCAGAAAGTCCAAGAAAAGACTTACTCCCTTGAGTATCAAGAAGAAAGCAACAGCAAAGATAGGTACAGTAGCTATTAATGTTAAAAGAAGAGGAGGGAGAGATGACATAGGAGCATCGAAAAAGCTACTACTGATAGCTTTGATGTATTCATTTCCACAGGACCAAGAGCAACATAGAGAATACAGAAAGCAGATAAAGAGGAAAATTAGGAGGTGGAGGTGAGCAGAAAGCAGCTCAGAAAATTGCACAAGCTGTGGGGAGATTTTTTTCTGTCTAGACACTCACACACAGCAAAGGGAGCGACTGCCATCTGCATCTCCTCCAGAATAAGGAAGGAAAAAAAGGGACAGAGCTGAGACTAAAAAGGAAATCCACCTGCATGCCTCTCATTTTGGATGTGGTATGGCTGATCCATACTAAATGCTTGCTGTAGGAGGGGAGAGAAAGCTAAGGGAGCTATTGTGTCTAAGGAGGCACAACATTAGGGAGTGTGTGAATCCTCATTCAAGGCTCTGTCCTACTGACACAGTGGGAACAGGAGGGAGGGAATTATTTTAGTCCTGTTGAGGCTGCTGAAGAGTAAAAATGGAAGTAATTAAAGGCCTATTCTAGTCTCACTTAAATCTCTGAGTCTTCAGGCCAGAGTTATTTTTGTTGTATCGCTTTAATGGTGTTACATTGATGTTTAGACTGAGTTGGACTTTTTAATTTTTTTTTCTACTCTGAATTTAGGAAATGAGCCAGCAGTGCACTCACTTCACTGAAATTTTGCCTGTGAAGGATTGTTCAGGTCCCAGGAGGAATTTTGCTAAATACCAAGCAGCCCCAGAATAACCAGTGTTTGGGCAGCTGGGTTACTGCCTTACATTGTGGAAAGGGCAGGCTTGAGTCCCAGTGTTAGCTGATCCAAATCTAGACTGGAAATGACTCCTACACTTGATAAATAATGACCGTCAATTCTTATTATGCCCTTTTTTCACTGAGGAAAAAACCTAAAATGTCACTGGTTAGGAAAAATAAAATTTAGAGGAAGACCAAGACAAGTCTCTTGTAACAGCACCACTGTTTGCTGCCCCACTTTTCCTCAGTGAAAGCTGTGGTGTCTGTAAGCAGTGACAGAAACTGCCTTCTCTTGTTGCCACATTCATTCCTGATGAAACTCATCTCAGCATCACTTTTAGCCTTTCTACTCTCAGGTTTCCCTGTGCAGCCACTGCAGTCTGAGCCTGTGATTGTGTCCACGTCTCCATGATTGGCACCTGTCCCATGTGGGAGTTAGCCTACATCTGCATCCTCATGTGGCCTCCTTACAGTGCAAGGGGTCATCAGGAAGAGATTGGTCTCTTCCTCGACACAGATATTTGTCCTGTACAGGCTACCTGGATGTCACAGGTCCTGCAGGTGAGTCAATGTACAGAGCAAGGAATTTGATGCTTGGTTTTCCAAAAAAACCCAGCAAAATCAATGTTGCTACCCTCTTTCATTAGACCTTACATGGCTTTTCAAGAACTACATATAAGCAGAGATACAAAGTCCTGTTTTCAGAGTCAAGGAGGACTCTCAGCCCAGTGTCTATTGGCTCTGAGAGGTCACAGAAAGCAAAGCACAAGCAGGAGCTTGGCATGGGAGGACTGCCATGGGAAGGTCCTTCACCTCCCTTGCAAGTCAAGGAGAGCATCACATCCCAGCAGAAACTGGCAGCCTGCCCAAAACCTCTCAATCCGTTACTCCATAACAACCATGGAGGATCATTCCTCTGTAGACCAGTTACCCCAAGGAGGGAAAGGAAGCATTTAACCAGCCCCAGTGAGAGGTACTGACTCTGTTCCTGTGCTCACTGAAAATGCCCGTGATATATGTGTCCTGGTACAGATACCATGTGCTCATTTAGCAAGGGGGAAAAAGCCTTTCCATCTACTCAGAAACAAGCAATAAACGACTGAGCCATTGGAGCAGTGGCTCAGGTCAACAGAAAAAGTAATTGCTCAGGCACAGTGAGACATAGTGAGGGGGAGGATAATTTTCTGGTGTGTAGGCAGGGAAATCAGGTCAGGCACTTTGAACCCCAGGCCACATATAAGTGGTATTAACTGGCTACACTCATTTGCAGAGACTGACTGAATACTTCAGGTGTATTTTAAACCCTAGATAGTTCTTGTAACTCCACTCCAAGTTTTCTACAATTCTTATTTTGCTTCCTGAAAGCTGTTTTTCCAACCGGACACAGAAAACCTGCTGAACTCCTCTGGCTCTGACCACAACAAGAGAATTACAATGTGTCTTATGGGCAATTCACTCCTTTATTTATCTCGGCAGGGGAGTGGATTATGTTATATCTCAACATCCCTTCTGAGTCTATTTTTTACAATCATACAATTCCTGTAACCCCT
The DNA here is from genome assembly GCF_047495875.1 of Pithys albifrons albifrons. Classification (NCBI taxonomy): domain Eukaryota; kingdom Metazoa; phylum Chordata; class Aves; order Passeriformes; family Thamnophilidae; genus Pithys; species Pithys albifrons. The sequence continues at coordinate 38,853,023 of NC_092461.1, read as the reverse complement.
CCAGGGATACCAGTCACTATCATGTAAGCTCATCGCCACTCCGTGTGCCTCACACTTCCATAGGTGTGTTAGAAATAAATGACCTTGTTCTTTTCCCATAGCCACAGTCTACCAACCCTATCTAATGCATCGTCCTAAGCACTTGCCCAGCAAACAATGCCACCAAATGCCCATGACTGCCCATGTTCAGGTTCTTTTTTCCCCTGTGTATTGTTTGAGAGCACAGAAGTGGCACAGCATGGGGAGTGTGTATCCGTGGAGGTGGGAGCTTTGCTGGGCCATGGATGCCCCTCATGTTCCCAGAGTCCACGGAAGGGTGAGGGGGGTTGCTTACTCTCTCTCAGCAGTCACTCATTCTACCAGATTAAGGTTGATTATTCTGTGTTTTGTCTTGTGGAGTTACTTTCCTGTTCTTCCAAACGTGGGTATTTGCAACAAACTAAGCAAGAGTTTGAAGAAAGAGGGCAACCAGGGCACTTCTCTTAGTCCAGAGAACTGCTGGAATCAGTTTATTACTAATGAGCAGTTAGTGTCATTACCTAGTGAGGAGTGCACCTGAAGTCTCCCTTTGGGTTTCCTGTTTGCCAGGGCTTGCCCTTTCTGTAGGATGAAACTCAGCAAGATGTTTAACCTAAAACAGGTGAGTAATCATGTGTGTCTGTTTGTAGGCTGGGATGAATGATGAAGGCACAGGCTGAAATGCTGTACTGAATCAGAGCTATGACGACATTTGAGACCCTCTTTAAAATTCACCTTTGGCCACGTTCAGCTGTGCGGCTGATACAAAATGGTCTGGTTTTCAGTACGTTGGATCAAAAGTGATCCTTCTATCCTGCCACTAGGAAAGTAAGACACAAAACACAATCATCTCTTTTTTTGTAAGAAGTCATTTTAGATCCCCAAATGTGCAAATGCCAGCACCTTGTTGCCATCAAAACCCAATTAACATAACTGATGAGTGACAGGAAATCAAAGTACAGTCAGATCTAACAGCCCCCGAGTCAGGAATGTAATTTATACAGTTGTACATTCTTCTGTAAGATGACTTAGTTTGTTCTCTTTCCATTGTAATCAAAAAGTGAATTACAATCCTGAAAGGTTCTATCTCTCCCAGATAACTGAAAAAAGCTAATTAAAAACAAACGCCACAGATGTAATCATTGCTTAATGCTGTAAGCAAAACATGACCTAATGCTATTATGAGTTCTGAACAAATTTCAATTAGGACTCCAGGTGGTAAATAGATAAATGTGATAACAGTATTTTAATATTACTGGATCACTTGTTAGTGAAAGTAATTTTTATTTCAGTCATTCTTAAGTATATAAAATAGTTTCAGATTTAGATGTGTTTTTCAGCACAATTAGAGGACAAAAAAAATTTAAATGAGTAGCATTTGAGGAGATCCTTCTCAGAGGTGTGTTCTATTTTTATGTCATCATCATCACTTTGTATCTTGCTAGTGATTTACACTATTACCAGATCAGAAGAATAATTCAAACCCATACTTTCTACTCTTCACTGGGAGGAATCACTTAATTTGTTGCTCAAAGTGCTTTGTTATTTCTTGTCTCATTGAGCTTTAGGGATTGTATAAAGTTATGGCTGTTATGGGGCATCAAAAGCATTTCAGAACATGTGGGAAAACTGAGGTGTAAAACTGTAAGCTCTTTGCAGCTATTGATGTAGCTCTGAAAAGAGAACAACTATGAGTCTGACTGGATCCTTGTGATACATAAGGGTGGTCCATGGCCAGTGTGCCAGCATGGCTTTGGAGAGCCAGGACCAGTTCCTTACACTGCCAGACTCACAGTGCAAGGTGAATAAAAAACTCACTCAAGTCTCAGTTTCCCTAAATAAAAGGTGAAAGACTGCGGCTCTGGAAGGATGGTTTTCGCTGCCCAAACTAGCATTCCACATCTCTGCTGCAAACAGTGCTCAGGATCAGCATTTCGTTTCAAGACAGGTGTGAAGTATCTTGGTACGATGGTGACAGCTTATCACCTAATCAGCATACAATTCCTCTCTCTTGTGATTTAAAACACGGATAAAATAAATTCCATCACTAGAGAAGCATAGTGGCCTGACAGCACCACTATGGTGCAGGAGGCAGGAAATCCACTCCAAAATTAAGACACAGAAGGAAGGTGCAATGCAAGGCTCTCCCTGTTGTGCCATGAACCAGTCTTAGCCTTGTCCTTGTGGGACCACCTCTAACATGGGAGTGCTCAGCATTCACTGCTTGGCCTCTGTGCTGAGGGGACCCATCTGCCAGTCTGATGAAGGTGATGCGCATCATGTGGACACCTATATTTCATCTGCCTTCATTTGCATGCAGCAGCCTTCCTGAGTTCAGACTTATTTGATGGCAGAGACAACAGAAGCTGTCATTATCCTGAAATAAAATTCTTGCTATCCTTCCATGACATGATTTTTTTTCCCCCTTCCTCCTTCAATTTATCCACTTTAAATATTTATTACATACCCTGTAGGGTTACTTTTACTCTTGAAAGAACAAGGGTTAAGCTTTTGGTATTTTTAAACAAGTGGAAACATTGAAATAAATCACTTTATCAGCAGCAATAACACTCACGCAAAAGAAAGAAATCCAATATGAAAACATAGTATTATTAGTTAAAAGTGGAATCACTCTTGGGACTGAGAGCTGTCCTGACTAGCTGTCATGGCTTCTTCATTATTTACTCATATCACAGTAGCAACTAGAGGTTTGAAATAAAATACAGGACTGCAAGTGCTAAGCCCTGTAGATATACAGTAAGAGCTCATTGTCTGCATAGGCAACAGAACAGTCTGGGATGTGAATGTCATTCAGTCCACAGGAGAGGGCAAGGTGTTGCAAGACAAAGTGGTCAGGTTACAGAGGAGGTGGCAGATGCAGTTTGTAGTGAGGTCAGGACTGAAACGATGCTCTTGGAGCATTTGTATAGCTGTGAGTTCTTCCTGTTGGAAGTTTATGTGATCTGGGTTATCACTCTGATCTCCAACTGACACCTTACTCCCCCTTATTAGGGGTATGTGACGTGGACACAACAGTGGGATCCTGTTTTCTAACTTGACATTTCAAAAATGTTGGTGCTTACCTTTGAGGCAGTTATGTGGGATTCAATTATGTTTATGGAGAACCAGTCAATACCATCCATAATAACTGGGGCATGTTTCATCTGACCTAAATGTGAGTGTCTGCTTTAGAATAAACTGACTGATGCCTTATGGCTGTATTGACCAGGTCTCCAGCCACTGTAACGGGAATGCAGCCAACAGAGACAACCTAATTTAAAGAGATGAATAACACCCCATTCCAGTCTGTGTACAACAGTACCTTTGCAAAAGCTGTCCTGTCTTGACAAATGCTGACATGTATGCTTGGCATGCTTTAGGAAGTTGGGCAGCCATGGTGCTGAGATCCTAAGTGGGTGCAAGATCTGAATAGATTGTAACAAAATTAGTTAATGGGAGACAGATTTTGCCAGACCAACACAAAATTGGCACAAAGCCTTTATGCTGCTGCAGTCTGCATCACAGAAGCCTTTTTCTGTGTAGTATAGGTGTATTTTTCATTGTCTACATCTGAAAATTAGACCATGCCCTAGCAGAGCAGGCTGTCCAGACAATCAGAAGAAATTCGAGAAAGCTTGTGTGAATGGTAAGTGGAGAATATTCATCAGTTTGACCATCTGATCTGTCTGTGCCAATCTTGCATGGTAAAATAAGGCCCACCTCTACTGAATGTCAATGTGACTCCATTGTTTGGAAAGCCTGAAGGAAGTGCTTGCAACAAGTCATGATATTACACTCAGCTACATAATGCCCCCTCACATAAAGAGATGCATCCCAATGGCCTGAGCCATGGGAGCTGGATCTGGTCTTTGGCACTCCCCAGGGCACAGGACAAGCAAGGTCATTAATGGAGGTCTTAGAGAGGTAGCTCCAGCACAGCTGTCCTGGCAACAGTTTAAATAGGGTCCCATAGCAGTTTCCTTCTTCAGCTCTGAGTTCAATTCTTCTAGTGCTTATACTCACCTCACTTCTCTGATGAAGCCTACAGAGGTTCTTTCATATTAAGTATATTACACATCCAGGATGCAGGTCATTCCTTAAGTGCTTTTCTCCAATGCGCTCTCCACACAAGATTTCACTAATTGCTCTCCAGATCAGATATTACATAACAGATGAAATATAACCAACAGTACCTTCCTTCAGGAACTCTCATTTTATATGACCCCCTACTTCTTTGTTTCCTGTCACCATCCCAACCTATTGCTTGTCTTCCTTTTATCCTAAGCTCATTCCCTGTTTTGTGCTCCTCCTTTCAGAGGACATATTTTTTCTCAAATATAGCCCTGCTTTTAGTTTATCAAAAATGATTGCTTTCAACCCTACACATGCTAAATGCAGTGCTTATGGTCAGCCTTGATGTTCCTAGATGCTTCCTAATCCCTTCCTTCAGCTTTTTGGGCACTACATTAACCATAATGACTTTTTTCAAAACAGCCCTCCACCCTCAGCTCTCTTTGATACCACCAACCATATCTTTTATGACCCAATTCTCTCATACCTTTTTTCCCATCTGTAACTCTTTCTTCTCCATTGTCATGTGAAAAGAAGGGGAAGAAATGAAAAGATTTCTTGTCCCACCTGTATTAATATAAAGTTATTAGCTATAAGCACCTTCAGAACAATTGAAGTCTTATGAACCTAACACGGCCTGCCTGACACTGGACAGAACACAGGATGGAAGGATTTTCAACCTTCTTGTGAGGACCACGCTTTAGCCAGGGAGAACTTTCTCTATCAAGATGTTAGCTACAAGCATCTCCAGAACATCGAAGTCTTATGAATGCAACACTTCCTGCCTGACACTGGGCAGCACACAGGCTGGAAAAGTCTTCAACAGTCTGCCATGACACCACACTTAATAGAAAGAAAAACTTTCTCTATAGCAGCTCTTGAAATAACTTTTATTAATACAAGTATGTGACAGTTATTGTGGGTTTTGCATTGCCGCTGATAAAATTTAGCTGAATGATTGTATTTAATTGATGACAAAAAAACCCAAAAGAAACCAGCACAAAACACACTCTACAGAGACAAGCACACCAAACTTAAGTTTCAATACAGAACTTGAGTGATGTATCCCCCATGACAGACTAATCTAATAACAGAAAACTACTATCCAGAAACACAACAACCTAAAACAAAAATCTAAACTCCCTCGGCAATATAGAGCAACAAAATGAACTGCACACAACCTTCTCTGTAACACAAAGCACAAGGAAAGGATATTGCTGTGTCTCATTAACACACATGTTAAAAAAGAACTACACAGCTTAAAGGAACACAACAACCACTATAAAGTGATATATATACCTAGGAAGTTATGGGGTGTAAGGCAAGTTATTAGTATTAAAGTAGCAAAACACAGTTAGTAAATAAGATGCCTATTGAGTATAGATATAGCCAAGTGAAATTAGTATGAAAGTAGCTGTGAGGTAAAAGTGAAAGCATATCATAAAGGTATAAGGTACTTTATAAGGTATAATGTAACAGGCGTGGTATAAGATGTGATAGAATGTATAAAGTAATCTAAAGTAAATAATTACGGAGGATCAGAAGGACATCACGCAACAAACCAATATGGTTTTAGGTAGAATGCCATTTACTAATACACTGCAAACAGTTTATATAGGGTCAAAGCTACATGCTAATTGGCTAAAGTAATTTCACACCATAAGGCAACATATCTCATTGGTTATATTCCATATCTCACAAGTCCAGTGTTTTGAAAAAACATCCTAACAGTTCCCAGGTGAATCTCAAGAGTTCTGTGAGAAACTTTCAGGAGTTCTTGTGTGAAAGTCTGGGGAATTGCTGGGAACTCCTTGGGAGTGATTTCTTCTTTACCGCTCAGTAGCACTGTGCCTCTGATTATTCTCTGCTGGTAGCTGCTCCAATCTCACAGAGTCCATACAGTCTGGATCGCTCACATGGCCATTTTCTGAAAGAAATCCCTCAACAGTAATAGGTGTGGTAAAAGAGTAAAGTATAAGGTATGGAGTACAAAATATAGAGAGTACATGGTTTTCTCATCCATACATTGTCTGAAGAGGTGGGAGGAGACAGGACAACTGCTCTCAGCTACCCCCACAGAGACGATGGCATTTCTCCACAATTTTTGCCCATGCCCAATCTCTTTTATACCTTTTTTTTCCTTAGGTGGTTTGAATGGCTTTAGTCAATAATTGGTTTTGGGTTGATAGAATGATGACAAAGGCCTGAAGGTCTTCCTGTGTTCCCAGAAGATATAGCAAAGGATGGTCATGCCATCTCCACAACACTTCAGCCTTTGTTAATCTTATCAGTCTGGCTTTAGCACTTTTGGAAAGCCACTGGGATGTCTTTGTCCTCTGATAATGATTCTGGGAGCAACCCTCCAGGGCTGGCTGAGGCGTTTCCCTCAACTCATCAAGAGTTTATCAGGGCTATCACCCCACATCCATATTTCTCTTTGTTCCCCAAAGTGGTAATTCTGTTCCAGAAATGAAATATTATTGCTCTCCTCTTGTCTTATTCATTTACCATAAAAGTACAACAACCAATCTATCTAAGTAGAATACATGGAATATATATAAGAATATAGGGTATATTATCGTATAGAATATATAAATCAGCTGCAGTGGCTATATTTGACCTCACAAACACTGCTGTGCCTTCAATATTCTAGAACTTTTATTTTATGTGCTTCTTCAAACATTTATATGCCTCATAAACACCCTGAGTACCTGTGTAATCACTCAATGACCACAAATCACAGATGGAAAAATTCAGCACAGTCCCTTTTTCATTGAAGCCATCCTACTACACATTAGCTTCCTTAGCTCAATTTTTTCCCTATATTCACTTTGGTTTCTGCAAACCCTAATTAACTGGATCTCCTTTAAACACTATTTTGTTGCCAGGGTATTCAGACAGCCCTGAAAATATCATATTAATTGATATTCTGGAAAAGCTGGCTTTTTAGTGGTCAGCAATTCTTCCTCTAATTCATCCTTCCAATCTTTCAACAAGGCCATTTTTACACCCTGGCAAATAGAATACATTTGTTGAAAAATTGTTCTGACATCTACTGGTCCCCACATCAAATGTGGAGGTATATCATTATTGCCATCCCTCCTTTACCAAGGAGGAAAGAAAGGGCAGTATTCACAGAGCACTGAGCATCTCCCTTAGGTTAGTCTCCCCAGGCTCTCTGTACAGAGACAAGCTCCTCCAAAGTGCAACATTAGAAGAGCCTGCAGAGATGAACCTACTAAGATGAGTCAGATAATTCAGCTGGCTAAATTAGACTCTTCAAATGAGTCAGTGGTAGCACTCCTAATGGCTTCAGAGGATGTATATTCTAGCAATTAGACACAATGTGTAACTGGAGTTCTATATAATTACCTGTACAAATTGCAGCAATATACAATAGGTTGCTATGTCTTAAATAAGCTATGAATAAGTACAGTGTGACTGGAGCTCAAGGTTATTCTTGTCTTCATTTACCTCCTACAAGAAGCCTGCAGGGCTTTGATTTCCAAAGGGAGATGAAGTGTGTCTTTGTTAAGCCTATAATAATGAGATGACAATTCTTTAGGCCTGGCTTAGTATTCAACTTAGGCACCTCTTTTCTCTCCAGCTTAGATATTCCTTGATTCTACACCTCATTTCTATTTTTCTCTAAAATCTTACAAAGGGACTTCCAGAGACCAAAGCAGGGTGGCATCAGTGTTGGATCAGGTCCCTCAGAGCCTTTGTGCTGCCTTGTTTTGAACATCTCCAAGAATGGAGGCTGCACAGTCTCTCTGGGTCTCTGTTATAATATGTGCCCACCCTCACTGTGAAGAATTTTCCCCTTATAGCTAATTGCTATTTCTAGTTTCCATTTGCTGTACCCCATCTCTGTCAGCACTTGATCTGGCTTTATCTCCTTTTTAAACTCTCTTTAGATAGTTGAAAATATTAACATAATTTTCCTTAGCCTTCTTTTTTTGCAGCTAAACAAGCTCGGCTTCTGAAGCCTCATCTTGTCCATCATATGCTTTGGTCCCCAACCATCCAAGTGAAGAGCTTGCTTTAGCTTGTTGATAACATTGTAATCCTGTGAATCCCCAAAATGAACACAGCAGTCTGGACATGTTTTCTTCACAAGCACAAAATGGAGGAGGAAATCAGGTCACTCAAACTCTCAGCCATTTGTGCAGTTGGCATTTGTCACTATAAGGCTGGTTGGCAAACTCCTGTTCAACTCCCTGTCCCTCAGCACCTCAGGTCTTTTCTGCAGAGGTGAATTCCTAGTCAGTCAGACCTCAGTGTGAACTGCTGCCTTATATTATTTCAATCCACATCTAGGTCTTTGTTTCCAGGAATAATTTCCAAACTTTGATATCAAGGTATATCTGAAATGCACAGATTCTGAGACTGCAGGTCATATCCATCACTAATGGCTGTTGGCAGAGTTCTGCTAAAGCAAATGGGACAGACAACATTTATATAGCAAATGATCTTGATCTTGCTTTCTTTTTATTCCTGATCTTTTTCTCTGAATACTATCCTTAATATAAACATCCAATCTTCATTTCTATTCTTACTGTGCTTTTAGCTTCAGTATTAATGTGTGGTAATGATTTAGTTCTGCCTGATTTTTAATCTGAGAGGCTTGATTCATCTTGCTTCTTTCTTTAACAGGATCTTTATTTCCCGCCGCATGTTGTAAATATGCTGATAAATGTGTTAATTGAAATGACTGTCAGATGTACTGAAAATGAGTCCTTGCAGGAGTCCTATCCTGAGAGTGTATTCATAGCTAATTCTGAAGCATGAAGCTGTGCAAGTTAGGCTGTTTTTTGCACTATAAAGAAACAGCAATGAATAATTCCCTACAAAGCATAAAGACACACATGCATAGGGATGCACACACCAGTGCTCACTCCCAAGGAAGTAGTTCTAGGTAGATTCATTGTAATGGTGGACAGCGTGGGCAGTTTTGTCAGTCAACTGAGCTCTAATCTATCTGTCTAATGCCTTTCACAATATCATTTCATTAGAGGCGCAAAATAATAATTCACTCATCTGCTCTTCAGCTGCTGGGTTTGATTTGTGTTCTTTTATTGTGGGAACTAATGTGTATCCCATAAGAGCATTTCCTATTTATTGCTTATGTGCTAAGAATATGTATTGTCTCTACTTTATAGACATTAGAGTGTAAAATCCAGTGGGGGATTTCTACAGAGTACGATATGTAAAATAGTTAATTTCTGGTAGAGTTGAAATGCCTAGAATATTCACTGAGTTATCAACTATCCTCTCCTCATGAACCAGGTTAATTGACATCCTGCAGAAGCCATTAGGCATTTTTTATTACAATTCTTCAGGCTATATTCCACCTTTATTTAAACCTCAGTTTTCAATGAGCTTAAAGGTAATTTGAATGAAGAAGTGGCTGGCACAAAAATCTGCCTCCCACTTGCAAGTCTGTGTCCATCTAGAGCGAATAGGAGGGGAGATGTAATCAGAGGGGATGAAAGTTTCCACTGATACAAAGGAGAGCATAAAAAGAGCAGAATCATGGAAAAAGCAGCCTCCAGTAAGGAACAATGAAACCCTTCCACCAGTGTGACCAGTATTACTGTTTCCATGTGTTGGTTCCTGTCTTTAATCAATGACCTTTTTCTTCACCGTAATACTTCTGAGATGACATTCTAGAATCTTCTTCACCTTTACATATCCCTCTATTTACGTGCTGCATTTATTCACATGCAGTTTGTATTTATGTTTTCATGTTAATAACTGTCATTACTCAGACAACACACTAAATCTGCCTTAATGAGACACCCTGGTACCTCCACCTCCGCAAGTGATGTGGGTGTTTTGCATGACAGAGTGACTGAAGCTCCCTGTAAGCTATGGGCCTATTCTGGATCCTCCACATGCTGGCTCACTGTGTCTCAGATCAGGGAAGCCGTTCAGAGAGCTTTGGCTCTTCATAGATTATTGGAACAACACAACCTTTCTCCATTTGCATCAATCAAATACTAGGTCACAAATCCCATGTTGTCTGAGGGAACATGCCTGATGGAGAAGGAAGAGGAAGAAGCATCTGCAGCTGAATTTCTTCTTTTGCCTTCTGTCTAGAAGTCATATGAGAAGGAAGCAAATCTGGGACCAAGACTTTCATCTACCTTAGAAAGGTGATGCAGCTCTTATTTTCTAGAGCTGCTGCTGTCTTAGTATGAGGGAAAACCAAAATATTTATCAAAACCAGATGAGAGGATTCCTCCTCAATAACCACATCACCCTTTGTTGAATTGAAAAAAAAACCCAAACTACTTTAAATGAGAAAATGTATATAAGGATAACTGTTCTTAACTACTAGATACATATATATAGATGTAACTATAAACAGACCAGAGCAAACTACTTCCCCAGCACCAAAAAGACAACCCCCAAAAACTGTAGGTTTCTCCTGGTGCATTTATATTTATGGACAGTGTCGGTGTCACACCTCAGCTGGCTGAGAGGTGAATTCTTAGTCTTTTCCCAGTGAGGCAGAGACCAGGGGGATGTAGGACTCCCATGGTGCAGGATGGAGCCTTTCCCATGGGGGAAGAGCAGACTCTGTCTCTGTTGTCATTTGTTCAAGAGAAGGAGATGCTGGGAGTTGAGGAGTGGTGGTGATTCCTAGAAATCTCCTTGCGGCCGAAGTCAGTCCCCAGAAAAAGGTCTGCAGCTGTGACTCTCCTTTCTCTCCTCTCTCTCTCTCGAGCTCAGGGTGCCCAGAGATGGAGGTGGGGGGGGAAGGCAAAGAGCCAAGCCAAAAGGAGTTCTCACCAGCTTAGCAAAACAGTGGCTCTCTCCCAGCAGCTGCCCAAAATGAAGTGAAGCCAGCACACAGGAAAAAAACTGCTCTCCATCCCTGTCCCTGTCCCCGTCCCCGTCCCCCCCACCCCCCACCAGGTGCATTAAGTCTGTTTTCTCACCTCCGCCCCACCATTCAGTTGGAATCTAGACCCATCAACCACTCCTTTGTTTTCAGTCCAGGCTCTTCAACTCCCAAAACCTTTGTGTTGGTAGGGTGAGAAAAATTCCCTGAAGGCACCCTTTGACAGCTGCTTTTCCACCAAGGTAATCTCTAACTTCATAGGAATATACTCTCTGTTGAAGATGGGCCACTGTGCAAAAAAGAATGTATGAACTCTGAATCCAGAAGGATCGTGATTCTATAGGCTGTTTAATGGGCCTCTGACAAAACAGTGCTGGGTTCTTGGATCTATTTCCAGTGCCTGCAGGTGTATTTCATGTAATGACTTTTCTAGGTGAAAAATAATGCTGTTTATGAAGCAGGCAGTATTGCTGATTGCAAGGTGGTTGCTTATCATCTAAAACAAGGTATTCTCCCTGCCAGTGTAATTTTCATGGGGTGCTTTCATCACTCCCAGAAGACATAAGGGCATCATTTATACCATCTTTAGTGGAAAAATGCCTAGGATTTGCCTTTCCACCTCATCAGTCAGTTGTGTGACCCCAGGCTCCACTGCAAGAGGTGCATTCCTCCTGCTCTCTGCTTGTCTCACTGCAATTTCAGTTCTCATAGTGGATTAATCTCAGAGGCTTTTGTGTCTCTCTCCACCTTTGGATTGCATCTGATCTACTTATCTCCACAATGAAATGGCAATGCAGCTTAGCTACTGACAAGCACAGGTAGTAGTCCCAGTGCTTTAACATGGGCCTCATACTGTCTCTCTAGATACTTTTTATTCCTCAGTAGATTTTACTGTCTGGCAGACTTAATAGGGACATCGATAGTTTCTCCAGTACTTTTTTCTCCTCTATTAAGTTAGGTTTTCTTAGTAACATTAGGAGTCCTTCTCTGTCCCCATCCCAGTTTGGATTTAGCATTCCTGAATGTGGTTTGCTAGACTTACTTCATCAGAGCACCATATTAATACTTCACTATCTTTTCTTATGTAACCAATCATCTACTGTCATTTAAATGTCAGGAGAAAAATGTGTTTGCATGAGCAGGTCACCCAAGTAATTTTAGATTACACAGCTAGATGGTAGCCAGGAGATTATAAAGGGTTTTACTAACCTTGGCAACGCTGAAAACATCTTGAGTTATTTGTCTGGTAAGTTGTTCACAAAAAAGCCCTTAAAGCTGAGTTTCAGACTTTTGCTGTTTATGGCACCTAGTTCAAACAAATACTCAGCCTTTGCCCAGGATGGAATTTTGAAGTCCATGCAACTACCCTCACATCAAGCTGGAAATTCTCAAATTATTTTTTCACTTATTCAAATGTTGATAAAAATTTTCCAATCCATGTTTTTCCTGAGTAGTACCATTTTTGTGCAGCTCCCACCAAATCAAAACTAAAAAGTATAACAAGAGAAGCTACCATGTTAGGTCCTTTTCTTTCTTTTTTAGTGTCAGACTATAATCTTATTCTTTACCAGGCATGGTTGGTGTGGCAGAAATTAAAATTGACATTTTTGGTCTGTGTTATCTGAACAGTTTATGTTTTCCCTACCTTGTTGCTAGTAACAAGGATAGATAAAGAAGAAACTTTGCCCTTGAAGACAGAGCTAACTATAAACCAAAAATAATTGGTCTCTTTCGATTCACTAGTTGCATTTAGAGGTCATATGAAGGAGAAACTGAGGAAGAAAAGGAGAAAGGCTACCCCTGGACTTAAAAAACTGAAGACCCCTGGGCAATTATACGCATGCTCAGGGACATTCCAATACCCACATACACATGCGCAGAGAGAAGACTGTTATATAACAAGCAGGTGGAGCTATTGACTTCAGCCTGGGCAGTATTGGACACAGCTGCCCTGTCAGACGTCACTGGCCACTTGTATTTTAAGGTCAGATGGCTGGTGCACTGACTAGCTTGCTTGCCATGTGGGAAAATCTTGCATTTTCAAATAATGGGAACACCTGTTACTGCAGTGAGTCAGCTAGCACACTGGGTCTCGGCTTCCTCCTCTGGAAAATCTAAATGTGTGGGTCGGTAAGACATTAGTGTCAGCACCCCACCCCCCTCCACCCCATTGGTAAGTGGGGTGTTGTTTGCACGCCTGAGCTTATTGCTTTTTGAGGGTTTTTTTTCCTTCCTTTTGCTTCCTCCTCCTTTTCCACCATAAAACTCCTGTCACTTAGCAGTCTCTTCTAATAAAAAGCAGTTTGTTAATCTCTCAACAGCGTGTCTGTTTCACTTTCTGGCATCCTTTTTGAGCCCACCCTAATTCAGTTGGTAAAAAGAATGAATTTTTCAGCTCTCGTTGCTGAGTCAAGAGGCTCCAAATAAATCAAAACATGGGTTTTTAAATTCTACCTAAATGGATCATAGTGGGAGATATTAAGGCATTGGGCAGTTTTGAACATCTGACCCCTGCACAAAGGATTAAAGAGAGTTGATCTCTTCTGAAAACTTTGTTCATACATGCAGACTATTGGAGGTCTGGTTTCTCCACTTTTGAGTGGTTTCTTGCTTTATCCATAAATAGGATCCTGTTCCTGAGGCTGAGACCTTTAAACTCCTGAGAATTGATCTGAGAATCTAAAGCATGTTAAAAGATTGATTGCCAGAAGGCTAACTGCAAGAATGACTTGTAAAATGCAATTCTTGAACAAAATCTATGATGCTGCTGAAATACCTTGTTGGAGGAATAGCAAGGGTTATGTGGAACAGATTGAAATCTAGCAGGAAAGGAAGGGATTATGGCACGCAGTGTACAACAGCAGGAAGATGGCCATGTCAAAAGTTTACATGCAATATGTGATACTAATAATTTACAAGGCATTTCCATTCCTTTTTCTTTATCAACAAAGCTCTCAACAAGCTGTTTGGAGGGTTTGCCTAGTTCACTGGTTTTGCTACACCACAAACGGATGAAATATTCTTACATATAAAAAGAATGTTATGTCATGTACATGTATCCTTACCACATCTCCAGTGCTATGCAGCAGGATACATGGCTGTATTGAGCACTGCCAGGTAACATCCCCTGACATCAGCATACCATGATTACTTTATTGTCACTGTGATCTCTGAACACTTTGTCTTTCTCACCTGTACATCCTTATGGATCAAGTCATAAGAGCACAAAGCCCTTTGAAATATGTGTGTTTGTTTGTGTGTGTCTGTGTAAGATTGCTAGGGGAGATCCTTCCAAATGCAATGAAGTTTTGTTAGTTTCCCAAGGCACTGGAGAAGAATTCCAGTTTGATAAGTCTCCTAGAGACAGTTCAGTTCTCCTTGTTGTATTCCTGTGCTATGCTCTCCCACAAACACTCACACACACCTCACACACTTTCCCCTTAATAATAGTCACTAAAACATGTTGGCTTAAAGCACTGAAACTGTGTTGGCTGGATATGTGTGCTTTACTCTCCTACCCTCATTTCTGAAAAGAAGGAGAGTCTGGTAGGCTCTAAAAAGTTCAGCCTGGCCTTCCCTCCTTCCCTCCCTCCTTCCCTCCCTCCTTCCCTCCCTCCTTCCCTCCCTCCTTCCCTCCCTCCTTCCCTCCCTCCTTCCCAGCTGCCTCACACAAGAGACAGCCTTCCATTCTCTAATGGATTTTTTCCCACTGCTATTACAAGCTGAGGGGCTGACTCTTTGTTAGTCTCAGAAAAGGCACCACATCTATGAAAAGCCAAGTGGGATGAATTGTGCATTTGTGCAGCTATTAGAGGATCTGGGGTTATTCCCCAGATCTGTCCCAAAATCTGCTTGTTACTATGTGTAGACGTGTTTGCTGTGGCTCTTGAAGGGCCTTCAAAGGTAGTTGCCCATGTATTTCTGAGGCTTAAGACCTCTGTCCACTTCACAGAGGAGTAAAATGGGGTGACAATGTTTTTCCCAGAGATATTGCAAGGTAGCAACAAGTGAAAACAGAGACACATGAAAAGACTCTGAGAAGAAGGTCTCTGTGCTTTGTGGGAGTGGGCAGAGTACATGAACAGGGTTAAATAGCAAACACTAATTTCCCTGGTAAAGAATATTCTGTCTCTGTATACAGCCGTATTATGGCATCCATCTCTGATCTTGCCTTCCTCTGCCACACATATCGTACCAATATCTGACTACTTGTTTCCTATCAAAAGCTGACCTTGGAAAGGTAAAAAGAATGAGGAAACTGACATAAAGAAACAATCAGGGGGGTTTTCTGGCCAGCAGTATAAAAATTACACATATTATAATCCTCTCTAGTTGTGATGATACAATCTGTGAAGTGATTTAGCCTGGTACTGCTCTACTTGCTGCCATAGAGCTACTGTAGCTGAGACCACATGGGGCCTGGCCTTACGCTCCCAGCATCTGCCAGTGTGACACAGACTGACAGCGAGGACAAAAAGAGCATTCAGGCAAACATTCAACACCTTGCTCAGTTCTCACGGGCGCGGAGGTCCTGGTAAATTCATGAGGAGTTTTAAGAAAGTCAGGAGAATTGTCTCCAGTGCCCATAGAACTATTTAAGACAGTGAGCCTTGATGCTACTAAGTCCTGCATAACTGAGCGTAATTGAGACCCAGACTTCTGGATCTCTGTCTCTGAAACCAATCAGCACCACTTTTACAGCAGTTTGCTATTTGTCAGAAGTCACAGGAATGTAAGGATGAGCAGAACATGTCAGACCCAGATGCACACAGCTCATGCATCTGTCTCCAGCAGTGACCCAGGGCAGATATATAGGGAGGAAAAACGTAACACAAAGCAAGTAATGGGATTTTTCTTCACCAGGACACTCTCACATCTTCCATGTGACTTAAAGTACAAATACATATTTGATTTTTGTTATCCCATTTGCATACTTCATGGGGAATTTCCAGCTGAACAGCATCTTTTCTGTCAGTCAAGAGGTTAGGCTTACAAATGAGGCAGATCTGGCTGACATGTCCTCCCTGCCTACTGACCTAAAACTCCCTATAGCATTTGCTACTTTGCCATGAATGCTTTTCAGCTTTTTTTTTTTCCTTATGCAGCATTAATTACTGTTTCACCAAACAAAAGTGAGTCTCAGTCTGGGTGGCTGCATTCCACATGGAGAGAACTCACCCACATGGTGACGGAGTAAGGGTGACTCCTTCTGCTAGTGACTAATTATATTTCCCAGTGTATATTACAAACCAACCCTCTTAAACTAAACTTTGAACTACTCCTAGTCATGCCCTTCAATGGGATCTCCAGCTCTTGCAAGCCTCCTGACCTAACGAGATCATCAATTAATGTCTACGTTTCTGTATGTCTATAAATATGCATAAAATCTACCCATTCTGATATTAAAATCCAGTGGGTTTCACCAGCATGTATTTGCCCTTAACACTAAATATAAAGATATATAGTATATAGACCTTCTAAACGTATCATAGATTAGGTTTAATTCTTTACAGTTTGTGCAGGATTGATTTTTTTCCCCCAGGTACTGTATTCATTAATAGTTCTGCTACATAACACTGTAGGCATTGCTGATTTGAGTCTTTTGAGTACAGGAAGTTCATGTTGTTTTATGAAAACCAGTTTGCTGGAAACAATAGATACTATTCTTCAGCTTGGACTATCACCAGTAATTATCTCCTGGCTGCTATGCAAATATCTCATGTCCTAATTTCTACACTTGTTCATTTAACACATAAGCTCATTACAGCTGAGATGTTTATTTAAAGGAGCTGCAAATATCTCAAAGCAAGTTACTCAAAAGCTTTATAAGTGACAAATTTTCTTCACTGTCAAATTACACTTTCTGTTGCATATATGGTCTGCAATCCACAGCTATTTTTTCCTTAGTCTGTTCAGAAAGGATTCCAACGGCTGGGCACAAGGCCAGATTTTTATCCTTCTCTTTGTTGGTTTCAATTGAACAACTTCAGATTTCAACTGGTTCTGTGACAAACTGAGCCTGACCTTTCACTCAAGTGTCTGCCCAGTGCTCAGCTGCTAAGGGAAACAGTGAGAGGAAACAACCCTTGTTTACATATGTCACCGACTTGTTACCGCTCTTCACCAGGTAGACTGCCGTCTAGGAGAATGGCACATCCCTTCTCTCTCCCCAGTCCCTGAACACAAAGGTGCCCTCAAACTTCGTCACACAATGTCTGTGTTCTTAGAGGCTTGTGAAGTGTACCCTTCACAAATTGCCTGTGGGTTCAGAGCACACACAGAGGGTTTTGTGAGGATTGCAGTGTCTTAGTACAATACCCAAGGGCTGACCCCGGTCAGTCACATGAAGTTAGCAGTGGTCTGTTTTGCAGATGGCTTTTCTGGCCAAGTCCTGCCTTCATTTACAGCCACACAGCCTTAATGAAGCTCTACACCTGTGACTAAACCCAAAACTTGGGCTGCAACTATGGTGCCTGCACTACAGCTCTGAGGAAAGCATGATCAATTTTTGAGGAAAGATGATCATAATGGTCTGGTTGGATCTTCTCAGTATTTGGAACAGGACCTTGCTGTCCATGGAAGAGGGATTGTGAAGCTATTTGGCAAAACACAGTGCACAGCTGACAGGTTTTCTAACAAAGACTCAGTAAGCAAAAAAGGAAAGAAAAGTAGCTCTTCTCTCTTCCAACCCCTCTTCTTGCTGAAAATACCTAAACACGAGAGTCATGATGAAGGCAGCATCCCCATTACACTGCAGGGCCATGCACTCAAGTATGTCCATACATTTGTCTGAACTGCTGAAGCCATAACAGGGACTGGAAGGGGGAAGGGTGGGGGGGGGGGGGGGGAAGGTGGGGGGGGGGGGGAGGTGAGAAACTAGCCTGAAGTCTCCTGCAAAAACCCTCCTCCAGTCACTACTGGCAGGCAAACATGCCTTTTTGCTTATTCTGCACTCCCTCTCTAGATCAAAGAGTAAAGAAATGTCAGCTGGAGGCCCTAGAACAAAGTCAGTTGCTACCTCCTTCCCAGTTCTTATCTTTCAGGAATGGCAAAGGTCTTACACAGAGACTTCTCTATAGCAATGCACAGCCCGGAGCCTGAGTTTTGGCTGACAGCCTTGGTCCTGATGAGAAACTTACTGTAGTTGTTGCTTTGGCTGCCCATAGCCAAAACAAAGTCAGTGTATTATTTCCTTCCAATGAAGTGCTTGAGATTTCCAAAGTCAAGGTGGCAGATAAATGAACTAACTTGTGTTCTAGGATTTGTGACAATCATATAGCACAATAATCCTCAGATTTTTTCTTAATTGTCTCTGCATCTCAAACCACCTTGGAGAAGTCAGCCATGATTGTTTTTTCTTACCCCACAAGACTCAGGCTGAAGCATAAGGCAGTAGGTGCCAATGACAATGTCCCTCTGGACACCTCCACCATCCAGAGATGTCAGCTTTAGATGTGGTATTCTTTAATCCAGCTTCATGAAGGTGTAGAGGGAACTGAGAGGTGCTTTCGTCCAGCACTAGGAGCTGGTTTGGGTGCAGGCCTTTTGTGAGCTGGGCAGTACCACAGCTGCTCGAGCTGATTCAGCACTCATGGGCTCTAAATCTAAATTCAGAGGCTGTTCAGTTTCCACTGCTACATGAAGCAAAAGCATCCCTCTGTGTCTTTGGCAATCTAGGTGTGTGATGACCCTGCCCAAAAGATTATCTGCCTAAACGTTAGAAGTGGCAGAGATACTTGCAGACCAGGGAAAGTGAAATCTCATTATCAGCAATGCCAGAAGATGCAGAAGGGCACACACAGTGTGGCGTCATTTGGTTTACAACAAGCCCTTCTGGAAGCAAAATGATCTATTGAAGAGTGACTATCTCTACTCTTGACTGGATCAGCATGAAGAAAGGTTCATGTCATATAAACTGAAGCTTAGAAAGCTGGGAGAAACAAAACCAGACCAGAACATACAGCAATTAAACCCCTCTAAGGAGTGCATGGAATAAATACTTACCCTTCTTGCAACCCTAATAAACCTAATCAGGATTAATTACTATGTCTGACCTGAAAAATTTTCCCTGCCAAATGTCCATTTTTTTCTGGCAGATTTCTTCCTAACATACCTATATGGATGAGGCAGGCAGGTTTCAAAGCCAAAAAAGAGCTTTTTCTAACACAAAAATCACCAACGCAGCCAAATAACAAAAAGCCTGTATTTAACCCCAAACGTCTCTTTCCTGATTGATTTTGAGCCCCACTATACACATTCATGTGAAGGAAAACAAATACCAGTCTCTGTTTGTTTAATCTGTGGCCACAAACCAGCTGAACAGGTTCTCACAGTAATCTCTGAACACCAAACTGGGCCTTTCCTGGGAGGACCTCACAGCACTTTGGAGTTGTCAGTGTAGTCAGTTTAGGAGTAAACTCGCAGATCAGAAAAAATATAGGAGTTTGATTTCTCCTCTGAAAGGCAGACTTCCTGCATTGATAAATTGGCTGGTAAATGGACCTCAGAGGAGAAAGCTCTCTGCTCCCACTAGTGCCCAATGGTCCTGTCCTTGTTCAGTGCTTACAAAAGCACATGTGTATACACATAAAGTTAGTAAAGATTGAGCAAAACAAAGAGACGAATGCTTAGTAAAGAGACTTTCCTGGGCAATTAATGTTAGAGGATCTTTTCGGAACTCATAAATTCCTTAATTCCAGTCCTGTGATTAGCCCATTCCTCTAGGCATATAACAGCCATCTCCAGTCTGAAGAGTTCAAGCTAACAGTAATATTAAAGAAAACATTGCAAGAAGTGAAGTCCATTAATTAGTATAACAAATTTATTCAGAAAAAAATTATGCAGGGAGAGGTTTTTTTTCTCAGACAATGCACAATTAGCCCGAGGAACTCATTACCATAAGTAATAAACTTTAGGAGTGTCATGAAATTCAGTAACAGATTGTTTGTACAGAAGACAGTAATATCCAGTATTAATGGGAAACAGTTATTTTAGGAGGGTTTCAGACCTAATCTTTATGCAAGTCATACATTTTTTCCCCAAACACTGACAGGTTGTGACTTTCCCTCTGGGCAAATGTCTTACTCCTTCCCTCTGAAACTAATGGTGCTTGCTGCAGCCTTTGCAAGGATATTTGGTAAAGGGATCTGCAGGGATAGGATTGCTCTCATCCAATTCCATCCCTGTAGCAACTGGTATCCAGGCATTCTTGGTGTCCTCTCCAGTCAGTGCACGGATACCTACACAGTGTCTCACTCAACTTCTCCTAAGTAACAGGTTGAGATGGGCCATCCCTTGGTTTTCCCATGTCTCCCCTAATAAGAGAGGGAAATTGGAGGTGGTAGACAACTCCAGATTACCACATCCACAGATGAGTGTCTCTACATGCGTTAAATGCTGGAGCTCCCACTGTAGGTGAAGGAGATCTGGTCATTGATTTGCATCCCCAGGCAGAGAGGACCATGCAGGTAGTGACAGGATTGCATTCCTCTTTGTTCATCTTGGTCCACTCATCAGTTCTGTAGGCATGCCAGGCTTAACTGAGAGGACAAATCTAGTCAGAGTAGACTTCTTCACAAAGGCTGGTCCCCTTCGTGGAGGTTATTGAACAGCTGATGTTGGGAGAAAAGTAGCTCACCAGCTGGCAAGGCTGGGTTGTAGACGCTCGGTAGAAAACGCTGCTTTGGAGAATCTGCTTTGGAACATCTGCAGATCTGCAGACTGGCTTTTGCTTAGTATCAATTACATCCATGGCACAGCACCAGTGAGCAGAGCAGTCTAACAACCAGCAACAGCACTGAGAGTTAAAAATCTACATTGAAGGGCTTGCTCTCAGTTCTCTTTGGTTTAGATTAACACTTTCCTTCTAAACCAGCCACAAAGTCAAACCAGTAACAACTTGAAAGGATAACATCTATCAGAACTAATAAAAGCTAATCTAGCGTGGAAGAGATACCAACCATTTGATTCGACAGGCAGAGAGAGGAAAGTCTGGCTACAGCACACTGAGAATCTATACAATTATAAATCATAAATTATAAAACAGCTCACTGTGAAATAAGGATATATCCACAGTAATAATTGCAATAAATATTTTAAACAATGCCTTGGTTTCATTAGTCTTATAAAATCTGACTACAAATCAACTCCTTATACCTTCTAAAAAAAAAAAGGAAAATGATTACCTGAGTCTTCTATTACTAATCAGAAAAGCTTCCTTCTAGACAATCAGTTTATTTAAGGAATTGGCAGACAGTTGGCTGCATGTATGTGAAACAACTTTGAAGCTGTCAGAGCTGCACTTATTCGCTAATCATACTCATGTACCTACAAGCTACATTTTTAAGTGGTATGGATGAATAATCTCTTTGCTCTTGTGAAGGGTTTTTTATGGCTGTGCATCTATTCTCACTTGACTTTAAAGCAATCAATATGCTGGCACAAAGGCTTTGGGATAATTCATAGCAGCAATCTGTAGCAACTTACAGACTGATTTGGCTCCTTTAAATTGTTCTGATGAAAAAAATTATTAGAAGATTCCAAATGCATTGAGTTAGAAAAAAAAACAAAAGAGGAAATAGAAAGGAAAGAAAGAGTTCTCTGTCTTATGAAAGCCTCAGGAGAAGAATTCTCCTTAATAAGGACTTAAGTCAAATACGACCCTTTGGTTTACATGGAGGCCTTCCAAATTTGTTCCAGAGTGGCAAGACAAGAATTTAGCCCCAGAAGTAACCTCTGCTCAATGACATGGATTTCAAAGATGCAGGGTAATGAGTACAAGCTCTTAGGTCAGTTGCTCTGCTCACAAAGAAAGACAAAGAGGGGCACAAACTCCTGCATTTGGCTTTTATTGGTGCTTCTTTGTACTGAGCCTTTCAGGACCTGCCTTGGCAAAGCCAGGCAGCTCCTTTTGGTGATGATTGAATTTGGAGGCTGCACAAACACTGGAAATGGAGTCAGAGCCAAGCACTCCTCACCCTGCTGCTAGTGGGTTGCCTGGCATCTGATAATTTTATATACAGGTGATTATTGCACTAAACCCACCAGCATCTGCCACATGGACAAGGCTTAAACAAGACACGTTGCTTTTCCTGTTACCTCACGCATTGCAAGGCACAAATTAGTCGGTTGATAGATTTCATTGACTAACGTGAGCTGTAAAGAAGTAACACATTGCATCTGTGTTGGCTGCGGAACAATGGCTCTTTGTAGAAGCTCTGTTCTTGTCAGCATCTCCAGCAACCACGACACAGTCATTTTGCAGAGTGCACCAGAAGGAGAAGGCATGCTGCACCCAGGCTCTCTGAAGTTTTATCAGTGTAAACAAGTACTGGCTAGCACAGCACCAAGTGCAGTGAGGGATTCAAATCAGTCCTACTAAAGACATAGGCAACTGGTGTTACACATCAGACAGACATTTTTAAACTGAGCTTTCAGAGCATGGCAGATATTTAGTGAAGAGAGCTGATTTTTCCCCTTCTTCTGTACATCCATGGAGACCTCCCCAGCTGCATCCTCTTTGCTTGTTCTGGAGAAGTGGAGCTGAGAAGGGAGGATGTGGGTCAGAGATTTGGCATTTATACACCATCCTTCACCCTGAGCTCCACTGATGTTGTGCACCAAAGGTAATTGTGGTCCTCTGGAGATACATGGTAAACAGTTCACCTACAAATGGGAAAGCAAGGGTGTTCCTTATAAACACTGTAGAAGCTGAAGATTTTAGTGCTAGTGGTCTTGGATTTCAGCAAGTCCCTTTTTGAATCTTATGTCTAAGAGCACTGGCTGTCCTGTGGTATCAGAGAAAATCTGTGCTACCAAAGAGCACTCTTGCTGTGTGTGGTCCCCACAACTTATTAGGGACCACAGCAATAGTTGATAGCAGGTGTTACAGCTTTGCTTTTACTTACTGTTATGTTCATCATTTATTTCTGACACTGGCATATCTGAGATAGAGCTCAGGTGGTTGTACTTTGGAGACAGAAACCTGGCATTGGCTATGGGGATGGTAGCAAGGGGAAATAATGAGCAGAACAAAGGTGGACTGTGCCTGCTGAAGCAAATGAGCAGAGTGAAGATGAGCTGGTTATTCACTGTGTTGAGTGGAGCCTCTTTGGGACTAAGGTAAGGGACTGGAAGGTCCCAGATTGATTTGTAAAATGATAAGGGATCTTAATTTGTAGTGATTGATAGAACAAGGAGTAATGGGAACAAAGTAAAAGAAAGGAAATTTAAGTTAGATATTAGGAAGAAATTTAAGTTAGATATTAAATACTGTAAAGGTGGTGAGACACTGGAACAGGTTGCCCAGTGAGGCTCTGGATGCCCCAACCCTGTCAGTGTTCAAGTCCAGGTTGAATAAGGACTTGAGCAACCTGGCCTAGTGGGAGGTATCCCTGCCCATGGTAGGGGGGTTGTGACTAGATGGTCTTTAAGGTCCCTTTCAACACCTTAATATTTTATGATTCTATGAATCTTAAGAAACAAGGAGATACAAACTGGAAGACATAAGTTTTGGAAGAGAGACCCAGTGAACCTTTAATTGAGAGCAAAATGGACTGCTGCAGAGCATCCACCTTGCAACTTCTGGAGATGCTGATGTGTGAGGCTGAATGTTGGCTTAGCAAGAGACCAAACCAGTTTTCTCCTCACAGGAAGAAAGGAAGCAAGGACAGATAAAGATATAAATAAAGCCACAACAATCTCAGGTACTGGGGTGAGGGTAGCAAAAAAGTGGTGTCCCACCTATCTGGGAAGCAGAGGAGTGCACAGTGAGAGGCATTCCTGGGCACGGGGGTTATGCCAACCTTTGTAGATTGATTTTGTTCTATTGTTGGGAAGTGAGAACAGCTTCTGTGGGAGATTTCACATTCATGCTGCTGTTGTCTTGGTCCCTAAGTCTCCAAAATTGCGTAGCTGCACATACAAGATCTGGCAGGAATGATTCCTGACTGGTGCTAGTTGCTGAGCTACACCTGTGAATGGTTTGGGATGGTGCTACAGTAGCTGCCCCAAATCTGAATCAGGCTGGGAGTTACTGTAACATTTAATAGCACAGATGACTCCATTCCAGGCTGGGAATATTCACTGCATTGTTTAGTTTTCAATTAAAGCAATGATTCCTGAGCCTATCCTTTATTTTATGTAACCAGCCTCAAAGTGGACCCTTACTCCTGTACAGTCTCACTATCTGTGCGCTGTTACTGCTCTTACAAAAAAACCCCACTCAGACTCAAGAAATGGGCACAGAAGCAAAACTAAAAATTCCCCTAGCTGACCATGATAGTTAATAAAACTGTGAAAGCTATTTATTCTAAGAACATGCATTAGAAATATCATCTTTTTTTGTATTAGTCTGCTGTCCACTAACTGGTCATGACTGCAAGAAAAATCCATCTGTTAGTCACAAGCACCTGACAAATATTTTGCATACAATAAAGCTTAGCGTGGGGAATGGGTCAGCTGGTTTGCACACACAGTTCATTATTCACTGCATCGCGTGATTAGCCACTTCTAACATGTGATACAGTTCCTTGTCTTTATTTACACAGAGAAACTATAAAAAAGGAGAAAACCAAATGGATATCTATCTAGACGTACACATATGTGTCAGTAAAAATGCTAAATAACTATAATTCTGCAACCATTCATTTTTATGAATCCCCAGGTATCTTTGAAAAGACATATGAATAATTAACTGTGATGACTCACAGCACATCATCATGAGCATGGCCTTCTATTTATAGCAATATTTCTATATTAATCTTCTTAATAACAGCAGCAGCACTGAAAATAAGTCACCACATTAGGCATCCCTTTCGATAAACTCATACATATAGAAGCACTTTTCTTCATTGTTGCTGCTTTCTTTCCATGAGAAACTCATGGGAAGAAAAATGTCATATCAAGACTTCAACTTTTTCAGAGTCAACAGAGATAGTTAGCCACAAACATTCTCATTGAAATTAATGAGTTGTGTGGCTAAATTCCCTGCTAAGCTTTGAGACAAATTAAACAAGATGTTTTTAATCTGTACACAACTGAGTGACTAATTCTGACAGACCAACTGAGATCTTCAACACAGAGATTTTTGTTCCACGTTCCCTCCTCTTTCTTCCACTTCTCTAATCTTCCCATGCCTTGGCATTCAGCTCATGTGCTAAGTAATGTGTTTTTTCATATCAGACATTGTGGTTTTGTATCACTTTATCTCAATTTTAGGGGCAATCGGTAGAAGTTGTAGAGAGATATAAGGCCTCTGCATCACTCCTCTATCAGATCCACTTTGCTGTTTATCAATTAAAGGTCAGACACAGGTTAGTGAGAAAAAACTCTCTGAAATGCTGGTCTGATAGCATTATTACAGCTTGTGCTTTGGCATGGGGCTAGCAATATGTCAGCTGTGGAGCACAGTGTGTAGAAATGAAAGAGAAAAGGTAGGTTTTGATGCCGAGAAGAAAAATGGAGCTAAAATAGATATAGATAAATATGCATTTCCAATGTTTTGGGGGCAAATCTTTTGTTAAAAAAAGGGAATTCTGACACTACTGCTTTCAATGATTATGCTAAAAGGGGTAGACAAAGATTTGCATGGGAGTGAAGAGATTTTTGGCTTTGTTAGTATTGTCAGGGCTCTGCTAGATGAAAGCAGCTGGAACAGCCTCCATGGTTGAAAAATTTACCATGGGACTCATTTGCAAATCTCCCTCAGTCTACAGGATGGCCAGGGCCATCTGTATGAAGCACAGATGTCTCTGCTGCAGTGTCAGCAGCTCCATCCTCATCCTTGGCAGGAATGCAGCCATCATGTTGTCCTGGCCAACACACCCTCAGAAGAGGGAACCCAACCCATGAACATGATGTGAGAGGCTGTGTCATATTTCCCTCTTAATTTGCATCACGTTGGTTCTGTTGGTGTAGTCTGGACTTAAACCCTCAGTATTGCCCTAAGCCTTGAGCGCAGCCTCCAGGGCCAGTCCCAATGGTCATCCTTCACTGTGGAGCTGCAACTGGCAACAGCATCCAGGACCATCTTCCTAACACCCCTTTAGAGCATCCATGCTGGGACTGGTCATGACAAGCTCCCAATCCCCTTTTTCACACATTGTCTCCTCAGCTTTTTCAAAACACCCCAAGAGAGAAGGGAGGCATGATTTACCCTTGCAAGTGCTCTGTTAGCATGTCCCTGTCACAGTAAATGCATCTTAGTGCCTTACAGCTCTGCCTTCAGAGATGTTAACAGCTATTTCTCCTGGTGCTGTCACTGCTGTAACACTGAGCCTGGCACAGGGTTGGATATGGTTGTTTCAAGGTGTAGTAGCTGCTGTTAATGATTCACTGTGTATTGGAGTGTCACAGCGTGGGTACCCCAGGCGTTCATTCATTCCTAATCCTCAGAGAAATAAACCATCCTGCTACCTGTCAGATGCACGCAAACCCTGCCCCATGACTCACTTTCTGTTAACTGTACCATAGGCACAAGCAGAATGCCAGTGGATCTCTTCAGCATAGGGCTCAGGCTGAAGAAGTAAAGACATTAGGAACAACAGAAGCATCTCAGGTCATGGGTCATTTTGGGGAATGCCAACATCAGAAAATGCTGCCTCTGTCCCTCCCTTGTGCCTGCCTGGGGGCTGTGGTGCAACTGGCTTATTGAACTGACTGGTAGAAGGAAAAAACAGTTTTTCCCAAAGTTGCACTGGGAACTCACTAAACCACCATTGCCTCTGAATCCTCTGCCTTATCATGAAGCTGCTATCTCAGACTGCCCCATCTTATTGTCAGCCTTGCACACAGTTAATTTGAGGACCAAGCAACACAATGCAGAGGTTTCCAGCAAGGATAATAGCAATGGCATTCATAGGCCCTTCACTGTCTGCCATGGGAGCTGAGGGAGATATTTGCTGATGATACCTGTCTGGTTACATGCACATAGTTACTAAGCCTGAGCTTCCACTCTGCAGGCTTATTCAGGAGGTGGTGTGTTCAGGTGGACTTCATTTGGCAGATGTTTTACTATGTAGTCACCATGCTTAGCTTTTTGTAAAAAAAGAAGAGGATTTGGGATCCTTTTATCATCAATGGATATGGGCAGTCTCTTCTTCTCTGCCGCCCCAGGCTTGTGGCAGGTTGTTAAGAGTTTCAAAGCCAGTAAGAAAGCCTGTGAGGATCCAGTTACGGTTTGAGGGGAAAACCCAAAATGTTTACCCACAAACAGGGGAGGGGGCCTCCTTCAAAATAATCACGCCACTCTTTATCAAATTTAAGAAAAGAAACTTTAATACAAGAAGGATAACTGTTCTTAACTGAGATATATATATCTATATATATCTATATATATCTATATATATATGTAAACAGACCAGAGCAAACTGCTTCCCCAACACCACAAGAGAAAAAAAAAAAGCAAAACAACAAAACCCCCCAAACCCAACAGGTTTCCTCCTGGAGGAAAGTTATACTTATGGCAGTATCAGTGTCACAGCCTAGCTGGCAGCAGGGTGAGTTCTCAGATGAACTCTGTCTCTCTCTCTCTGTGTCTCTTGTCCCAAATGAAGAAGGAAAACTGGAAGCGACGAACTGCTGCGTGTCCTGGAAAAGCAGCTGCAAGTTCTCTCTCCCAGGTTGCTGCCCCAGCCAGGGCGGGCAGGTCGTGATGCAAGAAAGCAACAGCAGCAGCAGCAGCCAGCAGCAGCGAGCAGCCAGGAGACGGCTTCTCCTCTACCCAGCACACACACACACAACTCCGAGCCATGTGTAGTCCCCAAGAACAAAAGAGACAACCTGCCCCCACCCAAGCGATCAGCAGTTAACTACTTTTTTTGTTAACTACTGGCATGGGCAGTCAGTGGCAGGGGAGAGAATTTACATAATAATTCCAAACTACAACAGCAAGTTATTGGCAGACAATAAAATGACACTAAAGAAGTTCCTCTTTCCGTGGTGTACTCAGGAGGAACACTTGGTTTTGTGGCATTTAGTATTAAGTAAATTCTTACAAATCGGAGGAAAGAGAAGAGGAAGGATGCTCAGGGAAGAACCATTTGACAAGTAGTCTGGGGAGTGTTGGTATGGGTAGTTCACTGTTAAAGGATGCCAGCTGTGTAAATCAGGATTTAGCTCTGCCAATCCAGGCAAAGATGATGTCTCACTGTTAGCTTGTTTTACAATTTTTATAGAAGCAAATCAGTAAACACAGCTGTACTCATGGGGAAATCTTTTATCCCAGATGAAAAAAATCACCATGTACACAGCTGTACCTCAGCCCTGTCTGGTTCTTGATGCCTTTTATGTTAAAGACTGCTATCACTTTGAAAATGACCACCTAGATTCCTAGATTTCACTTTGGAAATAACAGAAGAGTATAATGGACATCTATCAAAATTACTCAAAAAAGTCTGAAGTACTAAATGGAAAACATTATTCTTACTTCAGGACTTTTGAATCACCCCTACAATTCTGCAGCAAGGAGAAAATTTTCCCTTAGATATTACAGATGAGGCTGTTAAGTTCCATCACGTCACTGTAAAGGCACCTGAGAGTGAATTATTTCAAACCGTTCTTAGAATTATACTTAAGGCAAAGGTTCATGACAGGAGAAGGACCTAGCATTTTATTTTTCCTCTTCTGAAACCATTTTTTCTGCATGCTGTCTTTAGTAGTTAATCACCTAAAAGCCTTTGCTAGAAACCAGTCTTATGCTGTGTTGGGTCTACTGATTACACTGATTACACAGTTTTCAGGGCTGTCTGATGACTACCATGGCAAGGTCCTGCTTTGGCTTTCATGTAGGTACAAATAGGGATTAAATCTGTTGCACTGATTGACTTTGGCACACAAGTTTAAAACCAGGAGCTGACTAGAATGCCGTGAAATCATCTCTACACTGATTCCCCTGCATATACTATCACTGATAGGTATCTTCGTCCATTATTCCCCTCATTGTACTGGTAAGGAGAGATGAGCAGGCATTGGAAAGAACTAAACCTTGTCATTTGTCAGCAAAAATGCTGATCTTCTGGTGAGGGGCTAACAGAATATTTTGGTATTTTTGAAGACAATTTCAAATATTTACATATGAATATAAAGTATATTGCATAGATCTTCTCTGAAATGGACCAGCTACGAAAGCATCACTTCAGAATT
Organism: Pithys albifrons albifrons; assembly: GCF_047495875.1. Taxonomy (NCBI): domain Eukaryota; kingdom Metazoa; phylum Chordata; class Aves; order Passeriformes; family Thamnophilidae; genus Pithys; species Pithys albifrons. Next base: position 38,823,943 of record NC_092461.1, on the reverse strand, counting down.
GTCACGAATAAAATTCTACCTCCCCAATAGCCAAGTTTGGCAGACCTACCCCTGGAAAAAAAAATACCTTCCTGTGCTTTTAGTAGAACAAAAGATCAGAGGTGGAAAAGATTTATCAGGTCATCCAGCCCATCTTCCTGATAATAGGGCATTGTTTTCTTAAAGTGCATTTTTTCTAGTGCTATGACTAGTTTTAGAAGACCTAAATGATGGATGGTGTTTTTATCATTAACCCTGGGAAACGATTCCAGAGCCTAACAAATCTCAGTGTCAGGCTTCTCCACATTAGTGCCTCTGCTTTGTCAGTAATTTCATAGGTTTATACTGGTTGCTTTTTCTCAAAAGCATAGGCTCCTGCTGAGTTTAAGAACAGGATTAGATATTGTGGATAGATCTTGACTATCCATCCTCATGCCAGTGGGTTGCTTCTTCTGCAAAGCAGTCTCTTGGAAATCTGAGAGTATTTCTTCACTGAGTGAGCAAGGGGAAATTCCAGCCTAGTTCTAAACTGAAAACAATTGCCTTGCCAGCTAAGTTGCAGAGAACAACTTGTCCATGATCCCAGTGCCTTATAATGGAAAATAAACCGGGGATAAAGCTTAGCTTCTGCAGCCATAAGTGTGAACCAGCTTGGCATTATAAGGGACAAGGAACATGCATGCTGCCAGAGATCAGCTTTCTGCTTCCAAGGTGGGAACATTTTACAACATGGCAATGATCATGTCTGGTTGTCCCTTTCCTGTTTTACCATTGATTTAAACATTTGTTTATCTTTTAAGAGCACTGTTCATTCCAAGGGATTTGGACACTAAGATAGAGAGCCAGTCATCCCTGGTCAGAAAAGATAAACAGAGCCTGGAAAGGGACAGAAAAGGACTATGGAAACAAGAATGCTCTGTGTGCTCTGCAAGCACTGTGAGGCTGATGGAATCAGTTTCTGTCCACACATGCAACATGAAGGAAAGCACTGGGAAGAAGATAAATGTTGCTTGGTCTTCAGGACAACACTACAATTAAAACGGGCAAAAGCAGGTTGTGAATAAATTAATGTTGGAAAATAGAAGTGTTCTCTTCACATGGGGAGAGGACAGAAAATTGGTTTCAAGAGGTAATTCAGCTACTCTTTGAAAGGGATTGCATGATTTCTGAGAATCATAGAGTCACTAGGTTGCAAAAGATCTCTAACAAGTCCAAACATTAACCTATCACAGCCAGGCCCACTATTAAACCATATCCCTAAGCACCACATCTATATATTTTTTGAACACTTCCAGGGACAGTGACTCCACCACTTCCCTGGGCTGCTGTCCCAATGCTTGATAACCCTTTCAGTGAAGAAATTTTTCCTGGTACTTAATCTAAATCTCTCCTGGCACAACTAGTCATTTCCTCTTGTCATTTCCTCTTGTCCTGTTACTTGTTACTAGGGAGAAGAGACCAACCCCCACCTTGCTACAACCCCCTTTCAGGGAGTTGCAGGGAGAAATGGGAAGAAGTAACCTGTTCAGCTCGTTCAGTTAGTTAAAGAACTGAAATGTTAGGTTCTAGTAATATAACCCTAATGGAACAAAACAGAGGCTCACATGCCCCTCTTTCACTGTTTAACAGATCAACTCACATTGGTAAATGCAAACTTTCATTTAATTAAATCCATTTGATGCAAAATTGTTTCCCTGTTGCTCAGAGGCCAATACAACCCTTTTCACAGCATTCAGGCTCCATTCAACATATCATTTTCATCAGGGTTTGAATTTCGTAAAGTAAACCAGAGTTTCAAATAGATTATCACAGTTGAAAAAAAAGGCAACACTTGCTATGCTTACAGCATGGACCGAAGATGCCACTGAAAATTTTTCTCCTGAAGAAAACAAAAAGAAGTGGTTTTGATCCACCAGCTCTTTTTATATTACCAGTTTGCCTTGTGGTCCATGAGCTTCCCATTTGCCACTGCATTTAAAACTTGTGAGTACGGTAACCCATAAGCAAGGAGAGGAATTCCCATAGTTTTTCTTATCATAACATTATTTGTATCTAAAACTTGGACTTGAGATGCATGTTCCAAATGATGCTTCTGGGTAGGGAAAGGACTGGACTACCACTGCCCTTGTTAGCATGCTTTGCTTACTCCTATCACTTCAAACATTGTTTTATGGTGCAAAAGAGAGTGGCATGCATGGGTACACTACAGTGGAAAAGCTATTCTCTTCCGTTAAAGAAGGAATAAGACATTTAACCTTGGCCTACATCTATTGATAGTAGTGGTTCTGTGATGAGAGAGGTGTGATTGAACAGTCTTCCCTTAGATGAATAGCCAAACCTAAATGGATTGTGCCTAGATTGAGTTTAGCAAATAGAAAAGGGAGAGGGAGAAATACTGTATTAAGTTAAAATTACTTAGTTGTTGTCAGCATCTGTGCTATTTGACATTCCCTTTAGTGTCTAAGACATCCTCCTGAGGCTTACCAATATAATACAGGATAAACCAGACACCTATGTTTTTCAGAAGCCTGAGTTAGAAGCTGAAAGGAATACCCTAGGACATCTCAGATTGCAAATATCTAAATTTAGGTAACCAAATCCCACTAACATTGTCCTTGTATGCATCATTCAGAGCACCAATACAACAGTAAATGTGAGACGGGACAGATATATCCTCACCAAAAACCAAAGAGAAATGTACTTGTGTCTTATGTTAGAGAAACCCCAAATATATAGGCTGCAGTTAATCAGATGCCAGTTCTCTTCTCATGTATAATGTGGTTCAATATATGTGGTCTCTGCATCCTTAGAGATATGTAAAACTTGGGTAGTCAAGGCCGTGATAACCTGATCAAACATAAAAGACAGCCTGTTTGGAGCAGGGAGTATGGCCTCCTGAGGCCCCTTCTGGCCTAAGTTAATGTGTGATACCATGATTCTGCTAAAGATTGGAAGGAGATGGAGAGAAGGATAGTGTTGAAAAGGAGAAGATCTTAATCTTGGAATAGTGCTCAAATATTGTCAAGTAGACTGGCAGACATTCAGATAGTAACCTCTGAGAGGTAATGCCAGATCTGTCTTTACTTAAAATTAATATCAGTCAGAAAATAGTGATGAAAAGTAACTCTTCTGGATGACACAATCTGTTAAAATGCTCATATAGGCATGAGAATTTCAGCATAGGCTCTCTGACAAAGAATTAGATAAAAGATAGGAAATAGAAAACAGGCATAAATGATCATTTATCATCATGGAGTGGAGATACAGTAGATGTTCTGTGTCCATTCTGATCAACATATTTATCAATGATCTGGGAAAGAAGGGCAAACAAATTTAAGATAAAAGAAACAAAGTCCAATTGAAGAACTGCTAAAAGTACTGCCCTGGCAATAATATGGCAGATAAATTCAGTGTGATTAAATAATACAAATGTTTAAAAAATGGTCCCAAGCTTTCTGAATGATTGGTGAACTGGTATGATTTTATCACTTGGGAACACGATCTTTGGACGTCTTGCTGCCAAAGATAATATCTTTATAAACATTATCTGAATGCTCATAGACTTGGAAAAACAAATCTATTACTAAGAATTTTTAGGAAAGGGATAATGAACAGAGTAGATGAGTATGTGTCATGGTTTAACCTCAGCTGGCAACTCAGCCCCTCAGAGCAGCTCACTCACTCCTCAGTGAGATGGGGAAGAGAATCAGAAGAGCAAAAGTGAGAAAAATCATAGGTTGAGATATAGACAATTTAACAGGTAAAGCAAAAGTCACACATGCCAGCAAAGCCAAACAAGGAATTCAATCACCACTTCCCATGGGCAGGCAGGTATTCAGGTAAGCCCAGTAAGCAGGGTTCCATCACATATTATTGTGACTTGGGAAGACAAACACCATCACCCTGAATATCCTTCCCTCTTCCTTCTTCTTCCTCCAGATTTTTATGCTGAGCATGAGGCCATATAATATGGGATGTTCCTTGGTCAGCCGGGATCAGCTATCCTGGCTGTGTCCCCTCCCAACTCTTTACGCACTCCCACTCGCTGGTGGAGTGAGGAGCAGAAATTGCCTTGACTGTGTAAGAACTGCTCCCTGTGTCATCAACACCTTTTTCAGCACAAATCCAAAACATAACCCCATACCAGGTAATATGAAGAAAATTAACTCTATCCCAACCAAAACCAGTACAGTGTGTCTCTATATAAACACATCTTGGAGTATGTTCCTGCTCCCCGTGTCTCAGAGGGGATGTAATAAGGTATGAAAGGTTCAGAAAAGGGCAACAAGGATGATAAAGATATGGAACAATGTCTCTGCAAGGAACAATGAATCTGATTAGGACACCTCAGGGACTATTGAGGGGACATAATGATAGAGGTGTATAAAACCATGAGTGGCCAGAAACGGGTACATAGACAATCATTATTCCCTGTCTCTTCCAAGAAAAGAATTAGTGGGCACCAAGTGAAGGTAGCAAATGATAAGTGCAAAGTGTACAGAAAGGCTCTTCAGGTGTTGTGTGGCTGAGCTGAGGAGCTTAACACTACAGGTTGTTGGGGGTGTCTTGTGGATTCAAGAGCTGACTACCAGATCATGTGAAATCAGAGAGAAATGGAATCAGTTTATGGAAGAAAAACTCACTGGGGTCTACTGAACACAGAGATGTGACTGCTCTTTCCTGAAGATTTTGTCCTGTTAACTGTTGGCAAGTAATAAAATATTCAGGGGGGTAGCATGTTTGCCCCCATTACTAAAACATTTCCCTAAGAACCCTCTTGGCGACTTGCACAGGCTGGAACCTGCTGGAATGTTGTGGTCTGACACTGTACAGTGGCTCCTATTTTCTCATGTTCTGGTAGTCCCGAAGACCCGCAATGAAATTGTTTAGGAAAATGCTTTGTAAAGATGTCCACAGTAAAATAGTTCATAATAAAGACAGTAAAACTTGTGTCTTCTCAACCACCAAGTTTGCTCAAAGAGAACATACATATTTTTGGAAATCCCTAGCAGAGCTTCCACGTTAAACTCACCTATATTCAATTACTAAGCAGGCTGGAATAAAACATGCAATCCAGCCCAGTACAGGAGAGAGATCAGCTGCACTGCCCTACGGGCAGGGCAAGAAACAGACAGTCAATTAAACTCAACAGTCAGTGTGTTTGCTCATAGAGTCATTATCCTTATCACTTAAATAAAACAGAAGGGCACTTTGTATAATAATGGTGTAGTTAATTGTAATGCAGCTCTGTTTTCTGACACATATAATCGTTACTAATCTGTCAAATCAGAAAACACAGATTATCCTATGCAGTTTTCTTAAAATCTGACCTTTTTATCACTACATGCCTTGTTTTTTGGTTTGTTTTGGGTTTTTTTGGTGGTGGTGGGTTTTTTTTGTTGTTTGGGTTGTTTTTGGGTTTTTTTTGTTTGTTTTTTTTTTTTTTTTTTTAGTAAGATAGGTTGTGATATGCTGAAATCTATTACAGAAAAAACTTTCTCTGTGAGAGAGGATGTGCTCCCCTGTGACTGACCTAATCTGTTCTGCTCCTCCCCAGGGGACCACCCAGGCTTCCTCCAGGGATGAAAACTGGCTATGAATGTTACTGCACTTTTTCAACTTTACAGACAAGATACATTTCTCTCTAGCTAAAATGCCCTTTTCTTGGTTTGGTTTCCTCAGCTGGAAACATCTGCAAGCCTTGTGGCCAAGTGTGCTGACAAATGAAGATAAATCATTAGCTGATGAATACTCAGCAAGGCTACTCTGAACCCAGCCTCAACAGAGCAAAACCCAGGCATGGGGGTAGAAGAAAATTGGTGGAGGTACCTCACATATTTAAATTTCCTCTTGGCCCATTGTAGATTGACCTTGAGATTTTGAGCTTCTCCATGGAAGAACAACTTTTTTTTCTTCCTGAGAAGATCCCAAGATATTCTCAATGGAAGCTTTAAACAATGGATAAGACAATTTTGTGAGCTGCTTCTGTCCTGCTTTGGGACATGAGCACTATGCTACATGAGCCTATTTTCTGCTATTGAAGGCTTTTCCAGATCAATCCATTCAATGTATATTTTAGAAAGGAATTTGACACAAATCTACTTCTATGTCTCTACAACACTGTAGATACATTCATGGATTCTTTCTTTCAAATCATTTCAGTTTATGTGCTTTCAATTAAAATGTTATAAAACATTTATAGCTTCTTCCTGCAAAGCATTGAGGACATTTACATTATAGAATACACTCCGTATACTAAGTTTGTGGTGCTCACTGCTGTATTGCTTGCAGTCTTGCCTCCAGTTCTGTATGTTTACTAGCTGTTTGCAGCACAGTCCATGGATATCATAGAATGTTCCCTTATGGATGCTTTCTGAAGCTGAATCCTCTGAATCTGGGCTGTTTGTTAGCATGACACTAGGGACTAGAGATGATCTGTATTCCCAGATAAAATGGGTTGATGAGCAGTTCAGTGACAAACGTATCCAAACAAAGGCACGGAGCACAATCCAGTGCTTCTTTTGCCACATCATTTCCACATGGCAATATGAATTTGTGTCTTAGTTCACAGTGGGGCAGTTCATGTTCTTCTGCCTCAGAGATGTTTCATGGGAATGGGCATATCATGACCAGGGGGCTGGCTCTTGTGAAACAGGGAGTGGGTGAGGGCTGTGTGTAGCCATGCCAGCAGATCAGTGCATGCTAAAGAGTAATGCACAAAAAGTGGACCCCATGATATATGTTGTATTCCTAGTCTCTTTATGCTGCTTGCCTTTGTCCTTTTTCAAATCAGTTACGTCCAGGTCCTCAGAAATATTTAGTCAATGAACTGATGGGAACTTTGACAAGCTAGATTTCAGGTTTTGAAACCTTGACATCTAAATGCCTTTGAGTTTGAGTCTTCATTGGAGATAAATCACAACAGGCATCCTTTCCCATAGAAAACTAAGTCTATGACCATTCTGGGATCCCACTCAACTCTACTCTGACGTACACTCACCATGAGCTTCAGCCACGAATCCTCTGTGAAACTGCATTTTCACAAAACAAGGTTTTGTGAAACTGCAGCTACATGCATTGGCTCTCTTGAAAGTGCTTTTGTTACTTCTAGCTGTCATTTTCCTGCCAAACCCACACTTTGAACTATCCCATCTAATTATACTCACTGGCCATCTTTCCCCTTTTTATTGGCAATATTTTTCTTGTTAATTGTGCATGCTTGGTTTTGAAGAATAGTGCCTGCCTTTCCTTATGTGACTCTGCAAGGAATATTTCTGCATCCTGGGTAGTTTCTCTGACATGTTTATGCCTTTCTGGTTACTGTAAGAAATGCAAGACATATTACATGCTGCAGAAAACCAGGCTGGCACTTTGCAGTTTTAACATTGTGCCTTATTGTATAGTTAAAATAAATGTACCTGATATCAGCTTTATTACTTCTATTAGATGGTCTAATAGCTTGATGTGCAGGAGTTCTTCCAGCAGGATGTTAAAGGGAAATCACCAGCTCAGCACAGCCCCTGCTCTCAGTAGCACCCAGGGAGCAATCAGAGACTGCAGAGTAACACAGGATACTCAGCTGGGGCTGTGATAGGGCTGTGAAGTCAATCTTTTCCCTCTAGATGCTACCGTTAATGCAATAGAGTGTCAAACAGACATTAGCACCATAGAAAAAGGAGAGAAGGTTCACAGAATCTGTTTGTGGTCGCTGTTCATTTCTACTTTTCATTAAAAATGTTAAACCTTTTATCCTGCAAAGGCTCCCCTCTGGGTGATGCTACAGCAATCACACAGGACATGTTTCTTCAGCACTACTGAAATTTTGTTCAATAAGTATACCTGTGCAATTTGAAATATGCTACAACCATGCCTGACTGACAGCTGTAAAAGGAATGAATATGACAATCCAGAGCTCAGTACAATTTGCAGTCTTGTGAGTTTCTGTAACTCACATATCCTGACAGTGGCTTGATGGGTGTATCTAGAGCTGAGCAGATCACTTTGGGGTTTCTTCATAGACTCAGTGGTGTTTAGGGTGCTCTTCACCTCTGCATGACTACATTCTGTGTTTGGTTAGATGAATCACAGCAAAATATCTGTTGACTGTACTGTCTAAATCTACATGGACCATCCACAGACCAGATATCTGAGATATTGACACTTGTATCAGAGACACTGAATGTTGGGCCAGGTGAGTTCCACACAACATGTGGGCTTTGATTTACATATATTCTTTAAAGATTCACTTTGGTCTAGTTGTCCCTGATTCCCTTTTACTCTAATTTTAACTGAAGTGAATACACTGGAGACACCTCTTTTTGGTCAGAGGAACCCTGCTTTATGTGTCTCTCTGGTGGAACGTAAGTTATTCAGAGGCTATGGTTATCAGTGCTGAAAGAGTATGCTGAGGGAGGGCAGTGGGTTAACTATCTAGCTCAAGAGGATCCCAAAGGAGTTGTGATCAGGGCAGGTTGCTATGTATGCACCTCGAAGTTTCACCTAAGCACAATTAGTGGCTAACCACTGCTGTTAACAGAGATGCTGGAGTTTTGAGGAAAGTGCCAAGGGCCACTTGTCAGCATAAAACATACTTAGGGTCAACTAGTAATTTTTAGCAGGTGTACTGTTTTCCTTATCATGATGGATCTAGAGGTGAGAGGAAAGCCCCTTGAATACTCCTCTACATGTGCACATCTGCACTCCCAGGTCTGGGATGCTTCCTGGGGCAGAAAGGAAAAGACAGCTGCCATGATGTTAGTTCAGCAAAAGGTCTGACCAACAAGCAGGATTTTATATTTCCAGGTAACATCTCTGGGGGTGTCCAACAAAAAGGCCCCAGCATTGAAAAGACCAGCTTTGCCCATACAGAGCAGTGTTTCTGAGCATAGGTTCTGCTATCACCTTACTCGTGTTTTAGTCAGATCCTGTGCTCAGTTGATCTCTTTTAGCCACTGTAACTCACTGGTCCAGGAGAGATCAGCTCATCTCAGATGCTCTGTTTGATCTGCTGGAAAATTGTTCTTTTCACTCAGTTTTTCGGCTGGGTTGCCTCTGGCACAAAGGGTCAAGTGATTTGAGACAATTGTCTTTGGCTCATTGAGGATTAAAGCACAGGTTTTACCTGGTTCCAATTTTCTTCCACCCATGTTGTTAAGAGATCACGAAACCTTTGACATCCAGTCCCCAATAAATGCAATAGGCAGTGATAACTGAAAGCAGTAAAATATTATTTTGGCCAGACACTAGCAGATAATAGAGAAGCAAGAAAAAAAATCAGAGGTATGTAGTAGGTGTGTCAGTCTTCCCAGTCTGAAGAAACAAGGGGAAGCAGCAGGTGCAATGTGTTCCTTCCTAGGTGGGCCACTGGAGAACAGGGCATTTGTCTGTGGTGCCAGGGGAGGGTGTAGAAGGAAATGACCTGCTGGTTGGTGCTATGCAGGTAAGGAACTCTGAGCTCTCTAATTTGGTTGACACTGTCTCAACTGTCTCTCTGCTGAGGGTACTGAGCAAAGGAGTGGGTGTCACATCCCAGCTTATCTTGTCTCATTGAGTAATTCCAGGTAAGGTGTTGCTCTTCCATCATTTGTAGAAAAGCCAAGAGAATGTCTCTCTGTGTCAAGTAATCACTGTCAATAAGGCATTATGGGACTGTCAGGAGAGAATTTTTAACAGGCGGTACCCATATTTATTTCATTAGACTGTATAGTACCTCTATTTGAAGAACTTTATATTCTGAACAGCGCAGTGTTCATGTTATACCCAGAGAAGGATCAAGTGTACAACACTGAGAGGACAGAATATCTTCAGGAAGAGAATCAAATACTTAATCCCTCAAAACAAAACAGGCCAGCAGTTTTCAAAAAATCAGGAAGAGAAGATTTAGACACAATTATGACTGGTCTAATTTCTGCCACATACTACTTAATAAAATACATTTTCTGTCTAATTTAAGGGGCAATTGAGTTGTTTTGCAGCATCCAGCTTCTAGGATCCTTGATAGATCTGAATCAGGTACCTATTGCTGTTTTCAAACTGATAATCTCCTCTCCAACCATACCAATAACTCACTTGTTTTAGTTGCCATGGATTTTGGGGAAATACAGGTCTATGTATCTAATAAGTATTTGAAATAGGTGGATGTGGATTAATATGTTGTCCAACTCCAAAGATTTTAAGAAGGCATGCTGAGACTTGCAGACACCAAAGAAGGATTGTGTTACCAAACATACTACATTTCCAAAACACAGAAGGATTTTTCAAGTCAAGAAGGTAAAATATTAGTGGCCTGTATGAACTGTCAGAGCCTATGTCCACTTGTTCTAGAAAATATACATGAATATATGTTTTATGACATTTCTTGCATTTTCCATATTTAGTCACTTTTGCAAAAGGAACTCTCTGTGGTGATGTGATTTTCTGATCCTTGACAAAACATAAAAGTAGAAAGACCCATGACTGTGCAAGAAAAAAGATCATTAAAATAATTTTGTCTCTAAAAGTTCAGGGTGAGTTTGCAGTGAAAGTTTATGAGTGGGAAATTATGCATTTCTCATTAAGTCCAAACCAGTTCTTCTGTCCCTGTTGATGATCTGCCCTTGTTTCAAACCAATTAAGCTGAAACTATTCTCTCTGTTGGTTTGAGACATGCTGTCTTTGTTACTTATAGCTCCTTTTGTGCACAAAGCTGTAATGGATTTTTTTGTAACCTACATCGCATTGGAGAATAATCATCTTTGTACAAACACAGAAGATCTGGTTCCTGAACTAGACAACTTTGAACTTGATTCAGGGCCAAATGAGGGAAAACTGAAAGGTTCTCATTGATTTCACTGCATATTAGATCAAGCTGTTACTGTCTATATTCAGCCAAGGACATACAGTAGCTAATTTAAGGGCTATATAGTGAATAGGCTGGAAGCACAATGACCATGGAGTACACATTCAGTTTAGTACTTGCCCTTGCTAAAAGGTGGCTGGAAAACTTTGTTTAGGAACACATTTTGGAAGAATGAGCATTCAACATCTCCTGACTCTAAAGGACTTCTCAGAAGGGCTTTTTTTCATTCTTTTTTCCCCTTGGAAGTAGATATAGTGTCATAGAGTACCCAAGGATTATTAAACACAAACAAAAAAACCCCAAACAACAGCAACAACAACAAAACCCCCAAACATTAAGACAAACAAAACCTCCAAACCTCAAAAAAAAAACCCTGCAGAGAGATACATCTGCTCTTAGGAAAACTCTAGGATATTTTTGACTGGAAAGCTACACAACCCCATAAACAAAACAGTTAAATAGTGAGTATAAATTCCGAGGTAAAGTGGGCTTAGAGGGCTCACTTTACATGCATCCTTTTAAAAGAGCTCTGCAGTAAATTTCCAGCTCTTTTAACCAAGTGTTGAGTTCCTGGGAGCCAGGCCTGAAGCTTGAACAGATGGTGATACATCACCACCGTGTGGTGGTTGCCAGGAAAACAAACTGCCTTTGGATTGTTGGGATAACGAGACCTGATGTTTCAAGACTTGGGAGATGTGGTTATTGTGGTAACAAACATCTGACAGCACTTGGCCACCAACACTGCTCTGATGAGAACACGTAACTGACGTAAAGAGATTGTCCCTGTTGCTGAGAATAGTGGGGAATATCTTCTCAAGGCAGAAATTATGTGTTGATAAGCATTCCTTACTGTGTGCTCTAGAGACAAGTACTGCAGAGTTTAGCAAAGGATAACAGTGCTTTGTTCTGGCTTTCTTGTAGAGTTTTAAATTGATTTTAAGGAGGATCTTTTTTGTGGAAGGGGTGTTCCAGTGGGGTATATGGCAGAGTTCAGGATGTTTTCAATTTCATTAGAACTGTGTGCAAAACAATACCTTGAAAGATACTTTTCTGAAAAAGCATTGGGGTCACTGTACAGAAGGCTCCTCACTTTGTTTTTTTGTTTGCATAATAGGGGCAATCTCATTCCATACTCTGCTTTTGTCACACTATCTTTTTCACTGCTATTCAGACTAGTAGGAGTTTTCAGAAGGGAAACTGATTTTATAGAAATTTTCTGCAACATTCGCTTCTGTCAATTCTCTCTTGTGGTTAGTAACTGCAGAGGTACCAGACTACTTTGGTCTTTGAGGAACTGCTGTGGTTGGGCCTTAATTGTCATGCTCCTCATCTTATTCTTTCCCTTCTTACAAACCCAAACTCTTCTTTATTGCAAATTTTTTTAAGGAAGAATTGTCCCTCTGTACTTGGCACTGGTGAGGCTGCACCTCGAATCCTGTGTTTAGTTTTGGGCCCCTCACTACAAGAAAGACATTGAGATGCTGGAGCAAGTCAGCAATGAGCTGGGGAAGAGTCTGGAGAGTAAGTTATATGAGGAGGGGTTCAGGGAGATGAGGTTTAGCCTGGAGAAAATGAGGCTCAGGGAAGACTTTTTGCTTTCTAAAAATGAGGCTCAGGGGAGGCCTTTTCACTTTCTACAACTATCTGAAAGGAGGTTGTAGCCAGGTGGGGTTGATCTCTTCTTCAAGGAACAAGTGACAGGGCAAGAGGAAATGGCCTCAAGTTACTCCAGTGGAGGTTCAGGTTGAACATCAGGAATAATTTCTTCACAGAAGTGGTTGTTAAGCATTGGAATAGATTGCCCATGAAAGTGTTCATGATTTAGGAATGGTATTCCCCAATTTAGTGTTCCCACTTGAAACACTCCAAACTACATGCCACTCAGCTCACTCCCCCTTCCTCTCCCCCTGCAGTGGGACAGAGATGTGAATTGGAGGCACAAGAGGTAAAGATCACAGGTTGAGATAAAAACCATTTACTAGAAACGGCAGATGAAATAGGAAAACAAACTGTAACAGCAACAATATTAACAGCAGACTGTACAAGGCAGGTGAACGACGCACACACAACAGCTCACCACGTGGAACTCACTGCTCACTCCCATCCCCTGCACATGACATGTTGTGGTGTAGAATAACCTCTGGTTTGTGGCCATGCCCCTCCCGGCTGCTGCAAAAACTAAACCTGTTCCTGGCCAGAACCAGGACACTATCACTGGAGGTGTTCAACAAATGACTGGACAAGGTGGTGGACAGTCAAATGTTGGACTTGATGATCTTGGAGATATTTTTCCACCTTAAATAATTCTGTATTTCTGTGATTTTGATAAAGTGTTTGTATATAGTGGATCCAGATGTAGCTGCAAGCAGACTGTGGCAGCTGTTGCTGTATTTCAGACTAAGCATTGCATATAATAAGACTTTAAACTAAGACCCTGAAGGAAAAGAACTTTGGCATACAGGAGCACTATGGAGGGATTTTTTTTTACCCCCTGAAAGACTAACCATGTGGGCAGGTGTATAACAGCAAAGGCAAAATAGGTAACCATTCTCCAGGAATATATTCACTACATCCAGAAAATGCCTATGTTTATATTATTTCTCTGGTGGTTTAATAGCTCATTGCTCCAGAAGGTATTTTCTTCTCATCTTTATCAGCCTAGTCCTGGAAGGTGCTGAAGCACTTGGTTTTCACATGCCTGAGAGTGTGAAGCCATAATGAAGCTTTTCTCTGCTCTGAAAGCTTAAAATCTCTTTCTCTCTACAGCAGTGGTACAATGTAATCAAAGTGTTGCTCCATGGACAAAAATCTCTTTGAAGGGTGCTATCACCTCAGTATTGTTTTCCTCTAAGTGTCCCTCTTAGGAGGGTGCTCCTTTGTGACACCAAAAACTTCATTGTGACTTCTCTCCAACTCTCTGAATTGTAATTTATGCTGTCTGCAGATACCAGATATTCATTTGGGATATAAATTACATGGGCCAGGAACTAGAGCACTGCTTTTGTGTATGGTTCCTCTACAGCCTTCGGCTGGGTCAGAGCTTAAATGTAAATCCCCAAGACTCAGTCTATCAAAAATTAATCTGTCTTCTGGGATGCTTTCCAACCTGTATACTGATTTTTGGGGGAAGTTATGAATCTGATGAACTACTTGCCATAATTGGCTTTCAAAGTAATTGTGACATTTAGGACCAGACTCTTTGGGTAAGAGTTACCAAACCTGATCCATATCCTCCACAATGGACAGTCTGGAAAAAAACATGGAAAAAGAAGGGGATATTGGGCAAGAAATAAGTTATGAAGTCCTGGTGTAACAGCCTAGTAGAAAAATGCTAGAGTGGGAGTAGAGGCATTTTGCCTCTGGTGCCTTTTGTGCTGCTACAGGTATCCTGCATTCATTTCAGTTGTCAGGGTTTTAAAAACAGTGTGAAATGAGACAAAATAGTAAGGAATCATAAACGTTACTCGAAGTTTGAAAAATGATGTTTTTCTTGACAGACTTGAGAACTTAATGAGGTTTTTTCCTTAGTTTAACCAAATAGAAATTGAGAATCCTGACAGAACCTCCTTCTAAAGGGCTCAGTCAGGGAAATGTTAACTTGTGCAGAGGCAAGAGGACGAGAGCAGCATTGCAATTCATAGAGCTTTCTGTCCTTGTACTATATTGTACCATAGCAAGTGACATGGTTAGAGTGTGTGATCAGCTCTCACAGGAGAAAAATACCAGGTCTGGAATTTTATTTTCTAGAAGATGGCATACCAAGAATTCGTGTTTGAGTGCTAAAACAAGATTAATTAAAATGTTAATTAGCTAAGTGTTTTTAATATTGAGATTTGCCACTGGAATGAGCTGAACAGTGGATCTGCCAAACCTTGATACCCTCAAATCCAAATTTATTATCTTGCTGTGAGACAGACAGAAGCCGAAGAGAAATCAGTAGTCAAAATTCAAAGGCATCTGGGAAGAAAAAGCAATCTTTAATGCCATATGAGAAAAAAATGACACCTCCTAATTTTAAACTGTTTTAATACTTGAATATTCTAGGGAAGGGCTTCAACATAGAACACTTTGAGCAATGCCAAGCTTTTGTATTATTGGCAGCTACAAAAATAAACATTGCACTTGCATCTTCTTTTCCTCTGTGTCATGATTTTCAGGAAAAGAGTTAAATATCTGATTGAGCCACAGGGGAGTCCTACCTTCATTATTGCTTCAGCCACAGGTCACTCTCTCACATGCACTTTTTCTCACATTCAGCAGTACTAAGGCAGAGAAAATTGGAAGATCTGGAAGACCTGCAGAGCTGTAGGTCTCTAAATCAACTTCTTGCTACCTTTCCTTTTCCTAACCTCCATTCTCTCTTCTTCCTTCCAGCTTCCAGCCACAGGAAATCTCTGAACTCAAAGTCTGTCCTTCTTCCATAGATCTTGATAAATCCACCCCTAAGGCATAGATCCAGCTCACCTTTAACACTTCCAAAATCCTGTGGCAATTAATTTCAATTTAATAAGGGATGAGGCATATGATAAAGAGGATCACTGTTAGCTTTTAAGTCTTTGGCTAAAAAGCCATTGATCTCCCTACTTCTTGTGCTATGAAAACCAGCAGATAGTCTTTCTCAGCTGTTCTTTTCACATTTTCCATGTTTCTGTGCATGTTTGACTATTTGGTTGTTTCTTGTATGGAAACTACGTTGTTGTTGACTATCTCTGCCATGCTTCCCTTCATGCTTTCTAGTTCTTCTGTCAGTTGCTGAACTGAGATTACTAGAGATACAGATAGCTCTAGACATACTAAGGAATTTGAATGTAATATCATGATGGTGTTTCGTTTAATCTGTTCTTTCGCCAGTGATTCAATTTATCTTTTTCAGAGTTGCTGAATGAAAAATTATTGCTAGATCACTTTTCTGACTGGTAAAATTTGATTTAGAGGCTATTACCGTATCTAGAGAGAGTTATGTTTGGATTTGTTTATGTTCATAACTGGATTTATCTTTGCTGAATTATATCTGTTATATTATCACCCAGACAATGTCTTATGATTATTCTTCTGCATGTAGCTTATAAAAGCCCTCAGTATACTCTGACAGGGCTTAGAGAATTGTTGGAGACAATTGTTTGAGAGAGCAGCAGAAAAGGGAAAAGTCTAAGTTTACATAAGTATTTCTATTTCTCTCTAATTTTCCACTTTTTTTCCCCCAAGAAATTTGGCCCGATCAGTGGGCAGTTGATGTTCCTCTTTCAGGTTAACACCCTGATCTGACTTCAGAAGGTGAATGGTTGAATGATTACAGGGAAATATAAATTGCTCACTTTTCTCCACTAAATTCTGAATCTTTAAGAAATACACTCAATAGTTCATCAAATTCGTCTCCACAAGAGGCATACACAGGTTATGCACTGCCCAGTTCTTATTTTGGTCACTGCAGATGATGCATGCATGTCCCCACTGTGGCACCAGCCAACTTTTCTAGCAGCATAGGATGCAGCTCAGACAGGGCAAACATACACCATTCCTGATGTGGGAGAGCTGATAGCATAGCCATGTCCTCTCAGTGCTCATAAAGTTTAGTAGGATCTCAATTATTTAAATTAACAAGATGTTTCAGCCTCTACAAAGCCCAGATGATAAATAAAATAAATTAGCCAGTGAGAGCGAGGTCCTATCAGTCAACCAGCCAACTATACTAATGCTTGAAAATAGGACTATGCCTGTTGAACAGAGCTTGTCAGCAACGACAGTGACCGTTTCGAGGTTGAAGTGTGTTTATCAGAACATTTTGGTAAAAAGGATCCTTGCCATTAGAGGGCACCAAATCACTTTAAAATCTGCCTCGCTCCCGTGAGTCTGGCGTTTGTACCTACCCTAGCCGCAGCTCAAATGATTTTGGTGTCATGCTTGTTGTGTCTCAGTGTCCTCCACTCGATTGCTGCCATTTTGGCCCCAAATCCCACCAGTGTCGATGGCAAGTTTTCCTAATGGTTGTATTTCAGAATGGAAAATGTGCAGCCTCCTGACCGCCATGGGGAACAGAGGCAAAACCTTATTTACTACATTTCTTCCCTTGTCAGGCATATAGCCTTTGGGAACAGAAGCTATGCTGTGTAAACAGCAATAGACTTGTGAGGTTTGAAGGACATGACAGGGAATGTCACCTAGTAAAAGATAAATAGGCTGAAAAGCATGGAAGCATATGGAGTACAGCTATTAGGACACTGCCTTACTTCTTTTATCCAGAGTTATTCTTCTCAGCTACTACTCAATTTGCTGATACTTGTCTGTATTTTACTTTGATCACCTTCCTCTTGGGTACACTTTTAAGATTTCTATTATTTTGATCACTTCAGACCCTTTAGTTTGTTCCTAAGTAAAAATCAGCTTCAATTGGATTGGGCTGCGGTGGGCTGCCAAAGGGAGGGGTAGCTGCACGAAGTTTCTCATGAAAACTTTTCCATCTGGGCCATAGCTGAGAATCTTTGGCTAAGATTGTCGAAATGACCTAAAATTAGGGCTAGGACAGAGTCAAAGCCTAGAGCTGAAGCTGGGTTTGGGCTGCAGAGGAGCTGCTGAAGGATGCATAGTTTGCTAAGCATCTTCTGACAAGTGATACATAGGCTCCTGTTAATATTTAATAGAAAAAAAATGTATGCTTCAGTCTGCAGGGAAAGTGGAACAAGGCCAAGCAATTAGTTAGACTGCTGGGAACCTGGAGTAGCTCTGCTAAAATTAAATGAGTCGCTGTGGCTGTGATTTACTCTATTTCACAGCCTTTTAATTCTGTTCAGTTTGGCAGGGTTATGCCAGATCTATACCAGGGTGAAAGGTCTTTTGACTCTGCTCTGAGAGCATAATCTGGTGCAGCTAAGCATAAGGAAAGCAGTATGTTTTATTATGGAACTGAGTTCCACAACATCTAAATTATGTCACCTGCCATGGACTTTCACTTTCTTAAATATTTGAATAACAAAATAATTCTGAAACACTCCTGGCTGCTTGTAAGTATCAAAGTGTGATGCTGACATCAGTATTCTTTGAAGAGGGGATCTCATCACAGAGTTTGGGAGCTTTTTCCCTTGCTTTGCTTCTCGTGGGTATGTGAGATAAAGCAGTGCCAACTTCTTTAAAAAACAAGAAGAAAGGGAACTAGCACTTGAACAAGCATCTCTCAGAAAATCTGAAGAACTTTGGTTAATCCCACCTGAATTTGTAGTGCTGCAAATCATTTCTTCAGGGAAGGACCAGCTTTCTTCTTAAAGATACAACCAGCAATATGTAGAGTAGGCAAAAGAAAAGTATGAGATACAATGGTGTTGGGAATGAGTTAAGTGTGTCTGAGTGCAAGGAATAATGGAAATTTACATTTAACCTTGTAAGAACAAGAATCCAAATTACAAATATAACAAAAGATTCAGGGAAAAAGTATCCTTTATTTTGTGTTTTAGTGAAAGTGAAATGTTGGCCTAGGATTTATATTTGCTAATTTTAGGTGTCTACAAGGCGTATATATGTGAATGAGTTGTCTATGCTTCTCTGAAATTTGGTGGAGATCTAGTCAATAAAGTCAATTGCATTTAGAATGTGATTCACCATATCAGATGTAAGAGTGTATTTTACTTTGAAAGCATACCCTAAATTACATCAAGTAACTCACATACTCACTAAAAGCTGCTTAGACAGGGAACATAAATGTAGGTGCTTACACTGTAAACATTCACATCCAGTCTGATGAATCCTGCTTTTAGCATCTCTGAAGGTGCTTATTTGGGAGAAATACCAAACCATCAATGTTACAAAATGTTCTGAGTATTTCTTCTACATCAGTTTTGCAATGCTGAGTAATAGTGTCAAAAACATTGCTGAGCAGAAATGTTACTGAGGGTACTGTGACTGAGGTTAGAGGTTTCCAAAATATAGCCCAAATTCAGGTGCATGGACAGCATTCAAGACAAAGACCCTGTCAAAGGACAAGGTCCTACTTGCATGCCTTTGGTAAGCTCTGCATCCAAGTAGTAAACATAGATAATGTTCTTTGTAACTGGGGCCGGGCAAGGAGGGGGGTTGGAGAGGGAGAGAAAGAGAGAGAGAGAGAGAGAGCGCAACTATTCCTGAACAAAGTGTTCGAATTGGTAGATTTTGGCTTTGAATCTGACATCTTCATTCTCTTCTTTAGACACTATCAAAACCCAATTGTCTTCAGAAGAACTATAGCGAATTCAATTGCCATTTTCCAAGGCCCAAAGCAGATATCTAACCACTTCCACGTATTATACCTTATACGCTTCAAGATTTAGAAGTGGGAATTAAAGTGTTGGCATACTGAAAGTCACACATCATGTGAGAGATAGAGCACTGTGACTTTAAACCCTTAGTCTACTAAATAACAGTACTATACCTAGCAAAAATCCAAACCCACTAACCAATCAACCAAAAAACCAAAACCAAAACCAAAACAAAAAAACTCCAAGAAACCAAAACAAACAAAAAACTAGCCAAACAACAACAACAACAAAACAAAGAAAAGAAAAGAAAATGAAAACCCCAAACCCACAGTGTTGGTTAACTCCTAATACCATTGCAAGATGAAAAGGTAACCTGGTTGCATGGTTCTTGTGCTGACAGAGTTCATTTCTAGGTAGAGCTTTTTTTTTTTCCTCCAAAGTTAGACAAAACTCTGCAAGTGGTCACTTGCCCAACTTGTCATGCAGGCTAAGTTCTTTGCTTGGCTACATTTTTAATCTTCTCCCTTTCCCAACACATTTCTCTACCCACACAGATGCTGGTAATGGACATGACAGTTGCAGACAGGAAGATGATATCTATCAATTAGTATCTTGATGCATTCCTTCTGAAGAAAATAAGACAATCTCTTTTCCAGGTATCTCAGGTTTACTTATTTCTGCGAGTATGATGACTGTGCCTTTTCTGGTTGTTATGGATCCCACTTTGAGAAAAAAAATACGCTGAATATAAAAAATATCAGAACTGCTCAGTCATGTAATGTCTCATCCCATGTCTTGAAAATCCTGTAGGCTAAGGAAGAGGTGTCTGTTCACTTTCTCATGTGCAGATGCAGATAAAATTTCATTTGGTCAACGGACATCCATGGATTGGCTTACATTAGGACTAGGATCTCAGAAAGAGGCCTCTGGAGTTTACTTCTACACAAATGACTCTGGTGATAAGATAGAACAAGGGCTAAGATGTAGGTCACAGAAGGTTGAGACTAGTTCAAGGAGCTATTCTGAAAAGGTAGGCTCAAAACCAGCTCATAAAGTTTGAAACAATATGGTGAGGTATATTGGAACCTGTTTTATAGAAATGCTCAGTAGCTGTGACTTTTATTGGTATCTATAAATTAATGTCTTGAGTTGTGAGACACTGTGAAAAAGAAAAAAAAGTTGCAAATTTTCTTCTCACCAATTCACTATCCAAATCTTACATACCACTCTCTCCTTCAGGATAACATGTTGTGGCTCCACAAATTGATAGTTTTGAGTTAGATTGATACTATGGTACTAAGACAATTCCTATAAACTAGTGACTCCCAATTCAAGTTCCATTAGGATGATGAAGAGCATGACAAACTCAGTTTTCAGACATCCTTCTAAGACCTTGGTGTGTGCTGGAGAGACCCCAGAGTTAACATCACTTTGAAAAGATGCTTCTTTCTCTTCTGATCCCTGTGATGCCTGCTTTTTGCTGACACACATTATCTACATAAAGGTTCTTTTGATTCTCTGGAGAACATGCAAAGAGCTGAACATTTATGGTCCTCCTGATAGCCTCAACACAGGCCTGGCAGAGTATTGCCTCCTTGTTATCCAGCAACTCGGAAATCACTTTGACCTCAAGAAAAGGAAAAGACAAATATATTTCTTCACCACATCCCACATAGACAACACAATTTCAGAAGTAATAAAGAAATTACAGCAATCAAAAAAACTAGCCCTTCCTCCTGGTCTCCAGATATTAAAATTTTCTTTATTTTGTCTTTTTTGTTCAACTATCTATCTCATTGTGATTTTCATAGCAGATGGTAGGAAGAAATTTAAAACTTAAAATTGATTCTTTAGGGCGATGCACTTCTGCACTGTGCTTAGGTACATTTGTTCAGATCACCTCCAACAGACCTTCAATTTGTGCCAAGACCCACTGGGAAGCTGAACTGATGGGCACTGGAAGTGGCCAGCCCCTCTGGGACATCCTGCAGGGAGGCTCTCTGGGAAAGGCACTCTGTTCTCCTGGCTTGCCCAGTGCCTACATATGCATGCATATTCATGGCTGGCTATTCTTTGAGGCAAAAGAGAAAATTTCTTTAGAAAATTGCAGCAGCAGAACAGGGCTGTGCTTTCAAGTATTTTGTCTTTCCCAAAAGAAAATAGCTGATGCCATGAAAAGTTTTGTGTAACTGTAAATGTGCTCAACTGTGCTGTAATGTTTCATGGAGGGGGAATTTTCTTTCCCAGCCCAGCTGCTGAATAGTTTGTGCCTCCAGGCTCCACGAGGATTTGAGAAATAGGACCAGGCATCATGCTAATTTTTAGCATTTTCGCTCCCATTTACAATAATCTGGGACACGGAAATTCCACTGTGTGACAGAGCATTCCTCCTGCCTCCAGTCTGAAATCACATGTGCAGATACAAGTACACACAAACACACACTTTTGTAACTCATCTCTCCTTCAAGACATTGTTACGAAGCAGTGTTTTGGAGGAAAAACCACAACTAACTCCACACAACAGTCTGATCAATGTTTTTTAAAGGACATTGCAGTCAGTCTAGAACTAGTACTGGCTTCAAGGAGGTAACACTATATAAATGAACATGCACCTGTTTAAGTTTCCACTCTCTGTTTATATATACATTTATTGTGGGGGGTTTTTTTTCCAGCAGCAAATGCTTCACTCAGTAAAATGTGATCTGCTTATATGGAAGCTGGGAAATTTGGGATTTTCCTCTTTTGAGCAAGACGTTTCAGCAGATGAGGGGATCAATTTCAGAACTTAGGTGTGCCCTGAAATGTTTAAGTTATCTAGTCTGACGATCAGTTGTTGACAATGGAAAGAAAACTTTGTGTTCAAAGCAAGTGTATAACTTTTGCAATAAGCAATTAGGCACTTGCATGCAAATAAGTAAAGATAACTTTCCTAAATCCAGCTCAATTGTATTCCTAAGCCTGTGGATAAAATTAGTAAAGTTTCCAAGAATCTCTTCAACAGTGTTTCATATGAATCCTTGATTATTTTAATCTTCTTCTGTAGGGATGATGCTCTACTTCAAGACCACGACTAACCCTCCCTCCTATCCTGTCCCATTGCTTTTTGTCATAGTTGTACCTGGTGGCTCTGAGTTCCTCATTGTCTCTGGATGCACAGGGACAGACAGATCAACGAAAGCCATTTTTAGTGACATTTTTTGAGTTTCCATGTTCCTCTCATTCATGGGTGATGAGGCTAGGTGAATCAAAATGTTTCTTTCAACCTTTCTGTATTTTTTCTCATTTGTCATGTGGATCCAATTGTCCTTTAGAGACTGCAGGGAGCTGAAGTACCACAGCCCAGGAATTTAATCCGCTTCCTTGTTCTCTGCCATCACACAGTGTATCCTCACCTTTGGAAATGGCTACAAAAGTTTCTCCTTTTTTTTTGGCTTGTTTTGTGGAAAGCAATACTGTTTTGCCTGGATACTGATTTTGAAATGGCTGCTGATGTGGATGATTTCTTATCTGCCTCTCTGTGCTTGCCCCAGGACCTGACCTCTCCATGCACTGTGAGGACACAGCTCACAGCTTCCCAAGGCCTCCAGAGAGGGGCTGCTCATTCCTTCACACATGGCCTGTGGGGTCTGAGAAAACTTCTTCACAGAATTTTGCTTTAAACCATCAAGATCTCTTCTTTCCATCATAAGAATGACCTTGGAGCTCAAAGACACATTCCAGAGAAGGCTCCTGATACTGAGGAACTAGTCTCTAATGAGAGGAAGGAATTTGTCATTGCCTAACTAGAGTGTCCTTTGCAAGCTGAGACTTATTACTCTGGGATGGTATGTTCTAAGCCTTTCACATTCTCCTGCTGATTTTCACACCTAAGAACAAGACAGAAGCAACTGTTTCTTGCCCCCAGGATTTCCACCTACTGTAGGAGGGTGATGGTATATAGGAAAGCTTTAAAATTATAAGACTCTTGCTGGATTGTCTTGAGCCTGACTCTCTACATGAAATGAAGTTATATTTTTCCACATATTCTAGCACTGATACAAGCAGCTGTGTTATAGAACCAAAGGAAAAATACAGTAAAATATTTCATAATACAAATGGGTCCTTTGCTAAGCCTGCATCTGTTTCTCACTGCCATTGGGACTGTCTCTATGACCAGAGCTTTGTCCTTACAGCAGCAACAAGAGGCCAGTGGCTCTGTTGCCTAAAGCTCCATTTGCACTGAGCCCTAATAGGGAACAACACAGTCCACTTCTCTGCCCTGTAGTGAACATGTGATGCTGCTTGCAAAAGCTGAGGTGGGAATGAAGGACTCATTCAGGATGGCCATGGCTGTACCCAGGTTGTACTCAGGGTGCATTGGCACAGCTGGCTCCAGGTTGGGGAACTGTGAGAGCTTCTGTTTTACTCCTCTGGTTACTTTGCTTAAGCCAACCTCTTTTGAAACAGCACTTATGTGAGGTGAATATGAATTTATATTGTACTATGCAACAAGCTCAGATGGCACCATCTTCATACGTTCAGTGCTGGTACTTCATTAGTTGTCAGCACAAAAGCCTTCACAAAGCAAGGTTTGCCTGTGAATACTCAGTGTTTCAGAGAATTTACTGGGTGTATCTTCAGTAGGAATGTAAATACTTCCCTGAATAAATAGAAATTACACATTTGTGTAAAAAAACCCCAAACCAACCCCCCAAAGACCCCCAAATCAACCTGTTTTCCAGTAATGCATAGAAATTTATTTGTCTTGTGGCTGAAAAAACCCTACTTTTTAGCTGTTGCAAGATGACAAGTGAAGTAGATGCATCAGGTTTCTTTGGGTGTCTGCAAGAGAAGATGTGGAAAGATAGGTTCAAATATACAGGAAAAAGAACACTATCCTGTGAGCGATGGTTTTATATGGATCATAGTTCTATAAACATTGAAGCTGGAATTGAACAAGTCCTTTATCTTTTGGTTGTTGGGAAACAGCCCCATGAAAAGGCTGTGATCTACAGCCATTGAGATCAGCAGGAGCTTGGTCAGGCCCTTGCAAACCTCCCCTTAAGCCTAAAGTTACTGAAAAAAGAGCACAGACATCTGTGTCAGTGGTCCTCTGAGAACAATAGTTATCCATGGAACAGGAGTGGCAGCACTTCAGTGGAAGTTTTGATAAGTACAGTTATATGTTGTTCAATTACTAGAGGGTAAAATCATGCAAGTGTCAAATATTTTCATAATTCCATTTTCCAACTAGTTACTGTCTAGTCTCTAGCTCAAAACCTTTAGAATTTGGGGGGTTTTGTTGGTTTGTTGGTTTGTTGTTTTTAAGACTGAAATTAAGAAATCAAATAATTTTTGCATGACACTTTTTGCTTGGGAAGGCCAACATGCTACAGTACCTGCATATTCCATCACTACTGTAAAATGACTGTAAGCTTGGTGGCAAGTGGTATAGAAAGGAGTTAGATATCTATCCATTCACACCACTGGGAAGCTACCAAATGTTCTGAAGATTAGAAACAAAACTGCTCGATCCAACCTTTGCTGTAATCAGCAGAAAAATTGTTATTAGTTTCTGTGCGACACAGTCCATAATTAATTTTTCTTAATTTCTACATTTCTCCTTTTTCCCATTTCCACCTTGTCCCAGAGAACTGCTGCTAAGCCACAAAAAGTTACTTTTAAGTTACTTTTCTTTTAAATACTTGTGGGACAAGAATTTTCAGTATTTTGATGATTTATTCCCTATAGTCCAAAACCACTCATTGAAAATGGTCCTTTACTAGTTTCCTCAGAGTTAAACATTTTAAACAGGTTGTAGAAACTTCAGTTATTAATCAAGTTCACAGGACTAAGTAAGAATCCTGAGGTCCTGTGCTAAGAAGTTTCTTTATAGTCTGGTGTGGCTAAAACACAGTATGATTTACCTGCCGTCATAGGAGCACACTACCTGGTTTTCAGCATTATGACCTTTTCTGTGGTGCCTTTTTCTTTTTTTTTTTTTTAGCTTCTCAAGAATATTTAAAGCAATTTTAGGTCCACAACAGCCAAAGATTGCAAACTTGGAATACTTCTGTCTTTGCTGCCATTTCTGTTATATCTGAGAACTCTTCCTATGTTAAGAGACAGCAATGGCATGAAAAGGATGCAGCCTTCTCTGATCATAATAATTTTTGTGATAACTGGCTTTTACATCCATAGATCCATTTTCCCACTACCTGATTTTTTCTCTTTTTTCTTTTTTTCCCCTTTATGAAGAGGCTGTTAGTTATCTGGTGCATTTATATGGCTATGTGAGTATCAGCAATATTTTTGGATTGGTAGGAGTGAACCTGCAAAATGAAACAGCTGGTACTAAAGGTCCAATGTCCATATTATTCACTTTTCAGAGTTATTCTTCCTGAACTAATCTGGTCTTGCAGAACTCTTTGTAGTTCAGTGCAGGAGGGTATGATCCTGAAGCACACTTTCCATTTGACTTTTAACTGGCACGAATATGTCTCATGGTCTTCAAGACAGATTCAGGATGGGGACCAAAGCACCATAAGTGGGGATAATGTGAGATTTGCTTCAAAAGCATATTCTTGATCCAAACTAAGGCCCTAATGTAGTACATCCTGAATGATGCACTGGCAGGATTTGGAAGTGTGTCAGACAGCTAATGCCCAGGATGGAGCACTGTCTTGAAAAGCTTGCACTGGTGGAGGGAACAGACAGAAGTTTTATGCCTGATGGTGGACTCTGAGAAGCCACAAGGCATCCTATTTATTCACAGCAGTGAAGTCCCTGGTGACCCAAAGGTTCATGTATTTTCTTCTCCACTGAAAATGCAGTCCATGTTTCAAAACTTCTGCTAATAAACTGCATAAAATGCACAGTTACAAAGAGAAGCTCTGTGGAAGATGCATGTGTTGTGTTTTCAACTAGGTAGGCAAATGTCTTACAGCGTAGGGGTCTAATGCATGGTTGGACAATGTGGTTTAGTAAGAACTCAGTTTCACAGATGGAGACCATTCTGAAATAGTAACTGACATATACAGCAGCTGCACTCTGCTTTTCAGTAATTTTTTTCCCACCATTTTAATGAATGTTTTATGTTGTGTTTTTTTTGCTGCTCAGGGTCCCAGCTCCTGTTACTGAACACAAGGGCCGCCTTTCACAACCTGTATCACTCCACACTGACATAATATACTTATAATTCTGGACATTCCAAGGCATATGTACACTTCACGGTAACTCCTGGGCAACTAAGCCCTCTTGGAGTTAGTGATTTTACTGTATTTCATTCCACAAAGGAAACTCTACCCCCAAAGGAAGCAGTAAGCTCTGGCCACCCCTAGAGCTGATAAAAATCCAAGACTTTCATCACATTTTTTTGACCCATTCTTGGCTTTCAGGAATAACAACAGCTGCTGAAAGCTATACAATTTTTAGTTGTGCTTCTTTACCTTCCTCCTAGCAAGCATCCTTAGGAGAGGCAGAGAAATTAAATAGCCTCGGGGTAAATCAATCTCCAACAGCTGTTGCCTCCAGCATTCTTGACTGTCAGTGACTTCATTGAAAACGTATGAGTGATCTTTCAGCATGTTCACAAGTGGAGAAATGTGTCAACTGGGAAATCCCTCTAGCCCCAATCCCATCTTCATGAATGTACATGGATGGTTGAATAGTTTCTCAAAATTCCCAGTGGTTCCATGACATTTCTTTCTTTATCTCCTTGATTTTGTTTGTTAATCTTTCTTTAATGCAAAGATAGGTTTGAAAAGGATGAGCATGAGTTATGTTTTGTCAGCCTGAATATTCCCTTTGAGGGCTGTTTGTTTGGATATGTAAATCAGTTTTCATAATGTAAAAGGCTGGGGCAGAACTGACTTGATGAGGCCTGAAGTTAGGAATGTGAACTGAAAACCAAACAGAAAAGTGCAGACTGCCGCAGACAGTTCCTGCTTCTCATTAGTGCAGGCAGTTTTCCTTTAGTAGTTGCTCTGTAACAGCCCCATTCCTGAGCACTTAAGACAGTGATGGCACATGTCCCTTCTTTTCCTAAACATAACCTGCAGGCACTGCTAGCTGACATCGTGTGTATCCAACACCATGTTCAAGACTAAGACCTCTGGCTGTGGGAACACCTCTAGCCCATGGTCCAACCCCACTTTCCTCATGCCGAGGGAGCACTGGGACAGCTGCTCCCACCTGGAAAGGGGAGACAGGAGGAGTCATGGAGGTGAAGCACCATGTGGATGGAATGGGGCTGTTTCTTAGCAAGAATGGAAGGTTTGCATATGTTTGACTCCCAAATCTGCTCTGAAACAGTGATGTCTGGGGAATCTAGTTGTGGGGTTTTTTTGCTGCTCTAAACACTGTAGTACCCATATTAGCAGCTGTATATTTTGTGTGTACCTGAAGCTGTCTCTGATTTCATTTATACCTTGATCAAACTCCATCTTAAGTTTGATAGCAGAAACTTGCTTCTACTTTCTAACTAAATATATCTCGCCACATCTGGCATGCATTTATTGATATAATGAACATTACCTTTTAGCTTAAGTGGCTTTTGTTCATCTCTGATTTTTGGTGCTGGCTTTTGTGCTTCCATGACTTTTGATGCATCTAAGATCACTCTTGGTTTTTTTTGTCACCTTGTGTTGTGACGGACTGCTATAGTAATTTAGATCTGCAGGCTGGGACTGAGTAGGACTTTTCAAAGTGGTGAATTTCTGGCCCAGTAAAATATTTCTTTGAATTTGAACTGCAACCTCAAGCTTCAATTTAAATGAATATTCTAAGAATTCATTCCTGTTTTAAACCTTTGGTTTCCTGTATACAGGAAATAGTGAAAACACTCCTAGAGCAACATAAACTGGACATGTTCCTGCAGATTTTGAATTGACAGAAAGATTTTCACTTGGTTATGGGTTTTCTTCTTCCCTTCTTCAGTCAAGGTGAAAATCACCTTGTTTAAAATGCTCTGTTAAGCACTTGCTTTTACTAAAATGCAATGCACATTCCCATCTGAGTTCAAGAGAAAGTAAAGGGTCTTTGTCTATGTATCACTTAGCAAGCCACATAGCTTGCCATTGCTATTCTGTGTCTGAAATCCTGGTCTCACAGCCACTAGCAGGGAAACATTGGTGAGCTGCAGTAGAGTGAATATTTCATATGCCACAGGTTTAACAGATGTGAACACTCTGAGGGAATTATGTATCTCATAAAAATGACCAGTCTCTTTTACTAGAATCATGACTCAATTAAGGATTTGGAGGATTATTAACTCTCTTAAAGCACCTGAAAATCAGACCAGAGCACAATTTCTTCCATTTTGGAGTCCAGAAACTGCTGTGTCCAGTTGTGGGGAGACTATGTCAACCTGTCTTCTCCGGGGACACTCCCTTGTCGCGAGGGAGAAGCTTGCTTGCCCTCATGAGGTTGAGAGCTATGCTGGAGGTGGTTTGTGCCGCCGGTAGGGTCTCCCATGCCAGACAGGTCTCAGCTGAAGGGTCAGACAAAGTGTGTCCACGGGCAGGATGGGCTTGCTAGCCATCTGGCAACCATCCTAGGAGAAGGACAACTCCAACCCCAAACCTGGTCAGATGGAGCTCACTCAGCCCTGTAAGGCCATCCATCTAAGAGAAGGATACTCTAACCAAACCTACGTCCTGAGGTATTCACTGTCACTGTCCAAGCTCACTAGGCCGTGGCAGATGAACCTTGGGAGTAAAGAGTGGGGCCAGTTCTGCGCACGCTGTGCCTCACCTAAAAAATCCATTGCGCAGGCTTGAAGGGTTCACCCACATTGCAAAGCCCTGTAGCGACAGGTGAGGGTCGAAAACGGCAGGTGATAGGAAGCAGCTGGAAGCCGCAGACCCAACCCTGCATGCAGGCGGTTCAGGATATTGGTCATTAGAGACCTGACAAGGACTCCCTGAAACAACGCCTCAGCCTTGGCCATATTGACTGCCACCAGTCGTGCACTCTGGCCTCCAATCGGGATTCATGGAGACACACCATTCATGACGGTGCTGCTTCCTTTGAGAATGCACGGAGAGTCAGTCTTGAGGAGAAAAGACGACGCAGAAAGAACCGTTCCTTGCCAATGTCACCTAGGGAGACGTTCTGCTGTGCCTTTTGTGACCGGACCTGCCTATCCCGTATTGGCCTTTTTAGCCACCAGCATGCTTGCAGCAAGCATGGGTAGTGCCCTTCTCAAATCTTCGTTCGCGAAGCCTAGCCGTGATGATGATGTCAACCTGTCCTCCATAATACTTGACCAAACTAAATTTCGAGTTGTGCAAAGTTTTTGTTATCTTGAAAGGTGATTCCATTGGAATCACTGTGTTATCATATCACACAGTAACCCAGTGAAGTCCTCAGCAGCTGTATGAAGAGTGCTCAACCAGAGTGGATCTGTGCTGTCTTGGCTGAAGATTTACCAGGCGCTCATGTTTATCGTGCCTCTGCACAGGAGTGAGACTTGCATTCTGGCCAGGATTCAAATTTGAGATCTGGTGAATTTTCCTTGGAATCAGCTTTATTTTCTGTTACAGTGTGATGCTGAGGTGAAAAAATGATCAATGTGAGAGACCTGCACTGTATTAACTGTACTTTACTAGAAGACTTGAGGTCTTCTGAAGCATTAACAAGGATCAGCTGTGCTAATTTATACTTCCAGTTCACTAAACCATCCAAGAATCTCCTATACAGTACTTCAAAAGTACCCTGAAGGGGTAAAAATACCTTGAAGTGTAAACTTTTATGAAGATATACCATGGGGCAGAAGAATTATAATGATTAATTGATGGAGCAGAAGAAAAGGACAATTCTGTGCACTGATATGACTGCAGTGAAACTTTGCAGCAAACAGTGTTATGCATAGGACTGTACCTGACTCCCCTGTAGCCAAACTGTCATCCCTGATGATAAGACACCTATTGCATGGTATTGCAATTATTGGGTAAAGTGAAGCAGGAAACTGAATTGCCTGGCTTGAGGTCATGCTGCTGATCAGTGGATGTCAGAGTTATTTATAAGCAGCACAAAGAACTACTACTCACTATGTTCCCACAGCACAAAGAGCTCTAAAGGGACTTATAGCTTAAAAGTTTTACACTCTTCATTTTGTTAAGCCAAAGGTTTGAAAATTTTGTTCTCGGTATATACATTTACTTTTCATTATTACAGTGAGAATAGGAAGAGACATTCACAAACTTCAGAATATATGTGCAATGGCTTCTCACAATGGAGATTTTAATTTTTTGTGTTTGACACCAATTAAAAAGCAAAGGTGAAGTCTTTATGGAAAAGAGATCTCTCACCTCTGTGGTTCAAATGAACTGTCCGCAGTATATCAGCAAACAGAGCTCTTCTCAAGTACTTTCATGAATGTCAAGGTGACAATGTCTTTCACCCAATTAATCCCACAACTCCCATTTGACTGTGCTCCCACTCAAAAGACCTTAGGCCAGCAGGCCAGATTTCTTCTAGTAATTAGCCTTTAACCCTCCCAGTCTTTGCTTTTTCAATTGCCACTGACTCTGTGTCAGACAGGAGTTTTATGCTTCTTTTAAAGCCTATTTCACAATGGCTCTGACTTGACCTTTGGAGTATGTGCATTTATAAGGAAATTGTTTGAGAGAGACATTTTAAAGGCTATTTAAGAAAGAAAGTGCCGGGCCTTCCCTAGAAAGGTAACATAATGCTTGCCTATATCTCCCGATGTGATTCTTTCCTCCTGGCTACTTTTGATTTTATTCTTTTCTTTATGAAGTCTAGAAGTCTATAAGTCTGCCAGCAATTGTTATAATCAGTTTCTATGTACTGGAAGCAAATAACAGTTATTTTACAAATTCAGAGATAACATAGTGCAGTTTTCTAAGTTCAACACTAACTAGTTGTGAATGTGCCCACATAATATATTAAATTCTGTATTTGGAAAATATTTTTCTATATCAGACAGAACCAGAATAATATAGATATGTGTCCTATACACTCCATCAATAACAGTTTTCTTCATTTGTCAATGGATAGAAGCAGAAGTGAATATCTGGAGACACAGTGCCTTTTCAAAGGCTGTGGTCAGCATGCTAGGAAAGTCCTCGATGACCTCCAGTTCAGGCATCACAGAATGACAGAATCATCAAGGTTGGAAGGGATCTTCAATATCATCTCATCTAACTGTCAAACCAGCACTACCATAATCACTCCTAAACCAATCCCAAGTGCCACATCCAGATGCCTCTTGAACACTTCCAAAGTTGGTGACTCCAATGCTCTGGCCAATTTGTTCCAATGCCTAACCAGTCTTTCAGTAAAAAATGTTTTCCTAATATCAGATCTGAACCTCCACTTTTGCAAATTAAGAATATTTCCTCTCATTCCTTCACTTGAGAGTGGCAGAAAAGACTGACCCCCACCTTGCTGCAACCTCTTTTGAAGAAGTTGTAGAGAGCGATATGGTCTCTTCTGACCCTTCTTTTCTCCAGTCTAAACAATCTCAGCTCCTTCAGCTACTCCTCATCAGACTTGGGCTCCAGACCCTTCGCCAGCTTCATTGTCATTCTTTGGACATGTTTCAGCACGTCAATGTTCTTTTTTGAAATGAAGGGCCAAAACTGAACACATTACTCAAGGGAGATAATTATTATAGCTTTTCAACCCAAAAGAAATACAATTGTTTGAAACAATTCCAGAATGATAAACTAGCTTTTAGATTTTTACTTTAATTGGCAGGGTCTTCTCCAGGTGTTGAGTCAGTTTTGAAGGTTGCTGACTGAAGCAGCAGAATCTAGAGGTGGATGAAGATTTTCAGAAAAACAATGGTGATTTTGAGGTATTGAGTTGACCTGAACTTATTTGGATGTGGAGAGCTGATGACAAAGTTGGTGTGATATTCTTCCACAGTTCCCTAATACATTTGTTCACCATACTTAAATGGTTTTGGTGACTCTCATGCTTCCCTGTATTTTTTGTCTTCCAAATAAGATAGGTAAGACACAAAATAAATACAAATGTGTAAGAAGTGCAGAAGGCTTTATACTTGTTGAGCTTATATGGAATGTTCAAATAGGATTTTTTAAATCACTGAAAATTTCATCATGCCTGAATTCAGGTTCCACAGAAATCCCCACAAGTGATAAGGGGACTCTCATAGGAAGAACGCTGGACCTACTGATCTACTGTTGGATGCCCTTTCCACAAGGGCTGGCAGAATGCCTAAAGGCAACTGTGCTTATCGATGATCTTCCTGTGTGGGGTGATAGCCCTGATATGAGTTAAGGGAAACACTTCAACACTTCAACACTGGAGGGATGTTCCCAGAACCATTGTCAGAGGATAAAGACATCCCAGTGGCTTTCCAAAAGTGCTAAAGTCATATTGATGGAGTTACTGAAGAATGGAGTGTTATGGAAATGACATGGCCTTTCTTCGCCACACCCTGTGACACCCTGTGGAGAGCCAAGGAGCCAGACCTTGGTATCTGTCTATCACCCCCCAAAAAACTATTATTGATTATAATCACTCAACCTACCTAAAGAAAAAGGGTATAAAAAGAGATTGGATAAGAACAAAAACTGGGGAGAAAACTTCCACCACTTCTGGGAGGGCAACCTACCAGAGCTATCCTGTCTCCCCACCCCATTGGACATTGCAGGGGTGAGCAATCAATTCTTACTCTGTTTTCCTATGCCTTACTAATTATAATTTGCTATAGCTTACATATTAGTCGGAAGCGGCTATATTCTTCCTGTTGCATTTGTTCTGGGTTACTGAGTGTGTTTAAATGTGCTGTTGAGATGTTGTGTTTCTGGTTAGTAATCTTCTGTTAGTCAAGCTTGTCATGAGGGGTATACTGCTGGGGTTGTAGAATGTGTTTTGTGCCAGTTTCCTTTGTTTTTTTTTTTTAATCATTTAAATACAGTCATGCAGCTGAATGTTATCATCAACTAAGCAACCCATATAGTTCTTGTCATGTACTTGTATTAAAAGTTATTTCGGGATCTGTTCTTGCTCTTAAGTGTGGTCCATAAACTGAGTATCAAAGACCTTTCCAGACAGTGTGCTGTCCTGTGTTGTCTCTTCAGGAGAAACACAGACAGGCTGATCTGGATTATATAAAACTTTGATGTTCTGGGATGCTTATAGTTAATAAGTTCTCCCTGGCTAAAGTGTGGTCCTCATAGGAAGGTCAAAAATCTTTCCAGCCTGTGTTCCATCCAGTGTTCAACAGGCAGTGCTGGGTTCATAAAGCTTTGATTGTTCCGAAGATGCTTATAGCCAATAACTTTATATTAATTCAGGTGGGACTAGAAATCCTTGCATTTCTGTCCCTCTCCCTTTCACATGACCTTCCGGTAAGCACCAGAAAGATACTATCAGGTCCTCCTAATGCATCCTTTTTCCCAGGATGAGCACGTCTCTTTTCACAGGTCAAGCACTTCAGCTTGTAACCATCCTGATTTCTGAGTTCTGCTCATGGTGGTGTCCTGGCTGCAGTTCTATTCCCTGCAAAGTTGTCTATTTTCCCCAGCTGAGCAGAATTACATTATCAGCTGTAGGTGACTGTATAGAGTTTGGACTTTTCCCCAGACAATCCATAATTCCTGGCAGATATCAGTTACATTCTGACATGACAGAGATTGTGATCCTGAAAAAACAGCTGATCTTTAAAGGGGAGGCACAACTAAAGTCATGAACAAAGCGGTTGTTATAACTGTGTATTTGTCCATGAAGTCTTTAGGTTCTACTCAACCTTTAGCTATTAGTAATTAAACAAACTGATTGACAGTTATTCTGCTCTGAATGACAGTTATGCTTACCTTAACAATATGGTAATAATAAAAACCAAAACCAGTATATACTCCTATCACTCACAGAAAGATTCAGAATGATCTACACAGCCCTGGAAATTATTTCTCTCCCTGAAGCACTTGAAATGGAGCTGAACAAAATCTATGCTGTGTTTTGTGAAGGAACTACTGAAATTAAACTACTGAAAAAGGATGGTAAGCAAGAAAAAATTTCAGTTCTATAACTACAGATAAGTATCTATAGCATAAGTCTTTTTAATACCTTCAAAGACTACTCATTTTCTTAGATAGTGTGACTGGTTTTAATGACTCATGTTTCAAAGCAACAATAAAGCATATATTCCTGAGTTTTTAATGTTTTTTTCTTTTAAGTCCTGTGAAAAATGTGCATAGAAGCATTTAATTTGCTTGGATGTAAATTTGTTGTCCTTGAACTTCATTTGTCTTTATTAATACCATTTCAGACTTTTAGAGGTTATCATTAGATGCAATTTTCCCTAATAAGCAAGTTCTTCTGAGTGTGGTGTTGTATATCTGATAAAATGCACAAAATGAACTTGTCCTAGATAAATCTGTTTTTACAAGCTTGGTGAACTTAATTTGCCAAAATACTCCAATTTCCAAATATATATTCCTGAATATAAGTGTAAAGATGAAGCTCTCATATTTTCAGAAATATCACCTTTTTTTAATTATTTTTTCCTGTCTGAGTGCCATATTTCTCCGCCTACTGTGGGACAGGTAAAGGAAGGAGAATAAATGAAGCAGTCTCTGAAACTGAAAATCTCTCCCATAAATAAGTTTCTCTCTATTCTTTGTTTCAACAGAAATGGACTTTAGTGGAATTATTTACGAGGTGCCTAGTTCACCTCAATATAACTACAGACATTATTTAGACAGAGGCATAATTGTGAATAGCATTTTCAGAGAAGTAAAGGTCACTATCTCTAGCAAAGAGCTTCTCACCTAAATTAAGATGTGAAAAGGGAAGGTATCAGCCTTTAGCTGTTCCATAAGTGACCAGAAAAGTGAAGCCAAATGTACAAAGACTCTCACAAGTCCTGCCTCTGCTTTCAAAGGAAAAACTGGGAGATGGAAATGCATCTTGGAGAAGGAACAGTGCATGGCAAATTGGGGTGGAGAAGGTAAGGCACAGGTATAGTGTGGTGAGGCAAAGGTAATTAAGTATGTTGGCAACTAGTAGACTCTCTGTGAGTGCAGGTAATCTGAACTGGTGAGCCCTGGTGCTAGCTCAGGGCAAGAGAGCTTTCCTAGCTTATGACTTGGGTGCTAGAAGCCCACGCTAAGGCCCAGCCCAGTTTGCCACAGCTCCACTGCTGTGGGTGAGCAAGCTGGTCTGTTTGCTCAGAGCCTCTGACAAGCAGGGGTTCAGAAAGCACTGTATGCCAACCTGTACCTCTTTAACTGGCTCATCTTTGTGAAGATTATTCAGATCAACATCATCACTTCTAGGAAGTTTATTTTCTTTCTTCAGTAATTGTTAATGCCTAGAATGTCTTAATGGTCCTTTATAGTTATTTGCTAATGAATCAATGCAATCAGAATCTTGATGTCAAACTCTTTCCTGATTCACAAACAGCACAATCTCATTAAAGCCAATGAGTTTCCATGGGGAATCTATCAGGAGCAGTTTTGGCCTTGAGTTCTCATATTAAGTAGAAAGCAGTGCCGAGAGCAATGCCTCTTGTCAGAGTCCAGCATTCTATCAAAGAGACAGACAATTAGCAAATGATTATTATTCACAAGCCACGAAAAGCTGCCAACGATTCTTTTCTAATAGGATACAATGACCTTATTGGGGTAGATTTTTGCTGGACTGACAGTTCCAGCAGTCAGGCTGATTGTGCTGGGGACCATCTCCTTTTGACTTGTCAGAGACAAATTCTTCACAGAAGGACGACTGTGCCTTTACTTAGGTCAGGCACACACAGACTGGATGCTGTGACAGCAGGCAAGGGAATTTGCCCAGGAACCAAATACTCTTTCATCATCTGGCCTATAGGGTGGGTCCTTCTGTTCAAGC
Organism: Pithys albifrons albifrons; assembly: GCF_047495875.1. Classification (NCBI taxonomy): domain Eukaryota; kingdom Metazoa; phylum Chordata; class Aves; order Passeriformes; family Thamnophilidae; genus Pithys; species Pithys albifrons. The sequence continues at coordinate 38,788,078 of NC_092461.1, read as the reverse complement.
TGGTTCTGTTTATCCACTAATTAAAAGGCTTCTTATATAATGTAAAGTGCAGAATAGACCCTAGAGGAGACTTAAGCGTTGCATTGCTTGGCAAAGTGGTTAATGCAAAGGGAAGAAGTAGTTCCAGAATAGTCTAGAAGTAGTGACTTCTGGACTGCAGATTTTGTTCCATGTGTTTGCCTATGCATTTTACAGTGAATACTCCACTGACAAAAAAAAAAAAAAAAAGCATGAATAATCCCTAAAAGAAAAGACTGGAATTCAGGACTCCTCTGCCAAGTGAGTGATCTCATAAGGCTGTGAAGCCAGGCTTATTTCTTCTTCCTTTACCTCACCCAAGAGTCTTCAATTCTCTTCCATGCAGTGGGCCAGCTTCAACAGGAAGCCTGAATAATGTCACTTTCAAAATAACAACTAGTGTGAAGGCTACAGCAATCTATTGTCCTAAAAAAGCTATGCTATAAAAGCTAGGGTGAGGAGCACTTCTTTTCTGGTAGTTCTTAGTCTTGAAGCAGAGGTCAAGCTGCACAGCTGCAATACATTCAAGGTCCTTCTGGACTCCAGGTTGCCATCAACGCGAGCTCATATAGAAAAGCCAAGTCGTACCCAGGTACTGGGACTTGAATCTCCACACTGGTCCTAGGCATGGAGTTTATGCAAATACTCTGTTCTGGACTTGTGAGAGTTGGCATGAGGCCTCTTATGTGTCAGTTGATCTCAACAACACAGAGAACCTGAAATATTTAGTTATATGTACAGCTAATTTTGATGTGGAAGGTGAAAAGGCTGAATAAACCACTCTAAGGTTTCTGCTGACTATCAAAAGAACATAAACGGGACAACTAAGGCCAGAGAGCCAGTTTTAGGTGGATAAAGCTCCCATCAATTATCATGGAGGCTGAATTGGTATCATGAGATGATTGGTAAGCAATAGCCACAGTTCCACAGCGGCCACATTACTGTCAGATTTGCGTTCAATCACAGGGTTATACTCTGGCAAGAACTGATAGTCTGCCATGGAGCACTTTAATTTTCTCTAAAGGAGTTCTCCAGAAGCACACTCATGGCGCAGTGTTCTCTAGCAGAAAAACTTGACCACTCTGGGGCAAGACAGCAGTGCAGTTACCTTTAGCAGTGCATGGATCTTGAGCAACTATCAGAGAGCAGTTGGAGCTCAGTGGCCAGGAGGAAGATATACAGGATATAAAGAGCTAATAGAGAAATATGAATGAAATGATGCAAATCAGGGCTAACACAAACACATAGCAGTGAAAGTCAGAAAATACCTGCACAGCTCCTCCCTGAAGTCATTTGAACTTCTCCAGGAAGTAAAAAGCAAAGTTTTTACTCTGTTTGATAGTCAATTGCTTTGAAAGGGCATCATGGTTGACTCCCATTTCTTTAAAGTCCCATGGATAAACCAGAAGACGAAATGTTTAACCCTAATTGGCAACTCAGCCCCACACAGCTGCTCACTCACTTCCCCCTCAGTGAAGTGGGATAGAGAATTGGAAAAGTGAGAAAAATCATGGTTTGAGATAAAGGCAGTTTAGTAGGTGAAGCAAAAGCAGCATGTACAAAAGAAGGAATTGACTCATCCCTTCCCACAGGCAAGCAGGTGTTCAGCCATGCCCAGGAAATCAGGGTTCCATCACATATAATGATGCCTTGTGAAGACAAACCCCTTTTCCTTCTTGTTCCCCAGCTTTATATGCTTGAGTGTGATACCGTATGCTATGGGATATCCCATGAGTTGGTTGGGTTCAGCTGTCCTGGCTGTGTCCCCTCCCAGCTCGTTGTTTCCTGCCCCCCAGCCTCCTTGCTGGTAGGTTGGGGTGAGGAGCAGAAAAAGCCTGACTCTATGTAAGCTCTGTTCAGCAGCAAATAAAATCACTGTGTTATCAACTATTTCCAGCACAAATGCAAAGCACATCCCCATGCAAGATAGTATGCAGTTAATTAACTCTTATCCCCACCAAAAGCAGCACACAGAGCGACTTTGAGAATTCTGCAAGCACATGCCCAGAGTCCATTAACTGGAAGAATGCAGCCTTGGCTTGCTGGTGTATTGCTTTCCCTCCTTGGGCTGCTAGCTGAAAGTCAACCCAGTAGAAACCAAGAGCGTGGAAGAGAGGACAAAATACTAGAGAAAATATTACTTCCTCACCTGAAAGTCTGCATCCAGAAGTAGCGAGACATAGCAAAAGGTGGAGGTGGAGAGAAGCAGAGATAGGTTTTAGAAATAACTATAGGCATGGAAAGCAATCCACACATGGAAATAGAGACGGATTCACAAAGGATATCATCCAGCATCTTTCTATAGACTTTGAAGGAGCACATACAGACCCTTGGAGAAAAGGGGATGTCAGAATAAGATATACTCAAACAGTATATGGAATAAAATAAAAATGTTCGCTACTTCTTGCCACCATTATTAATCAACAGTATACAGACTTTCAGTGGAATGGAATGACTGAGTTTGCAGCTGATACAAGAACATTTTCTGCAGTTGTATTGAATGCTACAAGGAGAGTGTCAGCATCTTGTTAAAGCACCAACTCTGCTAAAATTATAATAAATACATACATAAACAGACCTTTTCTTAATCCTCTGTGCTTGAAATTATGCACCTGAATTCATGCTCAGGCATTTGCATTAGCTAAAATTTTTAACATCCATGTTCAAAAATACTAGTCTAAAATTATTTGATAAGAGATAATTATCAATTCTGCTAAAGAAAACAATAGTTATCATTGAGATATCAAACCAGCATGTTATTTAGGGACAGAATCTCCTGCATGTGTGGCTGTATTGCCTAGCAGATATAGCCCAGACTGTCATCACTGCACTCTGTTAGTATCTTGCTATTAGCTCACCACCTCCAATTCAGTGCTCCATTACCAGCACAGCCTTTTTGCCTTCAAGGCTGGGGCAGATGGAGTCATCCCAAGTTGCACTCCAGCTGTCTGAGTTTATTCATAAGAAGCACTACACAAATGTAAGGTATTAGCAAAAAGATGGAGACTGTCACAACATTGAGTGGTGCCAGATCAGCAGTTCTGGTCTGTGCAAGTACTGTACCTCTGAGTGCTTCCAGACACAAGAGGAACATAGCAGGCTCAAGGATAACTTCCATTTGCTACTCAGTGACCTTACCCGGCAATTCAAAGGGATTTGAAATATCTGTATTCTGTTCTTTATACAAAGTGTTCACATCCTTCCTAGTTGCTAATCTATTCCCTCAAGCATTTTAACTTCCTTTTCTTAATAACCTTCTAGATTACAGCAAATAGACACTGAAACAATGGCTGCTGCCACTTTGTGATAGGTGCAGTATAAAAATAGAATAAGAGGGAAACCTTACTTTGAAGACATCAAGATCTAAACAGATTGAAATAAATTGTGGAAGGGGAAACACTGAGGAAGAGGATGAAGTGGCCTGCCTAATTACAATATCAGTCAGTGGCAGAGAAAGGAAAAGGATGTGCAGATTCCTACCCTTAGGTAACAAGTAGTTTATCATTTCACTTGCTTTGTTTCTGTTACTGATTCTGATGAACACATTTTCCCTTCTTTCCCCAGAACAAGTGCGCCTACCCATCATGCCAACAATTCCACAATATTTTCTGCCTGAGAGGAGGAGACTGACTCTTTCTTCTTCTCCCTGAGGTTGTGTTGTGCAGCTGTGACACCAGCTCTTTAATCATAGTGACAAGCAGAGAGGCTCTATGCAAATGTAAGCAAATAGTGTTTGACATTTATATGAAGATGATAAAGACAAACATTGGGGGCTGTTTTGAGGGCGGAGAATGTTTACACTATTAGTACAAGAGAACATGGAAATTTAACCACACAATACTCCCAAGTCTGAGCTGACATGAGTTCAAAGATGGAATGACCTTGCTGGCTAAGTGGGTGCTCCACAGGCTGTTAAATACATTAAAACTGAAGTGCAGCATCTGGTTTGATATCGCCCTTTTCAGGATACACCTGCTTTTATCCTTCTTCTTCCACGATCTGTGATGGACACAGATCTTTTGTATCATGTTAAACCTCGTACTGATATTTTTGTTTGTCTGTTCCCCTCACGTGAATTTAAAGAGAGGCAGAAAGGAGTTATGAATAGCTACCTTTTGGGAACTTCAGGACATCTGTGGCTTGATCTAAATTCTGTCGAAGGATCTTTCTGTTGACTTCAGCAGGGACTACCTTATCCTATTTACACAACATCCAATACAGCTGTAGACAAATCTCAGAGGAAATATATGGGCACTCCTATAATACTATAGCAACAATAAAGTAATGTTATTTTTGAAAGTACTAGCTATATGGATATGGATTTTCCAGCTGCTCTTTTTCTGCGGATGCTACTACTTGCTGCTTTTCTGTCTCTAAACTGAATTTGAGGTAGAGAAGTGGAATAAAAAAGCAATGTTTGCACAAGTTGTTTTGCTGCACATGATTAAAATCCCCCTGTCACCAGATTAAGCTGCTTTTTGCTCCAATCTTTCTTCAGAGAGAGCTGCAATGTATATGCCTGCAATTGTAATCCTGTCCTCCAACTGGAGGCATGAGGATAAGGCTCATACCAAGATGCTCTCGGTTTTGAAAGTGAATTGTATGTGTACAAAAGTTAATGTAAATTAACTAGTTCAGTGCTTTTTACAGTGTGTAGCAATTGAATGAAATTTGCCTAGATCATTTTATTTTTGTTATCACAAATGAGAGCAGATTTCAGTCATGAATTCTGTATCATCTTCTTTCAGTCTAGAGATTCACCTGTTTGTCTCCATCTTACTTTGTTAAACTACCTTTCTTAGCAGCTTATATATAATTTCTGCCAGATATGGTTAGATTACCTGGGAAATACTAGGATGTTGTCATTTATTTGATGTTTATATCCTAGTTGTGTTGAACAGTCCTTTATTGGAAAGCATTTACTTTTTCCCAGGGGATTGCTGGAACAATCAAGGGGCTGGAAAAGTTTTGCCTTTTTTTTTGGCAAAACCAGTTCAGCAAGCTGTGTATAAATATTGATCTGAGGATATTATCATCCTCCATGCTTTATGTAAAAAAAGTGAGGATTTATCATCATAATATCACAAGGTCTGAACTGGCCTAGCTGAACTGGTAGGAAATATTTGTGCTATTTCTAACAATCTATAAGACAACCTTCACTTCCTGTCAGTGTTCTATACCTTCTTTCTGAGTGCCTTACACAATTTAGGATGAAAAATAACTGCTGTGAAAATGATCATGGTGTAACATACACAAACAATTTTTTTTTTTAAGTCCATCTATTCCCATAAGGTGGACTTTTAAAAGGCCTTATCACTCATTGCGTGGAACCCATGTCAGCACAGTCTCTGGGTGAGCATTCTTGCGTTTGACTGTCTCCTCTCCTCTTCATTGCTCTGGTGCCCACTAGTAATAAATAAAGGTGTGTTCCTGAATACACACCATATTATTTCTTTAACAAGTCCATGTGTTACTATTAGAATGTTCCACCATCCACAAGGAAGAGATAGGTCTGGTGTTTGTTGGAGAAGGGGAAGCAAGCCAAGTGTATTTCCAGACTTCCATGCTCAGCCTTTCTCTTACTCTCCTGTGAGACTGTGACAAAATACAGGTCCTCCACCTGGACTCATTGGACTTTAACATCTAAGCAGAACTCTGTGCATATCGAGGAGCTGTGATTTATCATCTGAGGAACTGCTCTTCAATCAGTGCCAAAGTCCTAGTTACCATGCTGTCTAAAAATTCATCCTGACCACGCAGACAGGATGTGCAGGGAATTGTTAGCTAAGAAATTGGATCTACAATAATATCATTTATATGGTATGTGACTCATCAAATGTTATGGAATCTGGGGTTTTTTTAGGTATGTTGGAAATATTGTTTTGACTGCATTGATTGCACAAGAGAGAGACTAAGCTAGAAGGCAACTAAATAGTTTAGATAAACAGCACCCTAACACTTCAGGGCAATAATAAGACAATGACTTATGGCCAGAATTAACGCTGAGGACTATAAAGAGATAAAAGCAACTGAAGATATAAAGCCAGGCATTCACTCCAAGTTAATATTTATTTTTCTTATAGAAATCTACTTCAAGAAAACAATTCAGCCCATCTTGAATGAGGCAGGTGAAGTGAATCACCCAGTAGATCTTCCACATGTTCTTTTAAAAATAATATGAGCCTTGGTAATTAGTTTTGACTAGACAGCCAGCTTTAAGGTATAAGATCTCATAGAGAAGAATAATTAAAAAATACTGGATTGTGTTTGAAGAACTGAATATATTGTTGGCCACATGGACAGTGGAATAAAGTGCACCCTCAGCAAGTTTACTGGTGATACCCAGCTTTGTGGAGTGGTCAATTCACTATAGGGAAGGGATGCCACCCACAGGAATCTGTACAGGCTGGAAAGGTGGGCCTGTGAAAAACTCATAAAGTTCAACAAGTCCAAGTGCAAACTCCTGCACTTGGGTCAGGGTAGTCCTAGCACAAATGCAGACTGGATGGAGAATGGATTGGGAGCAGCCCTGGGGAGAAAGAGTTGGAGGTGTTGGAGAAAAGCTCAATATAATTCAATATTGCATCATGGGCTGCAATAAAAGAAGTATGGCAAGCAGGTTGAGGGAGGTGATTCTCCCCCTCCACTCATATGACATCCCACCTGGAATACTGCATCCAGCTCTGGGGCCATAAGCACAAGAAAGGGATAGAATTGGTTTGAACAAGTCCAGAGGGGGGACAGTAAGTTGACCACAGGACTAGAGCACCTCTCTTAATGAAGACAAAATGAGAGTGTTGGAGCTGTTCAGCCTGAAGAAAAGAAGGCTCTGGGGAGACCTTACAGAAATTTTCAGTACCTGGATTAATGTAAAGTAGGTCTACAAGAAGTCTGGAGAGGGACTTTTCACAAGGGAATGTAGTGGTAGAACAAGGAGGGGTTGCCATAAACTGAAGGAGGGCAGATTATATATTAGGAAGAAATTCTTTACTGTGAGGGTGGTGAGGCACTGGAAGAGGTTGCACAAAAACATTGTGGACTCCCCATTTCTGGGGGTCTTCAAGACCAGACTAGATGTGGCTCTGAGCAACATAGTCTAGTGAAGGGTTCCCTACCCATGGCAAGGGGTTTGGATCTTTAAGGTCACTTCCAACCCAAACCATTCTATGATTCTATGATTATAAAGTATTCAATAAGAGGAAAGGGCAGTAAACTTTCAAGTAGAATATGTGTAAATTCAGTTACGGCTAAAGGTAGTCCTCTAAATTCACCTTTTTGATGGGGCTGTGTGACTAAAGGATATTCTTTCAAAGTTACAGCTTAAAAATGCTTTTTTTCAGCTTACCGACCTAGAAGAACTTTGCAATGTCTCTAAAGCTGCTGTTACGATCTATTACAGTAGACAACCTAGGGAAACTTTAGTTCACAAATCAATGTCCCAATAAAATCAAACAACTCCTTTCCTAGTTGTCATAGTTTATTGTATCAAGGCCCTACTTAATGTAGCTTTAGTTGCTGTGTCATTGATCCAATTGATTGGAATGACTTCTCTTGAGCTTTTAATTTACACAGATCTTTGTGGAGGAGATGTATTCATACTGAGCACTGGAATATAGAGTAAAGAATAATTCTAGTTAGTCAGGAAAGTGATTTATGTGGTGTTTTTTACATCTGATTTCAATGACTGAGATCCCATGTAAGGGTTAAAAGCAGTTGCAGTTTCACTGAAGGTAGAAGCACTATTGGTTGTTTGAGTAATATAAATAAAGTCAGGAGAAAGTATTGAGTCTTTTGTGCAAAGAAGATTCTATTAACCGTGACTTTCCTTACCCAGGGATCCATACATCAGATAGAGACTCTAATTGTTCTGTTCTGCTCTGATGGACCAGAGCCGCTGCAAAAGAAGCTTATCCAATTCCCAAAAGCAGGGAGGGAACTTCCAGTGATGTTGGCTTTAACTTGCATTGTCAACTAACTTCTGTCAGAAATGAGACGAGCTAGGAGGTAGAAAAGTGACTGTCGCCATCACTTCAGAAGCCAATGAAAGCTCTAGGAAAGGTCTCACAAGTGGTTTTATTTCCATAAGTCCTCAGTTGAAGAAAAATCCTAGATAGATATGGGTACAAATAGTTTTTTGTGTTAATGCTAACAGGACCAATTATTTGAACAGTTAAAAAAGCTGGATGTGAGGAACTAGGTATAGCCTAGATTGGATTTAGGTATGAGCCATAGATGCTCTTATGATATGACTCACCTCACTTGATTTAAGCCACCTGCAAGTTCAACATCTAGTTTTTTTGTCATCTAGCCTCTCTGCAGGCCTTGGGAGGTAGGCAGCTGTGGCTGGTGACAAGAACCTCTCTCTGGATGTGTCTCTTTTCTCTGCACTGATGAGAGAGATACAGTAGATATCTGGCTTTTAGCTTTCATTCAAAAGTGAATGATAGATTTTTGTAATTTAAACTGAAGAAATATCCCAACAAGCAGATAGAAGCATATCACATTTAAAATAATTTGCTCTTTTTTTTTGTCTAGTAGAAGAGGGTGGATAGAGGCACAAGAAAAGTGTTTTAGCACCAGGCTATGAAAACTTTGTGCAAATTCCAGATAACTTTCAAAAATAGGCAAGCCAGAATATTGGAAAATCCTAATTGTCTTGCAGCTTTGTTGGCTAAATAATGAAAAAATTTGAAAGTTTATTACTTTTTGGATTTTGAGTTTAGTACTTCAACTGACAAAAGCCCCTGCAACCATTTGAGGGGCCACACCTAAGTTAGGCAGAATTTAAAAATTGCCTAGACTTAACTTTTGATCTGTAAAACTTACTAATAATTTAGAAAATCTTTCTTCTCAATAGCAGTAGAAAGTTACAGAAGCAAAACCTGAAACAAAAGTTATATTATCTAAGGATAGCCAAGTGTTTGTGGGGGTAAATTCATTGCAGGCAGCAAACAAACATGAAATTAAATCAACTATATGTGTTAATTACTTGTCTAGGTCCATGGTTGTCCTGAGAACAGTGAAAGGATAGTGGGAAATAGATAACATATTCTTCTTTCATATAATTAATAGTCTGTGGAGAAAAATAGGAAAAACCTATGAAGAACATTTTCTTCATAGACACTTCATGAAGTCTTTCTAGCACTTAGAAAAATGATGAGGGAGTGACACAGGACACATGGCATCCATTGAGGCCCCTACTCCTTGTAGTTCACCAAGTATAAGGGTAAGAGGTTTATGGAATACCTTGAACAATAGGCTTGTCCCTGAAACACATCAGCCATTACTCACTGACAATCAGAAACTTGTATTCAGTAGAGATTTTTGTGCTCTCGAGTGTTCCCTGTTTTAATGCCTTATGATACTAGGCTACCAGGAACAAGAGGGCTCAAAAAATATGGTTCTGAAATCCCCCAAGATATACTATTTCATGACATACTTTTCCTGGAGGGGAAAAAAGAAGTAGAAAAAAGTCTTGAGAGGTTGAATTGGCTGCCTTCTGGAAGGCAAGTCAGCTGCCAGACTTTTAGAATTGCTCAACTTATATTTCAGCAAATATTATGTTTATTGTAAATATGTGAAATGGATTAAGGCAATGACTCTTGAACTAGATGAAGTAATTTTAAAAAAAGGTCTTGTATTCAGATATTCTGAAATGGTTCACAGCAGATGGTTATTAGCAATATTATTTTATTATGCAATTTTAAAATTAGTTTTCCATCATTAGAGAAATCCAAGGGACAATAGAAACAGGAAAACAATGGACACAATGAACATATATGTAGAAAAATGTTATGAGAAAGGAAACCCATATGGTTCTGGGAAGACAATTGTTGAACATTTTCCTTCACAGGTTTAGAGGGCCAGCAAATTAAAACGTTGAAAATTTGCACTAGTGAAGGCCAGAGTTTCCTTAGTCCTTTAGTTCTGGTCAGCTTGATGTTCAACTTGTAATGCTTATTCCATGGTTTCATCTAAACAGTAAAATTGTAGAAGTTAGAGTCTAAGCTTTTTGTGTCAGAGACCAACTTTGCTTTATATAGCAACTACCAAATTAGAAATTATTACAACAGCAATAGTAGTATAGCATATGTCAATTTTTTGCCCCAAAATCATGGCATTTTAAGACGTTCTAGACAAGTTTAAAACAAATTCTAGCAGATATTTTAGTTCATGTTTTGACCCTTTAGGGTTTACTCTAATCATATTTTCTAGCTTTTTGTGATAATTTCAAGAGCAATAAATTGAGTTTCTTTCATTTGGTTTTATGACTGATAACTATGATTCTTGCTGAATTCACAAACTCCAGGGTCTATAGTATTAAGAAAAATGCCAATTTATTAACATGAAACAGCAAATATTGGTAATTATGATTTGGGAAAGCAGAAGATGACAACTCTTCACCTTCAAATGGCTGTATATAAATCTACATTGCAAAGAGGAAGTGTTAACTGCTTCTAAATACCAAGATGAGTTCAATGCTGTGATTTTGTGTCAACCTTGAAGGCAAGATCCACTCACTACTGTATATAACATTTAATCAAGTACAAATGGTTTCATGCTATTCCTTCTTCCTAGGTCTTTCCTTTATGCCTTGGGGATACTTCCCTCCTCTGAAAGAATATTAAAGTAAATATATATTCTCAGATTTCAGAGAGCAGTAATTACAGAATAGAGATATCAAATTTCCACAGCTTGTAATTTTCATTACTTCATCCCTTGCTTAGTGATGTGAACAGACAAGCTCCAAAAAACAGCTGAAGCCTGGTGTGGAGGACTGATTTTACCATGACAAGAAGAAGGGGGATTAAGTGGGATGTAAAGGGCTTGGGAACAGATTCAGATGCACAGAAGAGGTGAGAAGAAGTATAAGGAGCGATACAGCAAAGGTGGTTGATTTTTGACATAAAGCCAGAGAATTAACTTCTCTTTTGATCACCTGACCCATCAGCACCCCAGTTGAACCGGTTGTAGGAGAGAAAATTGGTGGTGGAACAAACCCCTCCCTTTGCCCTTTTGAAGTGGTATAGGGTGTCCTGTTGCCCTGTTCCCCAATGTGACAATGTTATTTCTCAGATAGAAAACTCATAGAACTGGGATCCACAGATTTTTAGACACATGCATTTGAAAATGAGCAGAAATTAAAAGACAACCATCACCCATCTGTATGCTGCTGAAAAACCACAGCACTCGCTCTTCCTTTTGAATTCAGCAGTGTTAGAGGTTTCCTGTGTGGTCATTCCCAAGGATCAGATGGGATTAGATGGTGAGCAGTAGGAGGAGAGTGCATGCAAAACAGTTGCTGTTAGGAGAATAGATCTAATTGCAAACATAGTCCTCCTGTGGCTTCAACCTTCCCTGTTTGGAGGTCTGAAAGGACAATGGGCCACAGTGCATTTAAACTCCCAGAGCCATTGTGGTAGTAGTTTTGAGGATACTCATCAAAGTAAGAACAAAACATAATTCAACTTAGCTGAAAACCCCTATAATAAATTTGTCTCGCATTTTGAAGTGCCTGGGAGTTCTCACCCCAAGGCCCATCAGACACTGGTAAGCAAAACAAAATTTAGAATAAAAAGACTAACTCATACCATTAAAAGGTTCAATGAGTCCTTTAATGCTGGGAAACCCAGTATTTGGAGAACTCGGTGTTTCAGAGACAGCAGTCAAGGAACCCTCCTGATGAAGGCCTTGAAAAATAAGGTATAATTTTCTGCTCTGGAGACATCTACAAGATATCCATTGGGAATTGGGAAAGAGAACAGCTCACCTCTGACAAGTTCCACTCCATGAAATACTAGTGAGCCCCACATTACAACTGATGGCCTCAAAAGTCCTTGTCCCATCTTCTCTCTTACTCCCTGTAATGGAGGCTTCCTTCCTTTCTTGTTGTGTTGGGTTCTTATGTCTTGAGGTGCCTGGTCTGGGTGAGGCCCACTGTTTTCCTCCCTGACGTGGGATCAGGAAGAAACCTATTTTAAATTGACAGATTGACAGACCCAAGGATCAAATCAACAAGAAAGCAGAAATGGTAGGATTTAGTGGTGGGGTGGGATGGGGCAGGAGTACCTGAGTTGCTATCACCAGCTCGAGGGCTGGTGTCAGGTTTTAGCAGGCTTGCCCTGCAGACTGACCTTCCCTCTATAAAAAGATGGGGACAAACGTTTTAGTAGGGCCTATTGCAACAGGACAAGGAGCAATGGTTTTCATTGAAGGAGCAACAATTAAGATTAGCCATAAGGAAAATGTTTTTTGCAGTGAGGGTGTTAAAACACTGGCACAAGTTGTGTAGAGAGGTACTAGATTCCCCATGCCTATAAACATTCAAAGTTGTGTTGGACAGGGCTCTGAGCAACCTGTTCTAGTGAAAGATGTCCCTCTGCACGTGGCAGGAGAGGTGGACTAGGTGATCTTTAAAGTTCCCTTCCAACCCAAGCTATTTGATGATTCTGCATGAGAGATGTAAATAGCAGGGTGTTGGTTGTGGATGAATGTGCCAGGCTGTGATTTCTTCAATATTTTATTTAAATGCATCAGCTTTCCTCAGGTGTCATCTCTACCAGTGCTAAACTCTCACTTACTTGGGAGGATCAGGAGCTTTGAAAAGAAGAGATGAAGTTGTGTATCATGGCAGCATCACTTAAAGACCTTTAAAAATTCTTAAAAATCTTTAAAAATCAAGTCTTTGTCCATCCTTGTCAAACAGAGGAAGAGGAGGGAAAAGACAGTGATAAAGGACCTAAGCAGGGAAGTAGTGCTCCCTTTTCCCTTCTGTGAAGCCCTTTGCTGGAGGGAAGATGGACGGGAGGGTTAACTGGAAGGAAACCTGTAAGCTCGGGGGCACCGCACCTCAATGCCGCCAGCCCGGGATGCTTCGGGGGGCAGCGGGGCGCGGACGAGGCGCATCCCCTGCAGCGTCCACCAGTGGATCCTCTCCTTCCTCTGCCCCGGAACATTCTCCAGCAGCGGGGGCTGGCAGCGGGGTTCCGAGGGGATCGCGGGGCTGCAGGATCCCCGTGCCCGGTCCGGCGCCGCCGCTGGATGGCAGCATGTCCTCGCCAGGCACCGCCCGGTCCGCCCTGCCCGCAGCCGGGAGGAGGGGAGCGAGTCGAGGAGGCATAAGTTAGTGTTTCCGTTTGCCAAAGCCCTCCTTAAAAGCAGAATGAAAAGATAATTCCTCTAGATATTAATTTTATTTTAAATTCTTTTTAAGTATTCGGTGTTAAATTTCATGCGAAAACAGAGACAATGCATGTGGCAGATCTTCGGACATTGCATTCCCAAATCACTGTTGTGAGACTCCTGTGGCCGCTTCTCCATCACTCACAGCCCCTGATCTGGAATTGGATGGGGGAATCCTGACACATTGGCATCCAGGAACGAGAAAATATGGCTTTTCTTCAAAATTGTGCTATGTCTTTTCTAATCTAAATAACTCCATGATTCTATAGAGTGGAAAGCCAGGGCTTCTCCTAAAAAAATATGCCCTGCTTGTAGAAACCCAGCAGGTCTGAGTCTGCATCTTATGCTTGGGGCAAGAGAGAAGAAAGAGGACAGACAGGCCTTTCTATAACCTTTTCTCTTCCCCTTGCTTCTAGGCAGCCTGGGGCTGTCCAGATCTTAGAGCAGCTTTGAGAAGAGATTAGCCAGAGCACTCTGGGCTGCAACTGCCGCTTCCTCCACCTCCAGCCTGCCTCTAGGCTTTCCCAGTCAAAGTGGGGCAAAACTACCCAACATCAGCTCTGTCCTGGGTCACTCCCTGCAACAGGAGCACTGTGCAAGACTGGAGCTACACTGGGACATATTTGCTACACCTCAACCCCTTCTTCTAGCTGTCACTGCTGCGTTTCACTCACCAGTGGCCACAACTCAACCTGCTATCCCAGACCAAATAATAAATCTGTTTTGCTTCAGGGAGCGAGCAGCAGCCAGCAGAACTTGGATATATTTGTCCTGACCCTGCCCTTTAGACAGGCATTGAGAGGGTCAGTATGTTCTTCCTCACCCATGCCCTTGCCACAGCCATCTCTTTATAAGCTGTTTCTGTCTCCTCAGCGAGGTCACCTTTCTGCTAAAGCTGCAGGAAGGGGCTTTAGTGCAGTTTGAAAGTCAATCTAAATTATCATGTAATTACCATTTATGCTTATAACAACATGAAGGAATGCACTCCCTTGCCCCTGGGCAGTAGTCCAGCCTGCCCTTGCTTCTTCATCTGCCCCCATCCTCCAGTCTATCAGAAGTGGCTGCCAAAATCAGGATCACACAGGAGCCATCCTGAATTTACCCCTTGTACTCGGAGAGCTGGAGGGATGTATCTTACAGCAGCTGTTTATATCCAAGGGCATTAAACTTAATTAACTGCAGACTCAGAGGGCAGAATCTGGAGCAATGGATCACACTATTCCCTGCTGTGTTGATACCTCTCCATGGTCAGATCATCTGATCTATATGGTTCCCTTTTCACTTGCACAGACAGATGACCCATGACAGTGCTGAATGAGGAAATGACCCCATGAATTCCTATGTCTTGCATCATTCAGGTCAGATCTGATGGTCAGAGACATCCCTTTGGCCTTAAATCTGCACAGTAGTTTGGGATGTGAGGCTTAGTTAAAAGAGTTCTGAGGCCCTTGCACACCTTAGCATCTATCATAAGGCTTGTACCTACTGTCAGGGGAGCTGCAGTTGACAAAATTGGACACATATTGACCTCAATGAAACAAGATTAGTAATAGCATAGATGCAAAAGGCCATCATGTAGCTGTCATGCAAACTTGTCATCTCCAGCAACCAAATACAGACTTCACCTTTGACGCAGAAGGCAGTGCTATCTGCTGTCAAATCACAGGGAAAGACTAACTGAAGAGTGAGTGACTAATCAGAGTGGGAAAAAAGAAATAAATCCCTGAAGTAAATGCACTTGAGGGCCAAGGTCACATTATCGAGATGGAGCAGACCAGATAGCCCACAAACAAGACCGACCAGGTCCTGAAGCAGGAGAGAGGCAATGGGAAACAAGGACTGTGCTACAAATGTAGGAGGTGCAGGCAGAGGTGCCAGGAGGAAGCAGTATCTGGAGGAGGTGGATTTGGCTGTGTGAATCTCACTCTTGGCCTATGACTCTTGGCAGGTCTTGCAGTGGAGCTGAATGCTGCCTGTATATGACATATCTGAGGACAGTGCTTGGCTCTAGTGAAAATCCTCTGGGGTGTGGTTCAAATATTCTACTCCAGTAAAAAAGTAAAAGCACTCAAAAATGCTTCATCTAGGTGCTCTGCAATATCTTTTGCCACCAAAATGCCAGAAGTAGCCTCGAGGGATAGCGAAAACTGAAAGGAAAATGTTGCAGCTTTTCAAAATATACCAGCCCAGCTCCAATTTGGAGTGGCAGCTAAAATCTTGCTTCTGCACACACCCGGCAGTGTAAGGTGCCTGCATGCTTGTTACATAAAGCAGCTCTAAAATCATGAACAAACAAATACAGGGAGCATGTTAGACTCCAGAACTGCAAGCTCCAACATGTTCCCAGCCCAGTGAGACAGCTTGCTGAATAAGGGATATTCAAAGTTTCAGTCTTCACAACACCCTCCCTGTAGTTGTTTCAAATGAAAGGCTTGCACAATTTTTAAATTGTAAGACTTTTGCTATTTGTGGAGGCTTCCTCTCCCTCTTCCCTAAACCAGAATGGCCGTATAAAGTGACAGGTTCAGCATTAGGAGGATGCTTTCTATTCTGTGGCTCTGCCTCACTCAATCCAACTGAGTTGGTTACTTTAAAAATAGCTCTCTGTGGAAGCTATAGTAGGTAACATTTGGCATCTGCACCTGCATGTTTCCTTGTCATTAAAATTCTAAAGTTTTGCCTTAAAGAGCCTGCTAAGGTCTCCCATCTTTGTCATTGCATTCTTAGAGGACAACTGGAAATTAGAGCTGAGAGTTACCTCAAACCCATACTGTAACAGCAGGCAAGTTAAGAAGTATTTAAAGAAAGCATCTGGGAGGATAGAAAATGGCTCTTGATGTTTCTGTATGACTGCTAATATCAATGATTAAATACTGACTTGAACTATTATGCCATACTTGTTCAATTCCAACACACTGGAGAGATTGCTTACTGTGACATTGTCACTCAACTTCTTTAATTCCCCTGTTACACTCACCAAAGCCCCAGTTCAACATCCCATAGGAGCAAGTCTTACAAGAATGTGTGGCCACTTCTTCACTCTGGACACTGTTCTAAGATTTGAGTGAGACTCTACTCATTAAGTGAGAATCAATTAATGTCTGAAGCCCTTAAATTTTGTTTATGACTTCTCATTGCTTATGTTTTGAAAGAAAAGTGAATTTCCATATGTATGAAGCAGATGTTAGGTGACTTCCTAGGTCAAAACTGAGTCACGTGTAGAGTTTTAGATGAGCTGAGGAGAGGGTGTGTTCTGCAATCTGTTACCTGGATCCTAGGTGGAGTCCAAGCATGTGCATCCTTAGGTATTTGTAAGGCAGAGTTATTTGCCATTCCAGAGGTCAAACACTTGAACGTTGCAGAATGCATTGAAAAGGATGAGAGCAAGAGCTGAGTAGTGATTTCCTATATCCTCTTCAGTTTGTTTTTTTTTCTGTCTATCTGTCCTCCACAGACAACCCCATGTCATGGGGAAGAAGCTTGTGTGCCCTCATGAGGTTTTGTGCTGTGCTGGTGGTGGTATGTGCCTCCAGTAGGGACTCCTATGCCAGACAGGTCTCAGCTGAAGGGTCAGAAAAGTGTGTCCATGGGCAGGATAGGCTTACTAGCCCCCTGGCAACCATCCTAGGAGAAGGATAACTCTAAATCCAAAATCCAGGCAGATGGAGCTTGCTTAGCCCTGTAAGGCTATCCATCTAAGACAAGGATACTCTAACCAAACCTACACGAAGTCTGGAAGCATGGAGGTCAAGCACTACATGCTAAATTCCACGAGCTTGTTGTGCATTGCTGGGAACAAGGCAAACCATCAGATCTCTGTGACGCAGTCATCATCACCCTGTACAAGAAGAAAGGTGAAAAATCAGACTGCTCAAATTACTGAGGTATTACTTTGCTCTCCATTGCTGGTAAAATCCTTGCAAGAATACTTCTGAACAGATTAGTACCCACTATTGCAGAAGAGCTTCTACCTGAAAGCCAATGTGGTTTCAGAGCCAATAGGAGCACCACAGCATGGTATTTGTTCTCAGACAACTGCAAGAGAAGTGTAGGGAACAGAACAAAGACTCTATGTAACCTTCGTTGACCTCACCAAAGCTTTCGACACTGTAGGCAGAAGAGGCTTGTGGCAGACCTTGGAAAATTTAGGGTGTCCCACCAAGTTCCTCAAGATGGTCATCCTGCTACATAAGGATCAGCGTGGACAAGTCAGATATGGTGATGCACTCTCTCAGCCCTTACCAGGGGTGTGAAACAAGGTTGCATTCTTGCACCAACTCTATTCACAATCTTCTTCAGCGTGATGCTCCAAAGAGCCACAGCAGACCTCAATGAAGAAAATGGCATCTACATCCGATATCGTACCGATGGAAGCCTATTCAACCTAAGGTGACTGAAGGCCCACACCAAGACCCTGAATCACCTTGTCCGCGAGCTGCTTTTTCCTGATGATGCTGCCCTTGTTGCTCACACAGAAACAGCTCTGCAGCGTTTAACATCCTGCTTTGCAGAGGCTGTTGAGCTTTTTGGGCTGGAAGTCAGCTTGAAGAAGACAGAAGTTCTGTACTAACCTGCACCTCAGGAAGTCTTTCATCATCCCCACAACACCATAGGCAAATCAGAGCTTAAGTCAGTCCAGCAGTTCACCTATCTGGGAAGTATCATTTCCTTGGACGGTAAGATTGACAAAGATAGATAACAGGTTAGCAAAGGCATACAGAGCCTTCAGAAAACTCCATAAAAGAGTCTGGTCCAATAAACATCTGAAGAAAAGTACAAAAATCAGTGTCTACAGAGCCATTGTACTCTCTACTCTTTTATATGAGTCTGAATCATGGGTCATCTACTGCCACCAACTGAGATTTCTTGAATGCTTCCATCAGCGCTGCCTCTGTACAATCCTAAACATCCACTGGTTTGATTACGTGACCAATGTGTTTGTTCTTGAACAGGCAGGGGTCACCAGTATCGAGGCAATGGTGCTGAGAACGCAGCTGTGCTGGGCAGGCGTGTGGCTCAGCTTCGCTGAACAAAGATTTGGGAAGGGCTCTCCCCACGTGGGTGTGCCCTTCCAGCCTGCACAGTGGATTTTAGGTGAGGCTCAGCATGCGCAGAACTGGCCCCACCGTTTAAGTCCTGAGGTTCATATGCCACGGCCGAGCGAGCTTGGACAGTGCCAGTGAAGTTCTCAGGACTAGAACCTACAGCACTCAGCATTTCCCAGGTCATCTCCCATCCAAGTACTAATCCGGGGCTGACCCTGCTTAGCTTCCGAGATCTGACGGGATCGGATGTCAGGGAGGCAGGTATATGTCTCCAGAATGGAGGATCACCGCCTCCCGAAGATTGTGCTCTATGGTGAACTCACCACTGGCTGCCGCAAGAGAGGAGCCCCGAAGAGGAGATACAAGGACTCCCTGAAACAACACCTCAGCCTTGGCCATATTGACTGCCACCAATGGTCTACTCTGCCCTCCAATCAGGATTCATGGAAACACACCATTCACAACACTGCTGCTTCCTTTGAGAATGCACACAGAATCAGTCTTGAGGAGAAAAGACAATGCAGAAAGAACTGTTCCTCGCCAATATCAGCCAAGGAGATTTTCTGCTGTGCCTTTTGTGACCGGACTTGCCTATCCCACATCATCTTTTTTAGCCACCAACTCCCTTGCAGCGTGGGTAGTGCCCTTCCCAAATCTTTGTTCATGAACCCTAGCCATGATGGTAATGATGATGATGATGATGATGATGATGATGTATCTGTATCCTTTATGATAGTTTGCAAGAGGAAGATTTTTTCATGTTTCCACTTGTGTCAGCTGAGCAAGCAGATAAATGGTGATCTAGAATGAAACCAGGCAAAAATCCAGCCTTTTCTTTTTTTTTTTTGTCCTATTTGGAAAAGAAACAAAAAACAAATTAGTGCTGTCAAAAATAACTACATCCTCTTGGAACCTCAGCACACTGTACTGAGTCAAATTCCCCCAGGTGTAATACACTAAAGTACATACTGATTTTCTTATCAAAACAAAGAATGAGTATGCACATGCCAGGGGTGGGGTGCTGAGTGGTGAAAGTGTCTTGCAGTGGAATGGAAATTCTTAGTTTGAGTCTTGCAGTGGACTCATGCCAAAGGTCACTGTCTTTCTCTCTCTAGCTGTTCCTGGTCTTGCAGGGTAGAAAAGTTCAAATAAGCCAGATGCTGTGCTAGTCACATACTTCCCCTGACTCCTCCTGATGTACATTAATATTTCTAACCTGCACTCCACATAGGCTTGAGACCTTTACTGTGAAGGCTGACCTAACATGAATAAAGCAGCCTTGAACTGGCCAGACCTGTCATCTTCTTTGCTGCAGTGTGAAATTGGTCTTGCTTGTGCCTGGCACACATTGATCCCAAGAACTTGCTCTTCCTTGACACAAACTTGTTCTATAGTCTCATACCTCCTCATTTTTCATTTCCTCTGCTTCTGCTCCTCTACCTGGTCCTGGCAAAACACAGAGCAAGCACAGAACTGTGAACAGCCATCTGGGGAGAAAATACCGGAAGAGAAACCTGTGCTCCCTAATGTCTGCTGGATTTCTGCATATGTGGCTTTTGCAACACAGGCCATTAAATTCACTGTAACATGTTGGACAAGACTGTTGAAATTACCTTTTTCCATGTGATGGAATTTTACAGAATGAAATGCTGCTCCCCTATGTAATGATTTCTGGGCCATTGCTATTTGCCATATACTACAAACCTGTCTGATACTTTGTTCTGATCACAGATAATCCAAGGAGCTGTTGTTATAACATCTCCACTTTCTACTTCACCACTGACCCAGCTTTGCAATTACAACACTACTGAGCCTCTCTTGGGTTTGGAAATAGGTGTCATGTGCTTGAGTGATGAGTAGCCCCAGCTGTTGTGTTTCATTTTATTTATTTAACCTAAACTCATGTTAATTCAGTAACATCTAATCTGCTGAGCACTGAATGAATCATGCAGAACAGTCTGTAAAAATCCTGGATATAGCTTCAGAGTATGCAAGCCATTTTCCTGGAAGAAGTTGCATACAATTTCATTAGCTGTGTGAATATGGTAGGAAGCCCTTCATGTGTGATGTATTGTTTCTCTGGGATTTTTAATGTGTTGCAAAAGTCTGTTGATGTAATGCTCATCCTTTAATTTGATATTAGAGGAGAAAAAAAGGAAGTTATTTTTATCCTGGATGGTTTTGTTTGGAAAAAATATTATCATCAGCTTATTTCTCTTGTATAGCATCTTTAGCTGATTTTCTGTTGTTAAACACTTCTGTGAATAAATTCTTACATCAGGGTTTATCTATTCAGCCCTTGAAGGATGAGTTACAGATGACCTGAAAGGATTCTTGAGAGAGGTGTCTCAAGGAAAAATAGCTCATCCTCCACAACATGAGTTTGCCTTAATATGGACAATAGCAAACTCAGAGCTAGAAAACTAACCAGGAAAATAAAAAGCTTTCTATGGCTCAGGGCAGAAAATGATGTATTGGACAATAGTCCATTTCCTTCACTGTGTTGTAGATGTTCAGCAGTGATCATACACAGCAAAAGTAATTTTTTTGTTTCTCCTGATGGTTCAGGTTTCAAGGCTGTTCTTTCTTTCAATTGCTCCATAGCTCTGATTTTTGATATAATTATCTTTGTGTCAAATCACTGCTCAGACATACCCCTTCTCCTTCAAAAGATGAGAAGATCACTGAGAGTCTTCAATGTCTGCTTGTCATGCTTTTACTTGGAAAGCTTGTCTTGATTCCAACACTGCCTAGTGCTCAGAGACCAAGTAGTTGATACCATTTTTTCATCTCTACACTATCTTTTTTTCAAGGTTAGAAAGTGGCAGAAAACCACAAGCTGCCTTTCAAATGGGAGCACTGACACAGCTGTCCTTTCCCCTTTCCTCCCTACTAAGGACTTACAAGAAATCCAAGCTGCCTGTTAGCAAAGAAAGATTTTTAAGAACCAGTGTTAGGTGAGAGTGTTTGTGTTGGGTGATGGTATGGATCCTCTTTTCTGGACTGCTTCAGATGTTTGAACCTACAGAAACTCAGGCTGAAACTGTATCCAGGATTATGCTGTTATTTTTGGGAAGAATTTTGCCAGAAATTTTTTCTCCCACTGAGATCCAGCAGCATCCAAGACAGCTGTTTTAAAATCCGTCCTTCTGACTTTCACCAGGTAGCTCAATAGCAAGTGCCAGACTGTATATATTTCTATTAATATTTTTCCAGAGAAACTACTGAAAGATGCCTGTAGATTTCACAAGCCAGGTACTCTGCCAGGTATATAAATGGACTGCAAGGCAAGGACTGGGGGAGAAAAGTTCCTCCTGCTATAAGACAAGATCGATTTGTGATCACCTGAGGAACCCGAACATACATAAATCTATGGGACCTGATGAGACACATGGTCCTGGCAGGACTGGCTGATGTAGTTGCCAAGCCCTGCTCCATGATATATGCAGTCAGGTGAAGTATTGGTGACTGGAAAAAGGGAAACATTATTCCCATTTTTAAAAAGGGTAGAAAGGATGATTCTGAGAACTACCAACCTGTCAGCCTCCCCTCTGTGCTTGGGAAGATCATGAAACAGATTCTCCTAGAAGCTATGCTAAGGGATATGGAGAATGGGAAGGTGCTTTGAGATAGCCAGCAGGGCTTCACCAAGGGCAAGTCCAGCCTGACCAACCTACTGGCCTTCTATGATGGAGTGACTATATTAGTGAATGAAGGAAGTGATATGTATGTCCTCCATCTGAAGACCTCTAAGACCTTTAACAAAGTCCCCCACTATAACCTTCTCTCTATATTGGAGAGATATGGATTTGGTGGGTTGAGTGTTCAGTGGATGACAAATTGATTCGATGGTCACATCCAGATGCTAGGGGTCAATGGTCACTGTCCCAAAGGACATTGGTGACAAGTGGTGTCCTTCAGGGATCCATACTGGGATCAGTGCTATGGGACCCATGTCTTTGTCAGTGACATAGACTGTGGGATTGACTGTACCATTGGCAAGTGTGCCCATGACACAAAGCAGTATGGAGTGGTCAACATGTCTGAGGGATGGGATGCCATCCAGAGGGACCTGGACAAGATTGATAAGTGGGACCATGGGAACTTCATGAGGTTCAACAAGGCCAAGTGCAAGATCATGCCTATGGGTTGAGTGAACCCCTGTTGTCAATATAGACTGGAGGATGAAGGATTGAGACCAGCCCAGGGAAGAAGGACTTGTGGATGATTATAGAAGAAACCTGGACATCAGCTAGTAATGTGTGTTCACACCCCAGAAAGCAAATTGTATACTGAGCTTCATCAAAAGAAGTGTGGACTGCAGTTCAAGGGAGGTGGTTCTCCACCTGTCCTCTGCTCTGATGAGACCTCACCTGGAGTACTATGTCTGACTCTTGAGTCCTTAGTACAAGAAAGAAATGGAGGCAGTCCAGGGGTAGGCCACAAATATGGTGAGAGATCTGGAACAACTGTCCCACATGGAAAGGCTGAGAGAGTTTGGGTTGTTCAGCCTGGAGAAGAGAAGGCTTCAATATCTTATTATGGCATTTCAATATTTAGAGGAGAGTTATAAGAAAGAACGGGTTGGACTTTTTATCAGGGCCTGCTGCGATAGCACAAGAGATAATGGTTTTACACTGAAAAAGAATTTATTTAGATTAGACATGAGAAAGAAAGTTTTTGCTATGAGGGTGTTGAAAGACTGCAACAGATTGCCCAAAGAGAAGGTAGATGCCCTGTTCCTGGAAGCAATGAAAGCCAGGTTGGACAGGGCTTTAAAAAGCCTGGTCTAATGGAAGGTGTCCCTGCCCATGTTAGAGTGGTTGGACTAGATCACCTTTAAAAGTCCCTACCAAGCCAAACCATTCTATGATTCTGTGATGCTATGATGCCCTATTTTTAAAGAGGATTTTGAAGGACTGGAAGTCTCTCAACTTAGAGTCTGTAGGCCTATTTCTCCTTTGGCTACACAACAGTGTGTACATGCTTCAACGTTTCACTGGGCAGATTTTGCCATTAAAAAAACTAACATCATTTTTAGAAGGGGCAGGGAAAGAGTCAATTCCTACCTAAGTAATAAGGTTTGTTCTCTCAATAAAAGTACTTTTTAAATAGCCAAGAAACATAAGCAGCCTAGTCAGAGGCAAAGCTTTTCTGCAAGGGACCAGACTGGAAAGCTGACACATTAGTGTTAGTTTCTATGTCAGCTTTCAAACAGTTTCTGTCATAAATGCTTAATTTAGTTTTTTCTTCGATTACATTCTTGCATGGATAGACAAGAAAAAAATGTCAGGCTTGCAACATATTTTGACATGCTAATTTCCATGAGCTAAAATATCTCACAGAGCACTCTCTGGAGCAAGTCTTCAGTAACTAACTAAAATGATGAGCTTTTAAATAATTAATGATTATATGAACATATTTTTCTGAGGGGGGATTTTGTTATTTTATTGGGATCTCTAAAAGTTTCTTTTTTTTCTTCCAAACACCCTAGATTTAGAAACAAAGAAATGTATGGTTTTCAGATGATATTTCAGAATGGTTTGACCCAACTCACTGCTTCACAAGTGAGCTACACAAAATGTATATATGGCCAGCTCCCATTGCTCAGCTAATGAATGATAATCTTTAATCAACTAATCAGTTGTTTTCATGCGTTAGTATTTTCCATTGTCCCCATCTATTGACATAGCCAGAGTCCTGTCAGGAAAAACCAGGCATGAAAAAGAGAGAGAGTGTATTATCTTCTCAGGTGAGGATGTTTTCTTGGGCAAAGTTGAGGTCTATAAGGTATATAATCTCAGTGTTTCCACGCTTATCTCTAATGCAAATAGCTTCTTCTAGCAATACGTTCCCATTATACATCATGGAGCTGATCAGACTTTAGTTCTAACCTCATTGTTGTCTCCCTGGTCACACAAATAACCAAATTTTTCTTTTTTATCATGATCTATGTACACGTTTCCAATTATGTGAAGCAACAAGTTATGGCCAAACTAAAAAGAAAAAGAAGTCCTTCTGATACAGTCTAGTTCAATCTGAAGACACCAGCTTGTTGTAATCATTCCTGTATGAAGTTTATGTTGTATGATCCAAGCTGTCACAGTCTGTGATGGTCCTTTCTAGCCTTAAAAGTCCACGAGTCTAATAAATCAGTCAGTCCTTACAGGAATGTCTTAATCACTTGCTGTATGTAACAGACAAGAAATGGACAGAACTGAATCCTTCTATCTTAAAATGTAAATTTATATATATATATATATATATCTCATGTATGATTTATGCACAAAAATCACACTCCAGATAAAATAAAGTGTAGACATTGACACTTTTTTCAAGCAATTGCTTATAAATTTAGTAAGTTGTCTGCCTTTTTATACTTTAAAGTTTGTTCTCATTACAGACATGGCATAAAGCTTTGTAGTAAATTTGGAATTTGCTGAGTGAGAAAATGAAGATTTATACAAAGCTAAATTGAACAAATGGTGAATAATTGATTTAACTGACCTGACAGCTCACACTGTGCTTGTAAATAATAGATAACTTTGTACTATACTGATGATTTAGTATTCTGTGCATCAACATTCCTTGTGGTAAGTTACTGCAAGGAGCAAATGATCTTTGACCACCCTAAAAAGGCAAAAATATGCTTACCAAGCATATTCTGGTACCCCAGTTGTAGATTGCAATAGTCCAATACTATGCTGATAAAGCAGCTCCTTAAAGACTTTCTGCCCTTTTGTCTTTGTCTCTAAGATATTGTTGGAGAGATAACATCAATATAACCAAGTCATACTATTCCTTTAGCCACCAGCTCCAAGAGCCTGATTGCCTGTGTAAATTGACCCAGCACAACCATGAAGAACAGAATCACAGGGCCCTATAACAGCAAATGCTCGTGACTATTCTGCATTTCCTTTTCCTTCAGCACAGACATTGCAATTCCTAATCAAATGCATAAGCACAAGCTATTGTTAAATGGGTTCTTGAAGTGTGCATACAGGCCTAAGCTGATATATATGTCTGATACCTTCATTGCCTTGTAATTACTGTAATAACCCATAAAATAAGGGTGTGAATGGCAGCCACTAGGAATTGGCAGATTTCCATACCCACCTTGCCGGAGTGCAGCTGCTTGCAGAAAAGCACAAAGCAGTGGAGAATTTTGCCTGCCTTTTATTGATATCTCTTCCCTCATCATTGAAATTCATCCACTTGGAGAAGACAAACTGCAGCTCTTTAAGGCAGCAGGCAGTGTAAGGACTTAAGATACAGTGACTCTGCATCACATATGAAAATACAAACTTCTGTCAGAGTAACCAGCTGAAGGGGCTGGGAGCTGCCTGCTGCCCATGTAACCAAAAGAAAAGGTCACCATAAAGCCAGTGGAAAGCACAGACTTCTCCAATATCTCACTCTTAGAGAGAGGTCTAGTATCTGTTACCATTTACTGAACCTTTTCTAACAACCATATCTATGGGAAGTAACTATTAATGCATTGTGTTTGTGAGCTGCAGCACACACATAGGTCAGAAATGTGAAATTGCAATTCCCGGTGCAATTTTAAGCCAACCTGCTGCATTTTTATCATTTTAATACTGTATAATTTTTACGTCTTAATGTTTCTGTGCATCATGGTTGAGTTATGTTAGCTGCAGAAAAATTCTGGGCATTATTCCAGCTGCTTTCTTTGAAAGCAGAAGACACCATTCTCCTCTATGTCAGATGATGTTTATGTGAAGATCTACCTACTGTCCTTCATGCTTATTGTGCCCTCTGACTTCCCAAATTTATCCAGTCCTGGCATGTGACTGAAGTCCTAAAATAGACTGCACTTCTGGCATGTGTCTTGGTAAGGAGCCTGGAGCTGGGTGCAGCAGAGGAGTGTGGCTGAGAGGACTGGGCCTCAGGAACAGGAGCATGCTGCCCAGCTGCAGCCCAGTGCTACAGCATCTCTCCTATCCCCTGACAAAGTAAGATCTGACATATGAGTCACAGAGCAGAAGAGAGACTGAAGAATTGTATCATGTAATGGCATGAAGTCCAGTCTGAAGAGCAAGTACAGGGAGTTCATTGCTCAAATCTCATCTCCAAGTTCTCCAGACTCATCTCTTTGTCCATTTTTTGTTTTTTCTTTTAATTTTGCTCCTGAATTGTCTTCTCCCCCACTCCCCACTCCATTCTAGCCTGGATGAGTTTTTCTGAGAAAGGGCCTACAGAGCTAGTAAGTGTCTGGACTGAGTGACACCAACTTTGTGCTTGTAGAGGATGGAGAAGACAAAATTAGAATGACCAGGTTTATGATAAGCCAGTTCACTAGAAGGGCTTTGATAAATGGCCCAAAGCACCACCAGACTGGGTCTACAAAGCAATAGATGAGGAAGAGAATAAAGACAAAGTTGCAGAAGGAGAACTGTAGATGTCTGTGTCCCCTGTGTATACCTTACAAGCACCCAGCTGCAGAGCTCTTCATAACCTCTGCTGAGCCAGACCTTCCCCCTCTGGCAAAAAGTTCTTAAGGGAAAGTCCGTCAGAAACTAGTATCTCTTTTACCTTTCCCTTTATCATGGTCTAGGTCAAATAGATTGGGCAACAGAAGTGACAGGGCCAACTGACTTTGCAATGATGAATTTTTCATGCTGATTTCTCAGTGAAGATTAGAAAAATATTCTGGGTTTGTTGCAACAACTTTTTATTTTATGTACATACCTGACATTCTACAGTACACCCCCTCATATAAAGATTCTTGCTCTTCTCATGATAAAATAACATTGTCTTGTTATTCCATACCCTTCCTTATGTTCATTTTGTGCCTGATTTTTTGGGTCTCCACTGCAAAGGTAGCTTTCTCTGCTGTAGTCTGAACAGGAGTAGCTGATGGTAGACTTCAGTGTGCTTTACATACGTCTGATCCAGAGTTAGATCAGTACTGCTTGTTTATCTAGGTTTATATTTTGCTTTTATCTTGTAGGTGTTTATGTTTCCTGATTCCCTGTTCTCAGGCAGGAGAGAATGAACAAAGTCCAGACTCTCTGGACTCTGACCCCAGAGGAATGACTGCTTCCCCTTTATAGAGAGAGTCTGCAAAAGCCCAATAT
Organism: Pithys albifrons albifrons; assembly: GCF_047495875.1. Lineage (NCBI taxonomy): Eukaryota > Metazoa > Chordata > Aves > Passeriformes > Thamnophilidae > Pithys > Pithys albifrons. Next base: position 38,760,735 of record NC_092461.1, on the reverse strand, counting down.
TCCCTTCCTTCCCCAACACTTAGGATGGTGTGTGCTACCCTAACAAAACAGATGTGTTGTCTAAGAGCTTTTGAACCTTACAAATGAATCCCAAATGCATCATCTGCTTCAACTATCAAAAAGAGTTAAAACATGGAGTCCTGAAGGGGGCTGGGGAGGATGGGGATGGCGAGAATGTACCACTTTGACACTGATAAGAGTAAGACAGGGACAAGTGTCCAACACTATTTTAAGATCAGAGAGAAACGGAGAGAACCTGCAAGGCTTTCTGGTCAACTTGGAACAAGGATTTAAGGACTAACATAGTCTTTTGCATTTCTTCAAATCCTTCCAGCAAAAGACCAACATATTCACTATCATTTTTTCTCTGCACACAGAGAAACTAAGACAGAGCACAGACAAAACTTGGTGTAGACAAGCACTCCTACACACATGCACTGGTAGCAACAGTGCCCATAGTGAAAGTCTGTTTTCAGGGTCAAAAATTATATTCCCACTCCTAATCGTAGGTGAAGAGGTGCTTGAATGCAAACCCAGCAAAAATCCCCTTTCAGGTGTTTCTCTCCTTCATATTTCCCAGAGACCTTTCTCTTTTATTTCAGTCTAGTTGTGTTGAAATAACACAGTCTGACACACAGACATGTCAACCATGCTGGATGTTCAGCGCAAGATGATGCTCTGAATGTGTTTTCCTATCCAAGGACAATTATATAACCCCCCAAATACGGATGCTGTTGTCCACCCTTTTTCATTTAATCACATCACTCCATGTGTTCTTTTCTCACAAAGCTCTGAGAAGTGTATCATCCAGTCTCTTCTGGTGCCAGCTGCCTTCAATTTATGTACTATTTCATATTTCTCCTCCTTTCTGCTTAAAGGGATGCCTCCCTTTCCCATTCTTGTTCCAAGGTCACTTCTGTTTTGAGAGCTAATTTTCATATTAGGAAGGGTAGCAGTAAAGTACTCTCCTACTCATGGTGGAAGCCTCTCTAATTTGATCATTCTGTTTCTCTGTACCCAAAATTCTTTTCTTCCTCATAGTTGCCCTGGTTTCTAGACATTTCTATGTACAGGCCTCTTCATTAAGGGGTTTTTATTATGTTTTGACAGAGCAAGATTGGTTTTCAGAACTCCAGTTTTCACTTTTAAAGAGAAGAATTATTAAGGGATGTTTTAATTGCTATTTTAATTAATATTTTATTTAATATTTATTTATTAATACTCTAATATTTAAAAAGTCTTCTAGAGATCCTTGGTGATTTGGAAACATATAAAAGGGTCTTAACTGTTTTTAGAATGTTTTTAGATGAAACTGTAAGTGATATAAAAGCCAAGGGCAAGGCACAATCTGAAGTAGAAAAATACAAACACATAGAGATGTTAGAGGTTTAAGGCACGTCTTCTTGTTTTCATGTCTCTTTGTAATATAGATCTGAAATTTTTAAAAAGGTGTTTTAATATGCATAATTATTCTTCGAGTAATAGAACATAAGAAATGTGTCACCAAAGCAAAATAAAGGTAGCATCAAACTTTCATAGTTTCTATCACAATGGAGAAAAGAATTCCTTCAAAAAAACAAAAATCCAGATGACCTGAAGTGTAGATATGTTTCCATTGAAGTTTTAAAATAGTAAACTTTTTTTTTAAATGGTAAACTTTTTCAACAAAATATGATTGAGTGCATTTGATTTGCACCAGGTTTTCTGAAGCAGTGTTAAATTTCATAGCATTACTGAAAAAGCCTGAAGTGCAATACCATTTTTTTTCCCCTGTGTAAATAGGAGTGGTGATTCCAGGGTTTACATGTTAATCCAACCTTCAGGCTGTAAGGAAAACATAAAGTTTATGGGACTATCAGAAGCATTCTTGCAATGCTGAACATAACATTGTGGAAAAGGAAGAAGTGTATGTTACACATAAGCTAGTGAATTAAAACATAAAACTAAGGCAGTGGGAGTCTGAGTCAGTTGGGAGTAGGTTACCAAGCAAAACAAAACAAGTAAAAGTAATGGCAGCTGTAGAAAAGTTAGAAAAAGAAGTTTTATTGTGAACAAGCAGCATGGATGGGACAAATTTAAAAGAGCTGTAGAATTCCTGGGTTTCATCTGAAAATCATGACAGAAAGTATTTAGTGTGCAGCCAGAATGGAGAAGTGAAGACTTCTGCATATTTTAAAATTTGAAATAAACAAGGTATTGAAAGACATATGCACTAGCATTGAAAAAAGTAATAGAAACTCTGTAGGAAATATTTCCTCAAGCAGAAATCAGGGGTCATTAAAAGGTTACTTTTAACTAATGCTGCTTGATCGGTTGTTAGTGTTCAACTTCCTCTGAAGTGACAACGCGTTAGGGTGACCGTTGCCCCCTTCCAGCAATTATTGGTGCTCTGGCAATTGCACTCAATTTTAATCAATTAGAGTCCTGAATGGTGCTTTTCTTGGTTTCAAACAAAAGAGCCAACTGTTGGACCAGAGATGTCCACTTCTTTCTGGCAGCTTCCTGTTTTCTTTCAGAAACTTTGAAGACCCTGTCGGGTTCAGGAATGATCATGATGAATCCCTTCTCCATTACTACGGCACTAATTATGTGATCCGCATTCCAGCAGAAATCCATATGGTCAACAGAAAGCAAGAAGACAGGACAAGAGCTGCCATCCTGGAACTGAATGAAGACCCATCTGGCATCTGGTTCCAAATCTCCACCAAGGTGTGGCAATGACTGTCTAGAGAAAAGTTTAAGATTCTCATAGGTGGGAGGTAAGGGATAATTCTCTTTTTCTTCTCTCCTACTCCAATAGGTCTGTTTTATACCTGTAATACTTAGATTTTGGCTTAAACTTTGAAGACTCTGGTTTAACAACCAGGAGGTAACAATAGTTATAGCTTTGGATATTCTTGTTACCTATACAAATATAAATCTTATCATAACTCCACTTATTCATCTCTGGCAAGAGATTGTGGTTTCAGGTGCATGTGTCATTAATGATGCATAAGCTATCACTGCCTCAACAGCTGAAAGGCCCATGGAAAACATGCTCAAGTAGCCCTGTATGGACACCGTAGTGCTACACTTTTACACATGTCAGTTGGTAAGCCAGGACACTACTTATCAGAGGGAAACACTCAGAAACACTTGTTTCAGTATAGAGTTTTCACCAACAGGATCAGCTTGGAGTATTTTTATTTTCCTGCCCCATACCTTAGCACAACACCTTGTCAACTGAGATAAGGCAGCAGCCTGGGTAGTTGTGATGTACAGTGGCTCTGGGTGCTTTCAGAGGACCAGGCTTGGAGAAGCTGGATTACTTTCCCATTCCAGTTCACAGTACAGCCAAGCGAACCCTTGTGCCTGGACAGCCAGCTAAGACTAGATGGCTAACTTCTCTACTGTTCTTTCATGAATCTTATATTGTTTCCCTTCACTTACCCATCTGTATCCATCTATTGCTGTGTTTAGAGTTGGAGAGAGCCCTTTTTGTTCATGTCCATAGCAACTTGAGGACCATAGGGTTTGGTGCCTGCTTGAAAGTCCTTCAATTCTTGTGTTAATTGCAGTAGCTGAAAATCTTACCCCAATGTTGATTGGAAGGCCTTGTGTTTTAGATGGCTTTGATGTGACCATGAGACTGCTATGACTGCCTCAAGTGAGAGTCTTCTTCCTGTCCCATGAGAGCTCAAATGCCTCTGCAGAGAAGTGGCTTTGCATTAAACCACAGTGACTCAAACACTATGACTGTCTACAGCTGAACGCAAAATCAAAAGCATCTTTTCTGGTAGTCTTGCAGAAGAAATTCAAATTTTGTGATGCTGTGATGTTTATATGAATTTATGAGCTTGGATTTAAGATTTAGTAACAATACAGTTGCTATAGATCACATTTAAAGGATGAGTAGCTCACAAGGTAGTTTATATTAGGGATAAAAATCAGAGAACAAGGAATTTACTGCAGCTACTCCCTAGAAATTAAAACAGGCTGGTCTTTCTTCTGTCCTCCAGCATACTTTTCCCACCAGATTATCCCTCACCACTGGAAGACCGCACTCCTGTGATGAAGGTTGCATTTTATTTTCTTCCTCCTGAATTATTCATTGAAATTGATTTAGTGTGTAAAATTTAGTGGCACCCAACTCATAGGTTCATAGAGTTTCTGTATTTAGAAAGCTGGTGCTTTAAAAAAAATCTCAGAGGCTTTAAAACAACTCTTGACAGTCTCCAGTCTGTAGGTGTGAAAGATTCAGTAGGTAGCTGCCAGATTATTCAGCTTTGTGCACTGAATAGTTAAGATGCAGTAATCTGTGTTTCAGGGGATGGAAGTCTTTAATTAGGAAATGAGTCATTAAAGGGCTTTCTATTGACACCTGGCACCAGCAGAAACACATCTGAGGCTGACCTCAACTCTACGTTTCTTCAAGGTGAAATGTGAAGTAGTGAAGAGATATTTTTCATTGCTTTACAGCACCTAAGGAGATCTTGGTGTCTGCAATATCATAACTTTTTCCTCAAGAAACCCCCAAACATTCTTGGGAGTGCAGGGCAAAGGAATCCTAATTGAAATATTAATACTACTACTAACAAACCACTACAATCTCCAAACACCAGGTTAAATATAGCAAGAGGAGAGGGGTAATGGAGTTTATTGTAGAGATGAGCAAGATATGTCAGTGTTGCTGTGACACCAAGACAGTTCCTGTGTTATCAGAGAAAAATACAGGATCCTCCTTCCAGAAGCACATCCAGTCAAACTGGAGTGTACTGTCTGCAATACTAATTAGTGCTGCATTGTAGAAGCAGATCTTGAGTGTGACAGCTTGTACCAGGGACTCAGTGTTCACATGGTCTGCATTTTGGGGGGTCACTGTAGACTACCTAGAGTGTGTTGGACTGCATCACAGTACTTAAGCTGCAGGTAAATTTTCCTTAGTGTTTGATTCAAGGACAGTTTCATCTCCCATACTTAAGGGTAGAAGACACACTCAAACAGAAAAGTCACACAATTAAGCATTTCTTGCCTGTATTGGTTTTCCAATCAAGATAGCTGTGCATAAAGAGTCCCTAAAGTAAGGAAAATGGAAACAATAAATAATATATCTTAGAAGGATAGAAAAGTCTCACAGATTGACTAAGAGGTTTCTCTCTGCTGCATAATAGAAATTATCTCTAGGGGATAGGAAATCCTTCAATCTTCATACAATATCTGAGCAGGTTTACTTTTTCTCCATAGATGCTCTGTGATCCCGCTAAAATTCCCTGAAGCAATCACCACAAATTATCAGTGATCCAAGATTTAGCCTACTGCTCTTGTGCACAAAGGCATTCTTACCTTACAGTTAGTTATGTCATGTAACTGCTTTTAATAATAATAAAAATGCATAAATCTAAAATGGAATTACTCCACATTTACAGCCACCCTTCTGGGTCCTGAATTTGTCTCCTGTTTGTGTGAAAAACCTCTGTCACATGCTTCTTCAAATCTCTTTTCCCTCCCTAGATAATGTACACAGAAACTGTGAAAATTTCAGTGGAGCTTTTCTGATTTTTTACTATCATGATGAGTGAAAGTCCCTCTGCCTATGAGGAAGGCATTACACAGGTGGCAACATTTGTATGTTTAGGATGAATGGTGAATAGGGAGACCCTGCTCACACATCTCAGATCCACAGGTTAACAGTTAACCACGAGTTGTAATAAAATTTTTTTTCTGTGGCAGTCTAGAATATTGAAGATGAATCAGGAGCTCTGTGGAAAACACCAAACAGAAGATTCATCGGAGAGAGACTGAGTCAGTTACCAAAGCTGTGCTGTTGCTGTCTGCTGCACAGCTCTGTGTTCAGAGTAAGAGTAGAAAAGGCCTCCATTTTCATACCCTCATGATATGATACCATTACAGAGGATTTTCCTTTCATTTTTGTTAGCTTCTGATGGCTTTGGATCAAGCCTGTGTGCCATACATAGCTTACCATCTCCTGAGGACAAAATAGAGAAAGAAAAACAGTGTTAGCTTGACTGCATTCGTTGACAGTCACCGTTGTGAGACCCAGTCTCTTGAAAGTCAGTGAGAAGCTGCTGGTGTGACCTGCTGGTGAACTGCAGCAACAGGGGAAGGAGCAAATATTCCAAGGAGATGAAGCAGGTCATGTACTTGCATCTGATCTGAATAACTGCTGTACAAAGGAAAAGTGAATGTAGCCAGCAGAGCCAAGCTGGTATTTCGTGACCTTCTGTTTGCAGAGTTCAAGATATCGTAATTTCTTTCTTGCTGGAGGTTCCTAAGCTGGGTGGGGGGGAGGAGTTAGAAGTGGTGAAGCAGGAGAGAGTAAATTTCCTTTCTAAAAAATATTCTTCCGGTGGAAACAGTGCATTGTTTCTTGAAATGGACAAAGTTATTTTCTAACTTCCCTGTATCCTGTCACCTGGCCCTTCCTTCCTCCTCCTGATATCACAGTAAAATACACAAACATACAAGCTATGCATTATTTGCATCATGTCACGATTTATATTCTGATCAAGAGTGGTGATTTATACTTGTTGGATTTTCTACAAACCACATTCCAGATGTGGAATGAATTTTACTGGCATTTATTAGTCACTAGGGGTGGCTGAGGATGGCTTCCTTTATACCCCTGACATTTATGCTCTTGTGTAGCTTCCCTTTTCCTTTCGGTGATGTTTTTCCTTTTAAAAGAGTTAAAAACTAAAGGAAAACAAAAGGAAAATAAGTAGCAGTACAAATATAATGGGACAGATTTTGTTTAAGGAGAAAGATATTTGGAACACAAATCCTATTCTTCTAATAAGGAAAGAAAAAAACCCACTGATTACCTTTATTAACAGGCTGTTGTTGAAGTTTTCAAGATTTTAATCACCTTTACAAATGTTCTAATGTCAGCATTGACTTTCTAAGCTTGTCTGTTCCAACATCTGAGCTTTAAGTCAATATGGTGATAGTGAACCATTTACTGTTTTCTTACAAATTAAGAGCTAGGTGAAAATTTTAACTTGAAGAAAAGGTGTGAGACAAATCTTCCCCAAAGAACAAGAAGACACAGCTTTTGGGTTATTTTTAACACATAGAGTATCAAAAAGTTGATTTTATGGCCAGAGCAAAAGAAACTGAGGCTTGAGACACTTCACAAGCTGCATGAGGCAAGGAGCATGTTCAGACTGCCTGTTGAGGGGAATGCAAGTAGTGCAAGTTCAAGAGAACAATCATGTGAAATCCAGCTTGCATGTGGGTTTCTTGAGAGGGATGAGAAGCAGGAAGAAGATGCTTTCTTCTTCTGAGTGTGTTCACTGTGTGTTTTTAGTCTGTAAATAAAATGGTATAAATTCTGATGGGTGCCACAAATGACCCAAAATTTAGACAGAAACAGAGGGAGTGATCATGGAGAAGGAGGGTGGGAGGAGGGGTAAGAACTTCTGAGAGAGGAAATTCTTTTGGTAAAATCAAACAGATTTAGTAGATAGAGGTGAGATTACAAAGCCAAGCTGAATTAAATGGAGGTTAGTCCACCCACTGCTATTCCTCCCATTTTGAAATTTGATTACTGCATTGCAGCAGCTCTAGAAGCTCTGTCTGAGAAATTCTTTTGTTTGCCCAAACCTGACATGTCAAAGGCTAAGAGGAGTCTATTATTAGGTTGAACACCACATCTGGGCTTGATAGGAAATGTCTGATGAAAGTTTTGCTTTCAAACTAAAATCAAACTGTATAATTCTGGAATAAACAGAGTGCTTGCTGACAGACAGAAGATGCTTTACTTTCTGTTTGATTCTGCTATGTCCATAATGCCTTTCTTATACTGCCTTTCAGCGGGGAGATGAGCCCCTAGAAGTGTGATTCCCAGTGAAATGTGTTAGAGCATTTCCCAAATAATGTTGGGGGATTTTGTCTGGCCCCTGTGCAATTGACAGCCCAGAAATGGTGACCACAGGAGACAGGTAGACCTATTTTGTGGTACAGCTTCTTTAGAAATGTACCATCAGATTAGAAGGGGTAAATCCTGTGGAAGAAGAAAACAGCTCGATGGAGTTTTTAAGGGATGAACTCAGTGTGAGAGCACAGGATAAGTATAAACAAATAAGTAAATGAAGAGGTGGCTGGAGCAGATAAGAGGAACAACTCAGGGAATTATTTATAAGACATGAGAAAGAAGATAGCATATGTGATGGGTTTAACTCTGTTAGCCCCAGTAACTACAGGCAGTACTGAGTTTAAGGAGTCGGAAGTCCCTGTGACAGCTAAGATCAATAGAAATCTGCTCTCCTTGGTATTTATTAGATAAAGGTTAAGTTAATGGATTAACTTGTCAGATTAATTTGATAGTTGATTCATATAATAAATACTAGCCCTTACAGGGAAATATTAGTTGACTTCTTTGACTATGACACAGCACATTAAAATAGGGCTACTCACTGTTGTTTTTGAGAAAAATAAACAAAGTGTGCAAGTAGACTGGGGGTCTGACGCCTAGGTTTGTGATGTGAAAGAGGCTGTTTCTAATGGCCAATAACCCAAACAAAACAGTAAGCAAAAATCCCCAAAGCAGCTGATATTATCATTTAGCCTTACTGGGATGGATTTGAAACAAGCAGGCTTCCACATGGGGATTGGTTCACTGATCCACCAAGACCAGTATGAAGCCTTGTTATTATTTCAACAAGCCCTAGAGCAAACCTTTCCTTCTCAGACTCTGTGCTTTGGCTCAGCTGATGAAGTTGCTTTTCCCACTACAGTTTATGAGTCAGAATCAGGGTCAGTGTCAGGCACTCAGCAAAGCAGTGACTGCTGGGTGCAAAAATGATTATGATGCTTAGTCACTGTACGTCAGGACACAGGACAGGCAGGCTGAAATCAAGGGAGGAGTTGGGATGCTTGGGAAAGGGGAAGGAAAAGTAACATTGGTACTCTATGCATCTCATCACCTAAGCTGCAACTTCCTGGCACGGCCCTACAGCCCTGCTCAGACTCTTCCCCACTGCAACCATTGCCTGCAACCAGACAAGCCAGCTCTCACCTGTCTCTAATGGGACACAGAACTCTGTACTGTCTCTGAAAAGTCTTGAGCAGACCTGGGTTGGAATCCACTGTGTTGAAAGTGAGGCAGAACAGTGGAGTTTAGCTAACAGTGCTTCTCATCCCTCTCATTTAAAATAAACAGCCAGTGGTGTGCAGTCAGTGATGAATTATTTCATTGGTTTTGGACTAACAACCCATGTAAGAAATGCTGAGGATCCCATTAACAGCTGGGTCAAGGTGATGTGTGCTTTAATTCTCCATGGTTTATGTATTAGATCTATTGCAGTCCATGATGCTACAGTTGTGTTTAAAGCCATCTGCATGCCTGGTGTGTTTCCCATATTTTTCCCCCACTGTGTGCTGTGGTAGTCAAGATAATGCTGCCATTAAAAAATACACTCTTCAGATTCTGAGATGTCCAAGTCCTGAAAATGAGCAGAGTCACTACTAGGGATTGATCAAGCTTTATGCATTTGATTTGAAAATTGTAGCAAGTCAAATGTTCTTAATCATCCCCAGAGGATATTCCCAAGGCAGGAAGAGCAGTAATGGGCCAGTCTCACTAACAAACTGCTTGGAGAATGCAGCCAAAGAGCCCAGAGAAAATTTCATCTCTGAAAATGAACACACACAAGGCAATGCCTGCCTACAGTATGCCACAGCAGTGAGGGATGATGGTCTGCTGTCAGGAAGCATGTTGAGCCTCCTGAGCTGGGCGTTTCATCAAGAGGCTAGCAGGGAACTATGTTCAATCCCCAAATACAAGAGTATGAAAACTATTAAAATCTGCTGGGGCTTGCAGCTCTCCACAGCACTTCAGCATTGTCCTATCTGCTCAAGAGATGTGATGTCCTGTGGGTTATTCCCAGAGTTCCCATTCTCCTCAGCCATGCAATTGCTATTACATTGGGTTTGTGTGGCATGGTTTTGATAGCAGGGACCTACAGGGGTGTCTTCTGTGAAAAGCTGCCAGAAACTTCCCCCACATCCAAGAGGACCTGCCACAGCCAAGGCTGAGCCCATCAGTAACAATGGTAGCGCCTATGGGATAAGAGAAGGTGGGAAAAGTTGTTGCTGAACCGCAGCCAGAGAGAGGAGTGAAAATATGAGACAGAAACAGCCCTGCAGACGCCAAGGTCAGTGCAGAAAGAGATGGAGGAGGTGCTTCAGACACCAGAGCAGCGATTCCCCTGCAGCCCATGGTGCAGCCCATGGCGAGGCAGCTGTGCCACTGCAGCCCATGGAGGTCCCCAGTGGAGCAGAGATCCATCTGCAGCCCATAGGAAACCCTGTGCTGGAGCTGGTGGATGCCTGAAGGAGGCTGAGACCCGCTGAGAACCCTCTGCTGGAGAAGGACCCCATCAGGACCTGTGGCCCTGTGGGGAGAGGAGCCTATGCTGGAGCAGATTTGGGGGTAGGATTTGTGGCCTCATGAGGGATCCATGTAGAGCAGCCTGTTCCTGAAGGACTGCACCTTGTGGGAAGGACCAAGTTAGAGCAGTTCATGAAGAACTGCAACCTGTGGTAAGGACCCATGTTGGAGAAGTTCATGGAGAACTGTCTCCATGAGAGAGACCCCATGCTGGAGATGGGAAGACTGTGAGTAGTTTTGCCGCTGAGAAAGAAGGAGAGAGAGCCAATGAGTGATGACCTGACTGTAGCTTCTATTGCACCACGGAGAGGAAGGAGGCAGAGAAAAAGATGAGTGAAGTTGAGCACAGGAAGAAGGGAGGGATGGGGAAGCTGTTTTAAGATTTGGTTTTATTTCTCATTATCCTGTCTCTGATTTGACTGGGAATGAATGAAACTATTTTCCCCAAGTCAAGACTGTTTCATCATTGATGGTAACTGGTGAGTGATCTCTCCCTGTCCTTACCTTGACCCATGAGCCTTTTGTTATTTTTTTTCTCTCCTGTGCATCTGAAGAGGGGAATGAAAAAAATCCTGCTTTGGTAAGTACCTGGTGATGTTGGTAGGCACATCAGAGGGTTGAGAAAGCTGTTCATCCTTGTACATCTTTATACCATGTCAAGAGTATTTTTTGAAGAAATGAACTTGGGCAAGCCAGTGGGGTCTTTATTGTAATCAAAGGGAAAGTAACATTACCTGAGGCTGTGATTTGTAAAGAAATTCTGGCAATAGCACAGGAGAAGGCGTGGGAGACTGAGTTCCCCTGATGGCAGGCTCAGGGCCTGGGTAGTTCTGTCTGTATCTCCTGCAGACCATGACAATGAATGTGGCTTTGCCATCCTTGTTTGACTAGTTTATCACCTGCATCTCCGAGCACAGGCTGGAAGGACCCCAGTCCACAGGGTGCTGTGTGAACACAGGGATGTGCCTATACCAGGAGATTGCTGCAGTAGCTGTTTGTCTAAGCAGACATTCAAGCCAATGCTTTACTAACTTGGATTGTCCTCAGAATCGGCTGCCTGGTGCCATTCCTTAAATCAACCTTATGCTGTGTGCTGCAATCTGTATTCTCATCAAAGGCTTCAGAGGGATAAAACACAGCCCTGCCTGCATTTGCTAGACTTTCCCAAGCTACCTTCAGAAAGATAAGTGGGGCCCTTGGGGTATTAGTACAAGTAGGTGGAGTGTATTTCTCCCTTGGCATATACAGCTAGAAGCCAACCAGCATCTGTCCTGAAGGTGAGTTAGAAAAGGATTGTGACAGAGGAAGATGCAGAGGCATGACCTAGAAGAGATGACTAATAAAAAATGACTTAAGAGCTCTTCTCCAAGGATCAAAGGTTAAGTCTAGGTCAATTGTAATAACTGCATTGCTTCACCAGTCAAGACATGTGCAGTGTCTTAGAGGAACATCTAAAGCATATTCTCAAGTGGCATTAAAGTGACTGCCATTTGCAAAGGATTGGCAGGTATAGTTTCATACCAGCCTGAAGCTTCTCAGTAACAGGGTCACAGAATTATTTCTTTTCTCAAAACCTCCCCAGTAAGCAAGAAATTTTCTCTGGGTAAAGCCAAGACCACTGAATTCCCTGCAAACACTCTTCCCTTCAGCAGCATGCCTTGCAAAACATGGCAAGACAAATGCGGAAATGTTCCCACTCCCATGGCTTAGACTGTTATTGCTGCTCAATAGGATCTAAGCAGAGTTTATTTACTTATCCTAAAAATGGATAAAAGAGTGCAGGAATAACAAAATGTGGGGAGAATTGATGAATAAAAAAAGTAGGAGTCTGCCTGTCTGCACTATGTTCAGTAGTGCTGTGGAGAGATACCCAAGCCAGTGCAACATAAGCTAACCAAAGAATCAGAAGTAGGGCAGCATCCTATACTGAAAGATTTTAAGCACTAGGATCAGATTCAACTCCCAGGCATCCTTTGTTCTCTTCTGCAAAACTTGGCAATACTGCTGCATGTTTCAGTTTCACACACTGGTTTGGGAAATGCTGATTCAATGGGATGTTTTTCCTGCCAGTGCCTGAGCTTGCTGCCTCACTGCAAATCGGAATTAAGTCACAGCATTTTGCCTGACACATACCTTTCCCACCCTGTTGTCATTATCAGTTTAAGTATTTCCGTCTCACACAGGGGCACACAGTAAAAATATATTACAAAGGCTAAAAAGATTTAGTCATCATCTTGAATTCAGTTAAGCCTACATAGCTGACTGCTCAGAAGAAATAAGATTCTTAATTGGATAATTTTCCATTTGAAAAAAACAGTATGACTTAATGTGGAACTTCTAATGAAACAGCTGTCCAGAAGCATCAGTGGGCAGCACGGAGGGTGGCTAACTAGTCACTACAAAACCATCCTGCTCATCAGCTACTTACCATTATCTTTTTAAGGACATTTTTTTTCCCTCTGCAACATTGATTAGCACTATTAGACACTGTTCATTTGCACATTAATAGGAGAATATGTTTCTTTTGGGTCCAGCAGGATGATAACTATGTGCATTTTCAAGGTGAGTAATCTGCAAGGCTATGTCTGGTGTTTGGTACAGAAGATGAGTTAATAGCTAGATGGAGCTCTAGTATGGACAAATTTTCTGTGTTCTCACTTATTGCTTATGCCCATTTTCCTTTGAACAACCTTTTATTCAGAAAATGTTCCACCCATGTTTGTATAGTGTGTGTTAAAAGTATGAGGCAAAGGAGAAACACAGGAAATTCTCTACATATGGTATGAGGAGAAAGGTTCTGTTCTGTTATTCCTATGACACTAAACTGGACTGGGCCTTCACTGGAAACAACTCTATGTCACTGTGAAATTGCAATAATGAAAATGTCATTTAAGCTTAATTCTCCTTCACATACTATTATATTAGACTTTTCAGACCTTGATGTAGGGATTTTTTGCTCTGTTTACTCTAGTAGAACAGTATTTGGCCAGTGCTGAGTGCTTCTGATAATCCCCTTCTAAACATATCTGTATCTGAGAGGGAATCAAGAGCTTTTGGCAATTTATTCCCTATATGTGGTATTGTAGGATTTTTCCAGATTTTAAAGAAAGTTCAAACCCAGCTTATACATTGTGATAAATTATGCAAAGAACTGAGACCATTTCCCTTTCCCCCTGAATAATTTGGGAACAAGCGGGTATTTAGATCTTTATTTGCTATTTGAATTTAACCAAAAGTACTATTTTACTGTGCGAGTGAATGTCAGACCAAAGACTGTTCATCAATTACATATGACACATACTCACCAAAGACAATGATAATCAGAAGTCATTGTGTATATTGTTTTACCTGGCCACTGGAACTGCATATAATTTCTTTTTTTTTAATTTTTAAAATAGTATAAAATTTTATAAATTGGCAGACCCCACCAGCAACCTGATGCAAGAAATTTTCTGCTGATGAAGGAGGAAGTGGAAGCATATGTGTGTAGGAAATAACCAAGACTGAAAAATTAGAAGACATGTAAGCCTTGTTATTTATCCTTTCACAAAAGGAAATAGAGAATCTAAACTCTGTGTCTGATTGAGTTGTATCAGTTCCAGAAGTCCTTCCTGCCTGACAGAGGAATGACAGGTGAAAAGCTAAAGCACTTGGAACATTATTTACTGCTGACCAGATTTTATATATGTATATTCTTCATAACATAAAATTTTCCCGTAGTTGCCTCTGCATGTCTAAATGCAGTACTGCTTATAATGCATTTTATCTTACATAACTGTCATGCATTCATGGGTGAATACACTAACATTTCACTTTGTGGAATTTCATTTTCCCTGGCAGTATCAGGCTTGTTATAATACTAGCCTATGAGAGATCACTGCACTCCCTATGTGTTGTTTTTGGGAGATTTTTCTACTCTTTTCCGTTGCATGCTGCTTGTTAATCTCCTAGAACTCAAACATCAGGTGACTGAACGGCCCTGAGGGTTAAGGCCGCCACTTCACAGATCTCACCTGAGTGAAGCAAGGGAATATGATTATATTTTTTCTGCTGGCTGGAGTGACTTGATGAGGGCTTTAGGATCCTGAGATCTTTCTAGAGACTTTGCTGTTTTCTGTTAAGCTTCCTGCTAAGAATAGTATCCAAAGAGTCTCTAGTTTATTTCTCCTTTCAGTTCCACAACCCCCCAAAAAGGTTATAGGGAACAAGCGTGAATGGTATCATCATAGAGCTGAAAGAAGTTTATCTGGTACCTACAGATACCCAAAGCAGAATCTCCTATAGCCAGGCCACTCCTGATAAATGTGTGTCTGACTAGTTTTTAGAGACCTCCAGTGTAGAGGTGTCACAGCATCCTCAGGCAGTTCCTGTTCTTTGCAGTTGTTATCATTAGAAAGTATTTCCTAATGTCTGACGTAAATCGAACAAGTCGAACTCATTATTCTTGTCCTGCCCACTATAATCAGAAGCTACTTCAGTAGTTTCCCACTCACTTCCTTTCCCAATGAATGTAATTTTGTCATTTAATTCTGATGGAAAGGTGGATGGTGATTATATTCACAGAAGTAGAACAGATATGTTGAAATGCATTCCTCAAAGCTTTACTATTTCTTGGCATTAGGAATGAAGACCATCATGTATAGGTGCTGCTGTGTTCAAAATGTAGTTGTCTTCACATGTACAGGGATCACAATATACATTTAAGGCTAATGCAGATATAGACAATACAGACAGAATAGCAAACATTTAATTAGGTAATGCCAAAAAGGAAGAAGGTAATTTTGTTTTGACTGGTTGTGTGCATTTAGTGTCTGCTCAGAAGTGTACTGAAGATAATGAGGGCATGTGTATTTGTTAGGTTAAGACTGGGCTAACAAATCCTTCACAGAATCACAGAATATGCAGAGTGAAAGGGACCTTTGAATCCAACTCCTGACCCTGCACAGGACCATCCCCAAGAGTCACCATGTACCTCAGAGTATTGTCCAAATGCTTCTTGAACTCTGTCAGGCTTAGTGCTGAGACCACTTACCTGGGGAGCCTGTTACAGCACCCAGCTATCCTCTGAGTGAAGAACCTTTTTCTAATATCCAACCTAAACCTTCCCCAATACAACTTCAGGCCATTCCCTTGGATTCTGTCACTGGTCACCACAGAGAAGAGATCAGTGTCCTCTCTTCCCCTCAGGAGGAAGTTGCAGGACCTACCCACCCTGCTAAGTCTTTGTCTAATGAAACCTGCCTTTTGTAGCAGCAAATTCAAAGCATACTGAATACCCTAACATGAGTTCAAGCTTCTTTTTCACAGAGCCTGGACTTAAGCTGTCCTGGCCATTAAAGAACCACACACTGTTAATTGCCTCAGTCTTGACACTTCTCAGGCTAGCACAGATGTTGTGGAAGGAATCAATCTCTCCTAGCAGTAGGTGACAACAGTGTGGTTTCTACATTTGACTACTTTTCCTAGAATCACAGGGTCATTTGGATTGGAAGGGACCTTCAAAGATCATCTAGCCAACCCCACTCTGCCATGGACAGGGGCATCTTTCACTAGGTCAAGCTGCTCAAAGATCTGTGTAACCTGACTTTGAACACTTGCAGGGATGAGGCATTCACAACTTCTCTGGGAAAACTGTTTCACCATCTCAACACCCTCATCTAAAAAAATGATCTATGTCCTTTTCAAGTTCTTTTAAAGTCATTAGTCTTTGTCTTTTTAGTACAGGCTCCAGCAAAATGTCTTTCTCCATCTTTCTTATAAAGCCCCTTTATACATTAAAAATCTACAAGGAGGTCTCCTCAAAGCCTTCCCTTCTGTAAGCTGAACAACACCAACTCTCTCAGCCTTTCCTCATAGGAAAGGTGTTCCATCCCTCTCTCAATTTTTGTGGCACTCCTCTGGGCCCCCTCTAACAGGTCCATATCTTTCTTGTACTGGAGACCTAAGCTGGATGCAGTGCTTGAGGTGGGGTCTCATGGGAGTGGAGTAGAGGGGCAGAATCATCACTCTCAACCTGCTGCCCATGCTGCTTTTTTATTCAGCCCAGGATGTGTTTGCCTTTCTGAGATATGAGTGCACATTACCAGCCCATACCTACTTTTTGTCTATTGTATCCCCAAGTCCTGCTTGGTTCATTGACAACCCCGCCTGTATGATACTGAGGATTTCCCTGACTCAGGTATAGGACCTTGCACTTGGCCTTGCTGATCTTTATGAGGTTTGCATTGGGCCACCCCTCAAGCCTGTACAGGTGCCTCTGGATGGCATCCTTTCACCCCAGCCTATCTATCCAGTGTACTTGCTAGCCTTTCGTAAGGGACTGTGTCAATACAGTCAAGTTCATGTGACCAAACATAATCACCTCCTTGAGCTGCATCACATGCAGTCTGTGGGAATTGCACTGGGTTAATTCTCTGTTCTCTGAGACAGCAGAGAAATGTGACTCATGCAGATGTAGATGCTTTCACTTGAGATACCTACAATTAGTTACATACATCCCTCATGTGAAAGGATGCCACAAGTATTCAATGCCAAGCCACCAATATGGATAGAAAGCAAATGAGTGATAAGGTTTGTTATGCTTTCATTTTTTCTGAACTCATTGGTTAGAACAGGCACAGATCATAGAATCACGGAATATTCTGACTTGGAAGGGACTAGCAAGAATCATTGAGTCCAACTCTTTAAGTGAATGGCCCATGCAGGAGATTGAACCCATGACCTTGGCATTATTAGCACCAAGTTTTAACCAGCTGAGTTAATCTCAGATGGAGAGTCTTTCCCTTCATTTCAGAAGGTTTCTGCATAGTCTCAGGTGCAGTAAGTCTGTTTGCCATTGTATGAAAGAGAAAGAAAAGTGTAATAACTTACTAAGTGTGCCTCAGACTCCTAGTTAAAATTTGAGAATGACTATGCATGCTTGGGGGCTTTGTTTTGCAAAGTGCAAACTTCACTAGCAGTTTGATTCAGAAGTTCATTTGAATGGTTTCTACATTGTAAATTTATGGACAATTGGTTCAGTAAGTAATTGGTTTAGCTACAAAATAAAATAATAATAATTAAAAAAATCTCATGATTGTTTATTTGTACAATGCAAATGTGAAAGTATTTCATGTGGTAGGTTCTCCTTGCCATTTCACTTCATTTTGACAATGATATGAGACTCAAGACTTTAGGCTTCTTCCCAGGTATTTTTGCACCTGTGTTCAAACCAAACATTCACTTTCTTTTAGCAACACAAGGACTATGTTTTTGCAACAGCTCAGTAAGTCATGGATGTTATCTGGAAGAGTAAGCTGGTTGGTATCTGGTGTTTATTTAAATGAAAATTTGGTTGCTGCTGTGTCTTTTCCATCATGACAGGCTTTCTCTACTTGCTAGTAAACAGATAGTTTGGATCCTGTCCACTGCAACTGACTGGTTTTCTTCGTTGTGTTTTAAAGCTCAATTTTTGCAGCACACTAAAACTGTTGCAGAAACTTCTGCATTGTGTGGCAGAGTTTGCTGCTCATTTCTGGGGAAAAATCCTAAAGTCTAGAATTGCAGATGAAAAATTTCATCAAAGAGTTAAACACACCCAAGCAGAAAATCTCTATGCTTTCCTCTTTATTGTATGCAGAGGCTGGACACACTATCATTTTGTTAAAGCCGCTATTTAGATATATTTTGTTGGATGTACTTGAGTCACTAAGTATCTTGATTCAAAGATATTTTCTAAGCAAGGTTATTTCTGTGACATTGAGTTGAACTTGAAATTGGAAGTGTCAAGTGAAGTATTTTACTGTTTTCTATCTAGCTGGCTGCAGTTTATCTATATGAAATTTGATCTGATCATCTAAGGACCCTAAGTGGAGCAAATGAAATGTTTTATCACCAGGAATCACTTGAGATGACTTTTCGGGAAGTGTAAGGGCTGCTATGATGGGCTGTTCTCCTTGCACTTGTGGATGAGATATTTTTGCTGGAGCAAAACTGCAGTTTTAGTGTGCATGTCTGATGAAAACTCTTCATTGCACCTATGCTCTTATTCTGGCCTCATTCCACATCTCCCAAATACTTCATACTATGAAACAGGATGGGATATGATCACTTGACCAGTTCACAGTTCACAGCCCTCTGTTAAGAAGAGGATAGAGCTGGCTTTGGAGCTCCAAATTCTTCCCTGGCTCAGTATCAAGAAATCCTGGAAGCTGCTGCAAGTTGTCCCTCATCTCAAGTTACCCTTACTTAGCTCATATTTTGGTCTGACATACAAAATTAATTTATAAAATCTGCTTCAACTGTCTCAGCTCAAAACACACTCCTTAGCTCACTTGTCCTCCTGCCTCTTCTCAAGCAGTTTGCACACGAGTCTTTGGGCATGATTTCCAGTTGGAGATGATGTTATCTCACTGTGTGTCCTCTCCCAGTGAGTGGGCACAAAGGGAGGTCACAGTCTCTTGTCATTAGCTGGGAGTCAGGTGTGCCTTTGCCCCCACCTTGCCTCCCGAGTGTGACACCCGCAATACAACCTAAACTAAGGTCCTGTGGGAAAGGAGAAGGAAAGTATGCTGGTATTCAAAAATCTAAATTTTGTTCCTTCTTTTTTCTCAGGAAGAATGGTACTCAGGTTCTAGGGAGAGTCAGTCCTCCTGGCCACTTCTATTTGTTGCTGCTTCATGTGTGCACTTTTGCAACTGGTAACAAGACTAAAATGATAGGCCCCGTCACGTGGTAACCTTGGAATTGGGTTGATTACTTCATCCCATCCCCAGCACTGGGAAAGGGTCTCAGTCATGACTTCAGGGGAAAGGAGAACAGCATTAAACCATGAAACAGAGTAAGGTTCAAGTTGCTTCTCAGCTGGAAACTCTAGAGAGACAGTAAACAGAAAGTCTGTTTTTCCTTAATTAAGTTATTCTAAAGAATGGAGCCCTGCATTCCTCATCATGCAATGGCACCCTTAACCCAGCTCCTGTTGTCATAAAAACAGTGCTCAGAGAGGAGCAGAATGTGGCAGTCACTCATTCCTTCCACTGTATGTTTTTAAACATCAGCAAATAGAAGCTTTAAGAGTGGAACAGAGTGTGAACAAGAACCATTCAAAACGCTTTCCCTCAAGGGCAGACAGCTGCTCCTGGTTTTGATTGCCCACTCGAGACTCAGCCCAGAGGGAATGTGGCAGCCCTCTCTGGCAATGGTGGACATGTGTTTCTGACTTCTGGATCTTATGTGTTAAAGCATCTTGGTTATTTAACAGTTTGAGTCTGTCAAGTTCCTGCTATGCTCCTGTCTCCTGTTGAAATTTTCAGCTCTGTGTGGGGTGAGAATTTCACATCTCTAAAAGGCAGCTGCTGTGATCCAGGACAAACTTGCAGGGCAGTAATTAATATTTCCTATGAGGTATGAGAGTCAGGAGGTTCTTCTGAGGTTAGTGTGGATCTCAGAAATAGTTTTCTGCCCCCCCTAGTATAAGGAAAGGGCAATAACTTTTTAAACCCTTACTTTAAGTCTCTGTATGTTAGGAAAACAAAACAAAAGGGGAAAAAAACCCCCAAAAACAAAGCACCAAATTCGGTTTTTTCCTGACATTCTGCTGTGTCACACCCTCATTACAACATCCTTCTATAGAAGCATTCCTATGCGTGAGAAAGAGAAATGTGAATCTGAAGTGACTTTACTTGGTCTAACTCTGGTAAAAATTTCTGCCAGCAGTTACTCCCACACATAGTCATTGCTCAGAGGCAGACATGAAACCGAAGTTAAGATTTATCTTCTCCTGTCAGAATGGCTCAAAACATCAGAAACAAAAATTACGGGGAAGAGAGGAACATGGTGTGTGATGGTGAGTTCACTTAATTCACAAGTCAACAGCAGAAATTATTTCTGTGCCAGGCCCATAAACACTTTTCGTAAACCCATCCCAGTGATTCATACACTGAAGAACGTGTCAGTCACAGCTGGAGCTGTTGCAGTGTTACAGTCACTGAAAGGGGCATCAACTCAGGTGCAGGTGATGATTTCCAGGGATATTTCTTCACTCTGCTTGCTGGAAGGATGGACTTACACCACACTCCTGTATCATGCACTTGTGCCAGAGCGTCTACTTGCCTGCCTGTAAATGCTCACTCTCCCTTTGGGAAGCAAATCTCTAGCACATGACTGCAGTGCCAACCCCTTGGCATGTTAAATATATGGTGGCTGGAGTTTCACAGATTTTCTGTCATTTTTGTCAGGCTTTGAACAATAGCTGTGATGAATGCTGAATTTTAAAACAGGGTTATTCTTTTACTCCGAACATAGCACCTTAGGAAGTTTGAAAGAGGTGGTCTCAACTCTTGGTAGAAAATGTCAACACTCATAATTTGGTTGGACATACTACATTCCTTCCCTGAAATAAATATTGGATGAAGAAATCCAGGTGGAATCTAATGTTCAACGATGCTTGGAACTGGGTATGTTGTACCAGGAAAAGGGAACAGTTAGATACGTCAAGCACACATGTAGAAGTATATGGTGACACAAAATGTTAAAGACTTATGAGTCTCCTTTGGAGGAGTTATTTTTCCAAGATGTTGTTTTCAGGCTGCACAAAGAGCAGGAACCTTACATGTAATGTGAAGAAAGCTGCACCTTTAAAAATCAGCTTCATGATGCTGCTTGTCATGTGAAAGTTTCAGCTGAATGCTAATGAGGAAAATCTGTTCTCAGCTAAGCCAATGTAAACTCAGGGAAACTTCACTGGGATTGGTGAAGTCACTTCAGATTTGCACCATACCATAAGTTTGATTGGAACATTTGCTTTCATGTAACTTTTGTGGCTTTATTCCATTCATTATATATGACCATAATTTACGGAGCTTCCACATGCACATGCAAGTTAAGGCAATTTGGTTTCTTTTATTAAGCTATGAGTCTGTTTTATAATCAAAGTAAATCAGGCTCATTTGCACACCAAAAAATCTTGGTGTGGATTTCTGTCTGTGGGAGTGGAGACAAAGTATCCTGCTTGCTGACTCTAGTCAAACTATGCATTTAGCTTACTGAGTCAATTTTCATGGTGACTCAGTGCCATTCATTTGCTCTAGTGAGATATGCAAACGCTACTTTTTGAGAGCTGTATTCAAATTTAATTCTTACCAGAGCACATATGAATTAGTATGAAGAACTTCAGTAATGTTACACTGGAGTTCCACAATGGTAGTTGAGAAGTGAGTATGTCTTGACACAGGGGAGAGCAGAAGTCATAAAGTAGATCACATTACAAAGTTCTAAATTTCCACTTAACTTTTCCCTGTCAGTTACTTATCACTCTCTGGCTGTCCTGGAGACATCCAAATGAAGACGTCTCCATCAATACCACTTGGCATCTTTCCCCTAAGGCCTGAGTACTGGCATGTGTGACAGGAAACTTGAGGTTGTAGCTCATCTCTGACCCTCTAAATGCTGCACTGGCGAAAGGCATAAACTCAAACTATTTTGAGTCTGCTGCATGAGCTAAAACACGAGCTAGATGCAAATTTATTGTGGCTCTGGCCAAACAACTGCATTTTTTTATGTTAAAGACTGAGTAATTCCTTAAAGGATAGGGTTTGTGCTGAGAAAAGTAGGAACTAAGGAGACATATCCATCTGACTTTCAGCTGAAGGGGGACAGCCTGCATCCTTACTTCTCCTTTATACATAAGTAAAGTTATGTCCTTATTGTCATGTTCTATGTTCTATTTACCTGACTGTGCTTACTGCTTCCAGACCTGCCCTATGTGTCTACCAGATGGGATGGAATGGAGCAATTCTGTTTCTCCCCTAAGCAGTGAAATGAAGGCCTCTCAGCTCTGAAGGGCTTGGTTGGAGTTAGCAGATCTATGCTGGCAGTACCATGAATGCGTTTCTGAGCATAGTATAGAAAACAAATCTTTTAGATTTGCCTGAAATCTCTTTTTCAGTGACACATTACCCTATATAGTTTTCAGAATTGTCACTTTCTCTGTGGACTTGATGCCAGATTGCTATCATGTCAAGGTGGTCACACAGAAGTGCTGTATTTCTTTCCAGGCTCTGAGATCTGCTATACCTTTGCCTCTTTATCAGATATGGTTCCCCATAAGGAAGAAGTCTTTGACACAGAGTCTTCTCTTGGATTGTCTGTCCTACTTCTGTGTGGCAAAATGTGTTTTCACTCCTTTACCTTCCTTGGTTAGTATTATGCAACCTTCATTGCAGAAAATCTCCATTCTTTACCTGGGATAACAAGGAGTGGTTAAAAGACAGTCATACCCAAATGTTATAGACAGCAGAGTTTTATTAGTGAGGGCTTTTCACTCCTTGGGTACCGTAGAGTTTTATTAGTGAGGGCTTTTCACTCCTTGGGTACCGTAGAGTTTTATTAGTGAGGGCTTTTCACTCCTTGGGTACCATCCTGAGTGGGCTCAATATCTGGACATTGCTGTGGATTGCATCTCAAAAGCAATTTACTAATGGAAAGGCATCTTTCGAAAAAAATCCCTCAAAGATTGCCCTGTCTATCAAAACAATGAATATGTGAATAGATAAAAATGAAATTCCATAAATAAAACATACACCATCTTATTTCAGCTTGCCACAGGTCAGCCTGAAAGAGTTGACAGCTCTTGGAAAGGCTTTGCAAAACATTTCACCATTAAACAACTGTAGCTTCAACTGCTAAATACCTTTGTTTGTTTGGGCCAACATCCAGAACTTGTACAAAATAATTATCTACTGACACACAGACTGTTTTTATGTGAGCCCCAGACATACACATAGCCATATCAGATCCTTATTACTTCTCTTGGAAATGTCCTGTAGGGATGACTATTGCCTTTAAACAAGGTTAATGATCCCAAAACTAACGGCAACTCCATTCTTGAGCTAGGACTGTGAAGATGCAATACCCTTTTTTATTACTGAGAAACAGGTCAGGAGAAGATATTTACAAATTCTGAAAAACTGACACTATCCCACTGATTCTTCCCATAGTAGTTCAAATTTTTAATCAGATGGTGGAGTGATGTAACAGAAAATGTGATACATTATTTGTTGCTTCCAGGTACTCTGTGTGGAAAAACTCTAAAATGGACCTCAGAGGAGGACAGCACTGGGAAGGAGCAGATCTGACCAGCTGCATATATAAGACTTTGGTTGTGGGTGTTTAAAAGTTACGTGTTTTCTCTGTACAGTGTTTAGTTCAGAAAGTTTCTGTGTCCCCCCTGCAGGATGCTGCCCCTCTCCTGTCTTCCCCAGAGGCATTGTTTCCCAATAAGTCACCACACTGGCACAGACATTGTCTCTCCCTGGGCTGGCACAGCCCCACTCAGGGTGGGGGTCCTTTTTCCCTCATTGCCAATGCAGTAGCAGCCAGAACTTGCTGGAACTTGCACCTGCTGGTCTGGGAGGAGTTGGGGCTGCGCCCAGTGGGAGGAGCTGAGGTGGCACCACCTTTGGTGGCACTGCCTCATGTCGCTGAGGTGATGCGGCTGCTGCCCCTGTCGATTTCCGCCGCTGTCCTAACCCCATTGGTTAGTTCACCAGTCTATCCTCAATCCCTGGTTTTCTATTGGGTCTGGTCCCTGCATTTTCCCCACTCGCTAGCTGAGCATGGAAGTCACTTCCCCTTCCAGAGCCCTTGCCCAATCCAGTCCCAGTTCCAGCACCTTCCCCTTGGGACCTTATAAAAGTCTTGTGATTTCTCAATAAACGAGTTCTTGCCACGAGTCTCCTCTGAGTGAACATCTCTCTGTCTCATGCACTCCCCAGCTCAAAGCAACTTGTGGGGACCATCTCTGCTACCCTCCCCCCCCCCCCCAACACTGCATACTCCTGCTACAGTCATTCTAATGTGTCTGTGTAACAGCAGTAGTTCATGCTGAACAGTTCATACCCCCTTGCAAATCTTTATGACTAATATTCTGCAGAGGAAGAATGATGCACTGGGAACCCTGTATTTTTCCCTTGTTATTTAGCTTACTATTTGAAAAAGCTGAGGCCTTCCCAATGCCATCTGCATAAACTGCCTTTCATTCCTAACACTCTACCTGGCATGTTGGTTTGATACTGCTTTGTGCAGCTGTTCTGCATTTCAGGGATGAAAACCTGAAGTGATTACAGCATAGATGCAGCTGTGTACACAACACATTGGGGTCTGAAAACCATCTTAAAGGGTATAAAAAAGCAGGACAGCACAATGTGTGAACCACTGGCATAGTATCTAGGAGACATGGCTTTTATTCTTGGATCTGCCACAAACCTCTCATGTGACTTTAATCAGAGAAGTCACTTCACTTATCAACCTCTGACTATGCTATTTAGGCTGTAGATTGGCTTAAGAACTCTGATACTTAGAGCAATACTTAAAATGATGTGTCACCTTTTCAGAACGGTCCTCCATACATGGCATCTCTCATAAAAACCTCTTAAAGGTCCATAATCACAATGATTTGCTCTTTTCTTGAATTCAATACACTATTATCATCGTAGTCATTATTACTGTTGAATTTTAGACTAAGATTTCTTTTAGAGGTATTGTTTCATTTTCATTGCTTTTTACTCAGTAAAAAGTTCCCTTTTGAAAACTACCAATTATTATCAGTAAGATACCAACTGTCCTGGTGAAGAAGATATGCCATCTGAAACTGTCATACTGTTGAATTCCCCACCAAATAAGTGCATAGCTGTACTGTTGATGCAAAAGACCTAATACAAATATGAAACAAGAAAGAAAAACCAACTGCTGCATACTGTGTAGTAAAGACAAGTGTCAACATAACTTTGAAATACTAAAATTTTCTATTATGGGAAAGCGCATGGCTACATCCTGACATGCATTTCCTTTCACACACATACAAATGGCATGCTGGGCAGAAGAAAGACATATGTGAATCATGTGAGAAAAATTTTAGAAGCTCAGATAACTGGCAAGACAATTAAAACAAGGCAAAAGCAGGTCATAACTAGTCTGAACTACTATTTGTTCAAACTATCTGAAGCCAAGTTTAAGAAGAGAATAAGCTACCTTTGGGGCAAGGGCAGAATGGATTTAGCTGTGCTCAGAATGTCTATCATTTTCTGCAAAAAAATTACTAATAGGGCTATAGCCAATAAGGAGCCAAATCCTTAGCCTGGATTCCAGGGCACATGTGAATATGCAGGGGTGTAGAGAGCCTTTGAATTTCATTTCCCACTCTCTTCTCTGAAAGCTGTGAATATTCTTAGAGATGTTTCAGTCAGCCAGATAAACGTGAATAGTATGAGGGAAGTTCTGTCTCAAGCATAAGACTTTCAAGATACAGCCACAGTGTGCTGATGAGGTAGTTATAAACTATTAGAAGGGGATTGCTGACCATCTCCTTGGGTCCTACTTAGTGACTAGGCAATCTAGCCCCTTTCCTGGCATGACTTTCATTGAGTCAAGCAGGAGAACAATGTACAGAGATGTCTGTTGAGATCATATTTGAGTAGGACATGCATGACTTATTTCAGGAACAATGTGACGCATTTCACCAAATGGATATAGCTCACACTGATATCAAGATTTATTTATTCCTAAATTATCACATGCTAATGATAGAGCAATTCAACCATCAAACCAAGTCATGGCCTATGTAGGGAGCAGACTTTTTACCCTAAGTCTTGTAGGGACAAATCTTGGTGATACTTACTGAAGATTATTTTTCCTAGCAAAATGAACACTATGATGAGATGAGGTGGGAGGTTATATGTATGTGTTACTGATCACCATGTGAGTTGTGAAGAGGTTTTTATTCTAAAAGAAATAGTGGCATAGATTGAATAAATAGAATAAATTGATGTTATTCTTAGAAACAAGAAAGTTAGAAATAAAACAGTTTTAAACATCAGTGAACTAAGATACTGGAACTGTCTTTTAATAAGAGTTATCATTTAAATCCACAGTGAAAAGTCCTCTTTGATTTTCCTGAAGTCCACTCAAGTATGATTGAAACCAAAGACCAAAAATGTGTCCTTCCAGTCCTTCTCCTGAAAAAAAATTTGGTTCAGTACTTCTATATTACTACTTTAAAAAAAAGTCTTTAAAAATATGACTGGGAATGTAAATCTCTATATGAGGATGATGGGTGTTAATTTTATATATTCAAGATTGTTTTAGTTTAACCGCAATGGGCAACTCAGCCCCATGGAACTGCTCGTTCACTCTGCCCTGGTGGGATGGGGGAGTGAATCATAAGGATAAAAGTGTTAAAATTCACGGGTTGAGATAAAGAAACTGAAACAGGTACAGCAAGAGCTGCACACACAACAAAGTGAAAAAGGAATTCATTCACCCCTTCCCATAGGCAGGCAAGTGCTCAGTCATCTCCAGGAAAGCAGGGCTCCATGACATGCAACAGTGACTTGGGAAGACAAATGCTATTACTCAGGATGTCCCGAGCTTCCTTATTCTCACTCCAGTTTTATATGCTGAGCATGATGCCATGTGGTATGGAATGTCCCTTGGGACAGTTGGGGTCAGCTGTTTCCTCTGAATCCCCTTTCAGCTCCTTGTGTATATTCAGCCTCATCGCTGGTGAGGTGAGGTGAGACCCTTCAGTCTGTGTAAGCACTGCTAAGTGACAACTAAAATATCCGTGTGTTTTCTATGCTGTTTCCTGCACAAATCCAAAACACTGTCCATTAGTAGCCACTAAATGGAGAAAATTAACTTTATCTCAGCCAAAACCAGCACAGGTTTTTTGTTTGTTTTTCAGCTTGTTTGTTTGGGGTTTTTTGTTTTGTTTTCTTTTTCTTTTGTTTAATTTGTTTTTTGTTTGTTTTCTTTTGATTTAAAGATCTTAGTAGCAAGGAACATACAAGGAGCATAGATTTGCAAGCAATAGTTTTATTGCGTGCCAGTTGTGACTTTATTTTACAAAAGCTTATATGATGACCTTCCTCCCAATCCTTTTACTAATTTAATTCTTCATTCTTTATTAGACAAGAATTTAATTCTGAATTCCTTATTAGAAAGTAATGAATAATACTAAATAACAAAAGAGGAGAGATTCTCATGAAAAGCAGATTTGAAAACTGAGCTCACTCACTTGACTGTAACAGAGTGCAGTTATGAAGTTTCATGTCTGCATTTGGTTGCTGGACAGTATTTTGGGGTCATCAATGATAAAAAATTATTTTGGACTCAAAACTTTGACTTGATATGCCAAATCCCTTTAACATTAGAGTCATTTAAGCTCTTGATGCTGAGCTGAGCTAAACTGAGATGAGAGGCTGATTGATCTTAAATGCAAAGTGACATCATTTGAAGAAAGTGAAGTGATGACTGGTATTTTTTTTTATTAGAAAATCCTAATTTCTAAAATTTAGAGCTAGATTGAGTAGCGGGCAAATGTTACACTAATAAATGTTTCACTATGAAAATATTCAGGACAAAGGTGGTATCTGTGTTACTTTATTTCAGAATTTCAAGTGTCATTGGCAGAAAGAGGAATTTCCAGTAGAAAACACTGGGAAGATTTCTATTTGACTCATGGCTAAGAATAATAACATGCACCAATGTGCTGGTTTAAAGGCGAACCAGCAGAGGAAATGAACTCACCGCGAGAGATTATAAGTCAGACCTAAAATTTAATAATAATATTACAATAAAAACACTGACACAAAAGGGAAATTGCTTTCAACTCACAAAACCCCAGCAGTATAACCCAGTGTCCTGGGGCACAAACCCAAGGGGGTTTGTTTGCCCTTGTGCTGAGACCCCTGTGGTTCCCCCAAGTCCAGAGCAAAAGGAAAAGAAAAACCTGTTGGTGCAGGCGAGGGCTGTGGTCTGGGCGAGAGCGGGGATCTCCTCCTGTCAAGGTCCTGCTGCTGCTCTGGATCCGACGAGAGGTTCCCGAGGTCTTCTTACCCACCACTTATGTACCCTCAGGGAGCACCCAGTCCCTCACCCTGGGCGGGGACTCACACAATGGGTGATTAACTCTGGGAGCCAGGGGGTGTTGAACTGTTGATGGCCCATTAGCAGCTCCACCCCCCCTCAGGCTGGGTGTGAAGGTGATAATGGCTCCCTGGGCAGCTGCTGCTAATGGCCCATTATCCTTGGGGAGTGAATAGAGGGGGTAGAATACACAGCTTTGATCACCCCCACACAGTGTTAACTGGTGCCTCCTGCTCAACTAGGACATTATCCACCCCTTATTCTACACCATCTAGTCATTCCCAAATTTAATTCCCCTTTTACCTATATATACATATATACAATGAAACATTACAAACTCTTCTCACTCAAAATTAGGTCCCCTTGTGGTACACAACGTGTTTCTCCATCTTTTTGCATTACCCACCAAGTGCAACCAGGTCCTTGAGCAAAGACAATCCCTCGGATGGGTTTGCCTTTGTTTGAGGTGGGACTCACCCAAACAGTCTTTCCTAACATACCTCTCATATGGACCCCAGGAACTTTATCTCCATCTACAGTATTCAAGAGTTCTGATTGGGCAGGGCCAACTCGATTGATGGAGCCCCGGGTGTTGACCAACCAGGTGGCCTTTGCCAAATGCAGCTCCCAGCGTTTGAAAGTTCCCCCACCCAACGCCTTCAAGGTGGTTTTCAGCAGTCCATTACATCGCTCAACTTTCCCAGCAGCTGGTGCATGGTAGGGGATATGATACACCCACTCAATGCCGTGCTCTCTGGCCCAGGTGTCTATAAGGCTGTTCTTGAAGTGGGTGCCATTGTCAGACTCTATTCTCTCTGGGGTGCCGTGTCTCCACAGGACTTGTTTCTCAAGGCCCAGGATGGTATTCTGGGCAGTGGCGTGAGATACGGGGTATGTCTCCAGCCATCCAGTGGTTGCCTCTACCATGGTCAGCACGTAGCGCTTGCCTTGGCGTGTTTGGGGAAGTGTGATGTAGTCAACTTGCCAGGCCTCCCCATACCTGTATTTCGACCATCGTCCACAATATCATAGAGGCTTCACCCACTTGGCCTGCTTGATGGCAGCACATGTGTCACAGTCATGGATAACCTGTGAGACACTGTCCATGGTTAGATCCACCCTTCGGTCACGAGCCCATCTGTATGTCGCATCTCTGCCCTGATGACCAGAGGCATCATGGGCCCATCGGGCTAGAAACAACTCTCCCTTGTGCTGCCAATCCAGATCTACCTGAGAGACTTTAATCCTGTCAGCTCGATCCACCTGCTCGTTGTTACGATGCTCCTCATTAGCCCGGCTCTTGGGTACATGAGCATCTACGTGACGGACCCTCACACTCAGCTTCTCTACCCGGGCAGCAATATCCTGCCACATCTCAGCCGCCCAGATGGGTTTCCCTTTGCGCTGCCAGCCGGCCTTTCTCCAACGCTCCAGCCATCCCCACAGAGCATTGGCCACCATCCACGAGTCAGTGTAAAGGTAGAGTCTTGGCCACTTCTCTCGTTCAGCGATATCCAAAGCCAGCTGAACAGCTTTCAGCTCTGCAACCTGACTTGATCCACCTTGTCCTTCAGTCGCTTCTGCAACTCGACGTGTAGGACTCCATACAGCTGCTTTCCATTTCCGGCTTGTCCCTACAATGCGGCAGGAGCCATCTGTGAAGAGAGCATATTGCTTCTCCTCTTCTGGCAGCTGGTTATATGGTGGGGCCTCCTCAGCTCGTGTGACCTGCTCCTCTTCTTCTTCAGAGGACAATCCGAAACTCTCACCTTCTGGCCGGTTGGTGATGATTTCCAAAATCCCAGGGCGATTAGGATTCCCTATCCGGGTTCGCTGTGTGATCAGAGCAATCCACTTACTCCATGTGGCATCAGCGGCGTGATGGGTAGAAGGAGCTTTTCCTTTGAACATCCAGCCCAGCACTGGTAGTCGGGGTGCCAGGATGAGCTGTGCCTCAGTGCCAATCACTTCTGAGGCAGCTCAAACTCCTTCATAAGCTGCCAGGATCTCTTTCTCAGTTGGGGTGTAGCTGGCTTCAGATCCTTTGTATCCCCGACTCCAGAATCCCAGCGGTCGTCCTCGAGTCTCCCCAGGTACTTTCTGCCAGAGGCTCCAGGATGGGCCGTTCTTCCCAGCTGCAGTGTAGAGCACATTCTTCACATCCTGTCCTGTTCTGACTGGCCCAAGGGCTACTGCATGGGTAATCTCTTGTTTAATCTTCTCAAAGGCTTGTTGTTGTTCAGGGCCCCACTGGAAATCATTTTTCTTCCGTGTCACAAGGTAGAGAGGGCTTACAATCTGACTGTACTCAGGGATATGCATCCTCCAAAAGCCCACGGCACCTAGGAAAGCCTGAGTTTCCTTCTTGCTGGTCGGTGGGGACATAGCTGCTATTTTGTTGATCACCTCTGTTGGAATCTGACGACGCCCGTCTTGCCACTTCACTCCTAGGAACTGAATTTCCTGAGCAGGTCCCTTGACCTTACTTCGTTTAATGGCAAAACCAGCTCTTAGGAGAATCTGGATTATCTTCTTTCCTTTCTCAAAAACTTCCCCTGCTGTGTTCCCCCATACAATGATGTCATCGATGTACTGTAGATGTTCTGGAGCCTCACCCTTTTCCAGTGCAGTCTGGATCAGTCCATGGCAAATGGTGGGACTGTGTTTCCACCCCTGGGGCAGTCGATTCCAGGTGTACTGCACGCCCTTCCAGGTGGAAGCAAACTGCGGCCTGCACTCTGCTGCCAACGGAATGGAGAAAAAGGCATTGGCAATGTCGATGGTGGCATACCACTTGGCTGCCTTGGACTCCAGCTCATAC
The DNA here is from genome assembly GCF_047495875.1 of Pithys albifrons albifrons. Taxonomy (NCBI): domain Eukaryota; kingdom Metazoa; phylum Chordata; class Aves; order Passeriformes; family Thamnophilidae; genus Pithys; species Pithys albifrons. Next base: position 38,729,623 of record NC_092461.1, on the reverse strand, counting down.
TGAAGCTCCAGCACGTCCGGCACAGCGGCGCTCAGAGGGGGTGTGACCTCATTGAGACCACGGTAATCCACTGTCAGCCTCCACTCTCCACTGGACTTTCGTACTGGCCATATGGGGCTATTAAAGGGAGAGTGAGTCTTGCTGACCACCCCTTGGCTCTCCAGCTCACGAATCATCTTGTGTATGGGGGTCACAGAGTCTCGGTCAGTGCGGTATTGCCGACGGTGCACTGTGGCTGTGGCCAGCGGTACCAATTGTTCTTCAACTTTCAGCAGTCCCACAGCAGAAGGACCTCTGAGAGGCCAGGCAAGGTGCTCAGCTGTCTGATTTCCTCTGTCTCCACAGCAGCTATGCCAAAGGCCCAACACAGTCCCTTTGGGTCTTTGAAATATCCATTCCTCAGGTAGTCTATGCCAAGGATACATGGGGCTTCTGGACCAGTCACAGTGGGGTGTCTATGCCATTCCTTCCCAGTCAAGCTGACTTCAGCTTCCAGTACAGTCAGCTGTTGGGATCCCCCTGTCACCCCAGAAATAGAGATGGATTCTGCCCCGACGTATCCTGATGGCATCAACGTGCATTGTGCACCAGTGTCCACTAAAGCTTTGTATTTCTGTGGGTCTGATGAGCCAGGCCACCGAATCCACACAGTCCAATAGACCCGATTGTCCCTCTCCTCTACCTGGTTAGAGTCAGGGCCCCCCTAGTCCTGGTCATGGTCATGGTTCTCCCTGTGAATATGACCGGGAGGTTCCTTCAAGAGGGTCGCGCATAACATCATCATTCCTATACTGTCAGGAGCCTTGCCCACGAGAGACTGGAGCAGCCTTCAACCTTGAAGAATTCCCTGTGTTAGTTGTGCCTCTTTGCAATTCACGTACCCGAGCTGCTAAGGAAGAGGTGGGTTTCCCATCCCACTTCCTCATATCTTCTCCATGCTCATGGAGGTAAAACCACAGATTGCCGCATGGAGTGTACCCTTTCTCCTTAGCTGGAAGACGCCTGCTTCTGATGGCAGAGACTCTCGTTTGTTCTGGAGAGATATGGAAGAGTCCTTCCTTAATCTTCTCTTCCAGTTCAGCCAAGAGGTAAAGGAGTTCAGGGAACCAAGAAGTAAAGGAGTTCATAGATATGCTTTTAACTCCTGTTTTCCTAAAGAAACAAGGCTTGTGGGGTCTTGCTTTTTGTTGTAGAGGCCCCAGTGCTTCTCCCTAAAATCAAGTTCACACTCTGAGACATGGTATGTCCCTACAGGATTAATAGCAATGGGAGGATGCAAAGACACATAGAAGAGAGACTGTTGACATGACAGCTAAGGCAAATGCTGCAACACTATCTTCTCTGTCAAAAGCTTCAGTCCAAGCCGACACTGCCAAGAGCCCTGGGGATCCACATGACAATGGCACAAACTCACTGTAAGCCCAACCTTATTTGTTTCAGTGCTCACAGACTTAATTGCATGCTTATAAAAATGTTGTATGCAATCCCCAGATTACTAGGTTTTCCAAAGCCCTCAGTGTAGCTCTCAGTCCTCTTTCAAGATGGCCAAAGGAAATCTTTATCAGTAAGTTCAACAGAAACTTGAGGTACAGGTGATAGTAACACACAATTCCATTACAAACACTTTGAACACATGAAAAAAGGTTAAATCAGACATATTTTGAATAACTTGATGTGATTTACACTTGGACTGCAGAAGATTTTTTAGCCTAAGAGTAAGGTGGTTGATGCACGCACATTATTTGTATGGGCAAGCAATGGTTTATATTTTCTAAAACCTAGTTTATCTTCACATTCTTCTTAACTGGCTTTCTCTTTCATTGGTTGTTAACCTACAGGATCAGCTATTACCAAATGGTAAATTAAAGACAACAACAACAAAAGGTCAGGAGCATATTCTTCCAGAGCTATTTCATATCCAATCCGGAGACTCCCTCTTGCTCCATTTACTCAGAGGAATTAAAAGCAGGTAAAGGTAGGGTTGTGTGCAACTGATAACATCAAGAACACACTTGAAAATGAAATCTTGAATGAGTAATTCTGGCCTGATTGCCCTCAGTCTGCTGGATATTGACCTGTTTTATCTCAAGTAAACCAGAAAAGAACCACTCTGAGCTAAGGAAGAACATTATGGAAATGCCATGTTACTTATTGCTATTATTATTGTGAGGCAAATCAGAACAAGAAGAGCAAAAACATAGAACAGAAGCATAAACAATATTTTCAGGTCATCCTACAGTGGTTTGCTTCCTTCTGGTTAATCAGCTACAGTGGTTTGCTTCCTTCTGGTTAGTGCACTGCATTGTCTGTGTACTGTAAACAGCTTGCAAATCAGACTTTGTTGTGCTGTATGTAAATCTGGAAGGCTCCCAATAAGTCTGAGAAATAATCCTACTAATTCTATGTAATTGCCCAAAGAAAATAATCAAATCTGTTACTTCTTTTTAAGATGTTTTCCATTCTCTAAACCAACATATTTTGATGTAAGTGCATGCACATAAGGATCTAGTATGCATAATATATCACTCTTTTTGGGTTTTGTTTGTTTGGGGATTTTTAGAAGATGGACCCATTGGGGAAAAAACATTTTTAATGTTCTTAGTAGCCATTCTGAAACATTTGTCCTTGACAAAATTTAAGTTCTAGTTGCTCTCACACAAAAGGTACCATCTCATGTTCACAGTTCTATGTAGAATCATAGAGTAGTTTGGGTTGAAGGGACCTTAAACACCATGTTGTTCCAATCCCTCTGTGATGGGCAGAGACACCTTCTACTAGAACAGGTTGCTTAAAGATCTATCCGACCTGACCTTGAACACTTCCAGGAATGGGACATCCACAGCTTCTCTGGGTAACGTATTCCAGTGCTTCACCATCCTCACAGTAAAGAATGTCTTTCTCATATCTAATCTAATCCTACCCTCTTTCACTTTAAAGCCATTCCCCCTTGTGCTATCACTACCTGCCCTTGTGAAAAGTCCCTCCACTTTTCCTTTAGTCCTCTTTAGATACTGGAATGTGCTGTAAGGTCTCCCCAGAGACTGCTCTTCTCCAGAATGAACAGCCACAACTCTCAGTCTGTCTTTACAGGAGAGGTGCTCCAGCCCCCTGATCATCCTTGTGACCCTCCTCTGGGTCCATGTCCTTCTTATGCTGGAGGCCTCAGAGTTGAGTGCAGTATTCCAGATGGGGAGTATATACAGATATATAGGAATTTATATGGATTAATGTATGTATACAGACAGTGGATTGAAGCATAATTTAAAGCATTATGAGTAAACCTCAAGTGTAAACCAGTCTGTTCAGAAACAAGTGTTAGTTGTAAAGCAAACTGAAAACTAAAAGTGGACTTTTTTTTTGTTTTCATAGTACTTTTCTTTAAGTACCAGACAGGTAAGTGTTACAAATAACTGTAACATGAGAATATCCATTGAATCAATGTGCAAAATATGAAGAGGAATAATTTTCCAGTGTCAACCCCTGCATGATTGTCATTCCTCAGTTCAGAAGCACATACAAAGAAAGAGTAAATTAGGTTTAACACTGATTTCAAACTGCAAATCCTTTTTGACTTAGTCTTAATAATTTATTCTTTTCCAATATTGTGCATTTACCACTTCTTGAAAAGAATTTCAGACTACCTCCATGTGCTGAAATGGTCTCCTTACTCTCTAGCAAATATTTTGACTGCTTTTTTTTATAAAATGAGAACATACACACACACATACATACACCACAGATGATTACATTTTATCTGGTGATCATCTAATGTCACAGTCTGAGTTGAAGGCACTTGGTACCAGTCTATAAGACACACTGCTCAAACTGAACTTATCAGTCCTACGGCCAAAACATGCTTTATTTCACATACAAACAAGTGAAGACTATGAGAACAACAAACACAAAATGTTAATGACTGTAGAAATGTCAAATATTGATCAGGAAAGGTCTTTGTGTACTTTAAGTACAAAGAGTTCACCAACTCATACTTTTTTTCTTGTCTGATGGAAGGAGGGAAAGGAAAGCAAGTGTACATTATAAAAAAAAGAACAAACACAACTTTTATGGGCTTAAGTGATGTAAGTAAATGAGGTAGCTAGTAAAACATCCCAACTTTCAGATACGTAGGAAGATTACTGCCAACATAGATATCCTTAGTGTATGAAACAATCCCAACTCTGTTTAAGTCCCATCTCTCCATGGTTTCAGTGTATCCATGTCAAACTCTTTGGGGTTGGTTTGTTTGTTTTGTTTGTTTGTCTTTTTTGTGCAATCTCACTTTCATCAGACAACATGTGATAGTTTAAAAATAATAAATGTTTTTGCAAAAGTATTCATTGAAACCTCTTTTTGTGAGGCAGGTAATTTCTCTGTTTAGGTTTTGTTTTAGTGAAGATTTTTCTGTTGAGATTGTCTCAGATGCTTTCCTTGAAGTTTCTCTTCATGGACTGAATACACTGTCTGCTTCAGGCAACTAAAACAGTGTCTAGTCTAGAAGGCAGTAAATTATTGTAATTTAATCAGCCTCAAGGATGAAAATAAGGTTGGTTTTATCCTCTGGGCACATGCTACCCTATGTGGCAGTTTTTGAACAATATTGTGCTCTCCAGTGAAAAAGCGACAGTTTGAGGTAGAAGACAGTTCATGGAAATAGTGGAGATTTCTTAGCTGGAAAATCCAGCAAGAACTGTTACATGCAGAGGCATCAGCACTGCTTCAGCAAGCACCTGAGCAGCAGATTACTGGATGCTGGGACATGTGAGGTGAAGTACTTCTGGAGAATTTATGCTTTTTGTATTTCTGAGGTATCTGCCACTGCCTACTGACAGTGTCATGAGAAAGGGGCCAGACAGCCCCTTGGGCTGACTTGTGTTATCTGTTCTTGTATTTTTAAGAACAAAGCAAACAGGTTCCCAGACAGTCTGTGCAGTTAGAGGTGAAGATTTTGCTGTGTGATTGGTATTCTCCCCACTTTTGTACTGAAAGTATGTTTTGTGCATCATCAAATCCTACACAGTTGCAGAAAAAAATTGGAAATGAGAAGCTGTTGAAGCCAAATACAGTAGCTCAGTAACACAAAAGCTTTACTATCAGAGAAGTTCAGGGATGTGAAGATGCAGTGATTTTTTATTTCCCATTCCCCCACCACAAAATGCCCCAGAACTGAGAGCTGAATTTAGAATTAATCTTCAAGCATCTCCCTGATAGTCTGATGTCATCTCTGTCTTCCTAACAAGTACCTGAAGCTGTTTCTTCCTCTCTACCTTTCTCAGTGTAAGTATAACTGTTCCATTTCCCTTTCCAGGTGCTACTCTTTCAGTAAGGACACACTTCTTTCCAATTTTTTGGAAAGAACAGAGAAAATGGTTGATCCTTTCTCCTGCTTCAGTACCCACAAAGCCTGTATGGTATCAGCCTGGAGACTGAAACAGCAGCTTGGCTCCACACCCCAGCAGTCGTGTCAGAGAATCTGAGTCCCAGCACCTACAACTAAAAAAGACAAGATATCCTGGCTGAGACCTTGGCATCAGACCATAGCTCTAACAACCCTACCATCTGAATTGTGCCAGAACAAAATTTAACCAAAAAGTGTGATAATGTAACATGCATTGCAGGAAAGAAATAGTTAAAGCATTTAGTCACCCTGATTTTACAAGGTATTTATCTCTTGCCTCAAGCACTTTCATGTTGGTATTTCTTGTAAAAACCATCATTTTTTGCTGCAGTCATCTCTTCTGTTATGAATGTTGGATTCCCCCCCCGCCCCCGCGTCCCCCCCCGCGTCCCCCCCTCCCGTCCCACAATAGAGTACACACAGTTTGATTACAGCTCCATTGGGGAAGTCTGAAACCCCATGTGTTAAAAACTGTAATTAAATACTCAAGATTCCTATAATCACATGTAATTTTATTAGGTGGCCCTCTCAATTCAATTTCTGCTCTGCAAGAGGGATTCACGTTCACTCCATACATATGCAATTATACATGAGAAATAGTTACAGTATCTTCCACAGAGATTTAATCCTTCACCTTTCCCCCAAAAAATGACAAGAACATCCAACAGAGCATGTCTGCATAACATATTAGCCACTAGTGTGAACAGAAGTTTGTTCAGAAATATTAAACCACTCCAATTTCAGTCTGACATGAACCAAGCTCTGCATGTCAGAGTTACTCAGCATTAACTGGAGTCATTCTCCCATTCAGGGAAACAAGAGCTATCTCTGCATCTCTTTGCACCGATTGCCAAGCATGGGGAGTGCTTCTGCTGGTGTGTTAAGTTCATAATACATTTTAATTTTTATTTTTGCCTTTGAAATCCTTCTCTCTTTGAGACCCTGTTAGTCAAAGAGGGTTCTGAGAATATTGTAGCTTTAGAACTCAAGTTATTAATAAAATATCCAATGATGTAAATTTTAGAGGCCGATGATGAATTCCTAAACATATTTATTAGGATCTTTATAAAGTTTTGGTACTGAAAAGATCAGCAAAATGATGCCTTAGTTATTTTTGATCTCCTGGTCCCAGAATATCCTTAATTTGCTTCCACTCTTCATGCACTCCAATTAGCCTGTTTAAATAAAGAGATTTTATCTGTATAACCCTTTTGGACTGCTTGTCTTCCTCTGGTTCCTGTACTTGGGAAATCTGAGATGTTACAGGCCTTGGTTTGAATGCCTAGTCCTTTAGTATTGAAGCTGTAGAAACCTGCATCAAAGCTTTTATTTCTGTGACATTGATATAGGTGAGCTCTTTTGGTTTTGTTTTCTTTTTTTCTTTAGAAAGAAAGTAAGACTAAAAAGAACATCCTCTAGAGTCCACTTCCACATGAAAATTACTTTGATTTTGTTTTCTGTGTTGAAACATGTTCACTTTCCTGCAAAGAATAAAAGCAAACCTGGGGGTTTTTTATTTGTTTTCTTATTGAGATGGTTCTGTCTGCTTTTTGCAAATGGATTTCCAGTGTGAACTATCATGATTTAAACTCTAATGAGATCTTATTTTGATAAGACATAAGTGCAATGGTGAATTTGATATCATCAAAACAAGTCACTTGTGCAAGGTCTGAACTAAAAATTACACAAGTTACTTGCAAATTAAAAACATTATGGGCTTTTTTATGTATAATCCACCACTAATACAGCTGTATGTGTATGTCTGGTTAATCCTCAAGACTTGATGTGGAAGAGATAAATGAAAGGTCACTTCAAAAGACTGAATTTGATGTTCAAAAGTTTTCTTGGGCCCACACTTTAAGAGAAACCACACTTTAAGCAGATCCGGAAATAGAGCTTTCAGAAATGTTAAATATTAGTTAAGAAACCAGCATTTTTTACTTTTTTAATTAAGCATACTATGCAATTTGTGCCCCTAGAAGTATACTGGCAACTTGCAGTCAAAACACCTTATCCTGAGAATCTTAATGCTATAGGCTTCAGAATGACTGAGTTAATTTAGAAACAATTATATAAATCTATAGAAACTTCATTTCCCTTGGGAAAAGTGCAATCTGTTTGGAGTAGCCAAATTGTCTATCTCTATAAAGTGAAGTATAATTATGTGCGTGGGTGAAGCTATAATAACATTTTTTAAAATATGTGATTGTTTTTGTTCATACAGTTCTTATTACAATTAAATGGTCAGATAATGGAGTGAGAAAGACTGTGACAGGAAATTTCCTACCCATAGATAACATTTCGATTTGGACACAAACTGTCCAAGGCTGTATCCTGTTGGATTACTTGACATTTTTTCCATAATAGCGCTTATGTAGATTAACTCTCATAAAACAAAACCTCTTGAAAGAAATATATAACGTCTTTATCCCTATTTTGAAGAAAGGCTTAATCTTTCAGAGTGGAATCTCGCTAAACTCTTTGAGCTCTGCATCTCCTATTGCACTTAACAACAATAATTAGTAATCATGTCAACAAAAAATAATTACTTTCAGGTGAGACTTCCACTTTAATCACACATTTCAGAATATTTCTATGAAAGATGTACTTACAGCCTTTGTTTTTATGGATCAGTTTGCATGGCATTATATCACTTTCATGAAGATCTTACTGATTATCAATCCAGTGTGATTGAGAATTTCCCTGATATGAATAGGATTATTAGTGGCCTTAGTCATGTGTATGAGCATTTGCAGAGTGAGAGACATAACTGTTTCATCTACTTTCAATTTATAGTTGATACTGACAGGACACCCAGAGCCTGTAATCAGTATCTGTTGTTGGAAATTTAAATTAAATTAAATATTTCCTAGTTTAGAAATAATATTTTCTGTTTCAAAGCTCATCAAAAAAACTCGTTTCAGTACTACAATAAATTTAGCATTTTCCCCATTTGCATTTGTTATTCTGACCCCCTACGAGGCAAAGAACGCACAATGAGTGGCCATGTTTCAGGGCTGCATAAAAGTGGGCTACATCTATTTAATATGCTTCCCAGAGTGCCTGATTTGCTTTTCTAGGCAGTTCCAATGTTTAACATCTCATTTTTAATTTATAATGATGGGATATTTTTGCTCCTTTATCTTCTGATAGATTTAACACTGTGTCCTTCATAATTTAGTAATCTATAACCCTGCTGCTGAACCATTTGTGGATCCTGCAGTTTAATCAGCATATACTATCAACAACACTATAATGAAGCCAAGTGAAAAGAGTTTTGTGACAGTGAGTCCACGTAAAAAAAACACATGCTTTTTCAGTTAGCATATTCTTCTTGTTGAAGTTACCATATTCTTCCCCCAGATCATTTGATTTTTAGGAGGTAACATGCAGCCTGGTTAGTTGTCCTTATAAGATAGAACAAGTGGGCTTTCATCCTAATGCATTCATACAGCAAATGAGAGAGAAAATGAACTCAGAAAAAATTTTCTTGTCCCTTATGCATTTATCTAAAGTTGTTCCTCTATAATTTCTACACTGACAATACCAATCTTGTCAGCCTGTGCTTTTAATGTTAGATCTTGAGAAGGATGAACATATTTGAGATTTACACAGGATTTGTTCTTTTTTTTTTCTAAAAATGTGTGTAGCTTTGACTGGCTTTTTCTCTTGGTCAGACAAAACAGACATCATACTCTAGGTAGAGCTGATCCTTTATTTCATAATTCAGAAATGGTTTTATGATCTTTTCAATTAGATTTACTATTCTGGTCCTGTTACAAGATGACTTTCTAGTTCTACAAGAGAAGACATTGACTTGCTGAATGTCTTGAAAAAATAATTCTATATTCTTAGTATTCAATGTGCTATTTGCTGCAGTGGCTCTGTTCACTCACACAGAGAGCACCAGGAGTTAGGAACTGAGTGTTCTCATATAACAAATAGCAAGTAGCAACAAGTAAAATGGATACTTGAAGATGTCCTAAGTTCACCTTAGCCTCACCCTGGCACCCCATAACCAGCACGAAGACCTCTCCTGCTCTGTTCCTCTTGGTTTTGCCTATACCATAATTACAAACCATATTACAATACACTCTCTTCAGATGTTCTTTTTTTTCCCCTTGGGTATAGCAGGCCAGACCATATTAACATCATGACCAAAGGAACAATTCTACAATTGCAGTGGTTTAAAGCTGTCATATGCTTCCCTAATGAGTTATGAAATTATTTTGATCTGGTTTATAAAGTGAAAACCCAACTTGTGTCTGTTAATATAACTACACCTTGGACAAACTAAAATTATTTGTAAATGTGGCAGATGGTAGGGTTTAGCAAAGCAGATCATCTTCTATCCAGTAAAGCAATTGGGAAGAACCATTCAACAGCAAGTAAAAAACTTCAAAAGGGCAAGTGATTTTACTCCTTAAAAAACCATCTAAAAAGATTTGAGACTGTAAAGACAGCATATTTAAGCTAAAATCTATCTTTTTGATAAAAATATTTTGAAAATAATTATCTAAATAGTAGTAAAGGTGTTAAATCAAGATTATAAGATCACTGCAAATATATCAAGTTTAAATGTATCTTTTTCTAGACACATATGTTTTCCAATGATTTTATTTCTTGAGTTTCCAATAATCTTTCTGTGACTGAACCAGCATTTAAATCAGCAAACAGAGCAAGAAGCAACTGAACTGGATCAGTTCTGTAGGTCACAAGCATCCAGTTTGGTTTTGTCTCAAATCAGAGCAAAATTTCAAAATGTGAAAAATTTTTGTGGCTATATCTTTTTAGAATTTCTATTAACAACCTCAGCTCTTTTGTTGTAATATTTTGCGTTAGATGAGATCTTTTAATGCTCATAAAATGTCTTTCTTTTACTTACTGAGCATGATTTTTTTTTTAGCTATGTTCACAACTATCTTTTCCTATAGTGGTAAAATGTTTGAAGAACCCAGTACTTCGGAATCTTAATTTTTCATTCTTCTTTGAAATCTGAGTAAACACCAATGAGTCTCATGAAATCCACAGCCTGCTGTGGGTAGCCCAAGCAGTAGGACTGAAGGGGAGTCTAGATTACACCTCACATAAAACAATATGAGAATAGGGAAATGAAGGATAATGATTTATCGCACTAAACCAAACAAAATATTTGGCTCATTAAAAAAAATAAAAATTAGGATTCAGGTTAAATAATGTATTAAAAACATTTTAATCTTACGAGATTGCTAGGGGAAATCTTGCTAGAAACATTTTGATTTTACTAGAAAGAGGCTGAATTACTGAGGTTTACAGAGGAAATTATCCTGTTTTATAGAAACTGGTAGATTGATCCCACCAAGAACTCCCCTTTTCTTGTAAAGCCAAAGAATCTGGACTCTGAGTCCTCTGGCTTCAGGCTTTAAACCACATTTCCTCTTCCTCAGACTTTAACTATACCTTTGAAACAGTTTGCACCCAGCTAAGCAAATGCTATGCACACTACAAGCATGTTGTGTTTTGTGCAGGGAAGCATCTGGAGCAGGAGATAAACCAATGTTGCAACACAAGGTTGTTCTGAGGGAACAGACTCCACTGCTCAACATACCTCTTTCTCATTCTTGTAAAGGCACTGCTTTCCAATCGTCACTTTCATCGCATTTGGTGTACCATGGATTTGAGTTTCTTTGCATTTGATACGGGGAGGAGACTTTTTATAAAGGAACAATAGCATCAAGAATCAGGCATAGTCATGCTAGTGTAATTCTCATGCAGCAATAAGCTTAATGATTCACTGTGTTTCCTGCCAAATGCTTTGAATCAATTCAAAGCAAGCAGGAACAGTAATCCTGTCTCAGAACATTTCTCTTGTCATCAGTGCTCCCCGAAAATTATTTTGAAAACTCAGGTTTGCAGAGCCACGTGCTCACTCATGCTTCAGGCTGTGGGGGTGTTTGAACAGTCATGATCCCTGGGTACCTTTAGGACAGCTCTTGCAAATGCCTGTTTTGTGTCTGCAAATCTTGCATTCATTGTTTACTGGGCATTTATGGGAATGAAGTAGAAATGAAGAAACTTCCAGCATTGCACACAGCTAATAGAAATAGAGTGAATGAAATATATACCGCTGTGCTGTTGAAGCTACCTGAGAGTATTTTTGCACAAGAATTCTAACCAAGGGGCTACTGCAGGTATAATCCCTTAACTCCAATATCATCCTCAGAGGAATGCAAGACCCTTGGTGACATCCTTTTGAAAATAACAGGATGGTCTCCTTGGTTGTTTGGATCACCTACTGTGCCCCCTATAGTTATTGTTCCCTCACCTGCCATGTACCCTCTCAGTGGTAGTACCTTTCTCCTTTAGAGATCCACTACTTTCCTGTCACTCCCAGCTCTGAGTCACAGCTCCTCAGCAAACAAGTGGGAACCAGCCATATGCACAGACCAAGCAGGCACACAAGACAGGTAGCTATCACCTGCACAGATGGATATTTTGTAACTCAAGAGGTTAAACACTCTCATCTTCACATTCTGCACCTCTAGCACAAGGAAAGATAATACTTTCAGCATTGCATCAGCATAATACATAACTATGTAATTTATTGACCCTGAGATTAGCTCAGTTGGTTAAAACTTGGTTGTAATAATGCCAATGTCAGGGGTTCAATCCCCTATGTGGGCCACTGACTTAAGTGTTGGACTCGATGATCCTTGTGGGTCCCTTCCAATTCAGTCTGTGATTCTGTGATCTTTAGGGAAAATGATGTCTCTCTCCCTCATTCTAGACAGTAGGGGAAAACTACTTGTTCTTCATTTCAGTATTGTCATGAATCGTTTAGGTTCAGTTAAGATATAGCAAAGGATTACAAGAGCAGGCTGGGACACTTTTAATTTTACTCAGCTCTGTGAGACCCCGTAGGAACATATAAAGGGCTTAAAAGTGGGGTGAGTTGGCAGGATAGAGCATGGCAGAGCACATCAGCATACCTGATAGCATGTAGCAGCACCTGCAAGGTCATTGTAGGATGTTGTAGGAGCACAATGTTGACAGGGCATGCATGCAGTGGAGAAAGATGAGAATAATCAGGAGGGAAACACTCCTTGACATGTGAAAAGAGGGGATGTTAGACTTGCCTTTAATCATGATTCACAAGCACAAAATCAACAGCTGAGGTTAGCAGGGATCTCTGGAGGTCAATTTGTCTAACCTCTCTTTGCAAGCAGGGTGATCTAGAGCTGTTTATCCAGGCCGATCTCCAGTTGGGTTTGACTATATCCAGGCTGGAGACTCTACAACATCTCTGAGCAACCTGTACCAGTGTTTGAGCAGGACCACCGTGAAAATTGTCTTTTTTATTTTTAAACATAATTTCCTATTTTTCAGTTTGTGTCCATGGCTTTTTCTTCTGTCAGTGGACACCACTAAGAAGAGTCTTGCTCTCTTGTCTTCATTCCCTCCCATCAGGTATTTATCCACATAGAAAATATTCCCCTGGAGCCTGAGCCTTCTCTTCTCCAGGCTGAACAGTTACAGTTCTCTTGAGTTCTGTTTGTATGAGTGATGCCCCAAGTAGGAGCAGGGATCTTCTAGAACTTAAATAGAAAAGGTAAGTGTATGGGCATTGTAAGCAAGGAGAGGAGACTCAGGGGAACTACAGGGGGCTGTTAGTCTCTGTAGGGAGAAAATCCATGGGGACAAAGCTTCAGCTTGAGGTCAAGCTGGTCATCACATCTGAAGGACAACAAAAAGGGCAGTTTTTAAAATATGTTAACAGCAAAAGAAGGGCAGTGATAACTTTGGTTCATTACTTGATGAGGTCAGTCATCTCACAAATAGGGATGTAGGCAAAGTGGTGACATTTATTTCCCTTAGTGTCTTGGGCTGAGCTGGCAAAATGCCAACTGCCCAACACAGAGTCAGAGCCTCTCCCCCCCACCTCCCACTGAGAAAAAAGAGGAAAAGAAAAAAACTATGGAAACTCAAACTACATTTAAACTTAAACTAATTATATATATTTATATAGAAAAGAGAAAATTAAGAAAAAAACTACAATATAACACACACTTACACAAGTTAGATACAACAACAATTTTTTACCTCCCACCGAAAACAGATTTCATTCCTCTAGATTCATAAAATACTCTAAAAGACTCCCAGCAAGGCAAAGAGAAAGCATAACAATAAAATGTTTCTACTTCCCTGAAAATAAAACAAAATACGATGTAATGGCAGCAGGAGCAAGGCCCAGGACAGCAGGGCAGCAGTAGCACGTCCTGCCTCCACTGCAGACATGATGGCAACTGAGAAACTCTTCCTACCTATCTCAGGTTTGCATCATCTGGTATGAAATATTTCTTTGGCTGCTTAAGTCAGGTGATACCTGTCTCTCCTAATCTATGTAGATTCTCTGAGCCTGCTAATTTGAGGCCTAGCTAAAACTACCACACTTAGCACTGATGATGGGCTGGGGTACACCTAGAACCCTTGCCTGGAAGATCATGACTGGGGCATCAAACTCCCAACTGACTCTCAACTTGTTCAAGACTTTCTGCTCTATCTGGATGCATGTTAGCTTATGGGACCCAATGCGATTCATCCCAGGTTACTGAAAGCACTGGTCAGTGTCATTGCAGGACATCTCTCCATTATTTTTTAATGGTCTTGGGAGTCTGGTGAGGTCCCCGTTGACTGGAAGCTGGCAAATTTTCTTAAGCAATTTTCAAAAATGGTAAGAAGGAAAAGACCCTGGTAATTACAGGCCTTGCCGTTTCACTTCAGTACATGGTAAAATTATGGAAAAGGTTATTTCTGGGAGTTATTGAGACAACACAATCATTGGTCATAGCCAGCACACATTCATGAGGAGGGTCCTGGTTAACCAACTTAATTTCCTGCTATGACAATGGCACCCAACTGGTTAATCAAGGAAAGCCAGTGGATGTGGTGGTTTGGGATTTCAGCAAAGCTTTTGATGCTGTTTCTCACAGTAAACTTCTGAACAAAATTTCCAGCACACAACTAGACAAGTCCATAATGGTTTGGGTGAACAATTGTCTGATAGGTTTGGCACAGAGAGTTTTAGTAAATGGGGTAGCCAATCACCAATGGGGTTCCACAGGGCTCAATTTTAGGGCCAGAGGTCTTTCATGTTTATGTAGATTATCTAGCAGAGGCAGTTAAATGCCTCCCTGACATCTGATCCCGTCAGATCTTGGAAGCTAAGCAGGGTCAGCCCTGGATTAGTACTTGGAAGGGAGACCTCCAGGGAAATGCCGGGTGCTGTAGGTTCTAGTCCTGAGGACTTCACTGGCACTGTCCAAGCTCGCTCGGCCGTGGCAGACAAATCTCAGGACTAAAACAGTGGGGCCAGTTCTGCGCACGCTGAGCCTCACCTAAAATCCACTGCACAGGCCGGAAGGGCACACCCACATGGGGAGAGCTCTTCCCAAATCTTCGTTCGCGAAGTTGAGCCACACACACAGATTATCTAGCTACAGAATCAAATGTACATTCTAGTATTTAATGTTACTAACCTAGGAGGAGCTGTAAACTTCCCCGAAGGTAGAGAGGCTTTATAGAGAGATCTGGTAGACTAGAGAGCTGAGTAATCACCAACAGTATGAAATTTAACATGAACAAGTGAGGGATTCTGCACCTGAGACAAGGAAATCTGGATTATATTACAAACTAGGGGGCAAGAGACTGGACAGTAGTCCTATGAAAAGAGATCTGGGGTTTGGTCACAAGATGAAGAGGAGTCAGCAGTGTGCCCTGGCAGCTCAAAAGACCAACCATGTCCTGCAGTGCATCAAGCTCAGCATCACTAGCTGATCAAGGGAGGTGTCCCACTCTACACTGCACTGGTGCAGGCCCACCTCAAGTCCTGTGTGCAGTTTTGGGCACCTCAATATAAGAAGGACACCAAATGATCATATTCAGAGAAGGATGACCAAGACAGTAAGAAGTGTCAAGGGCAAGACTTATGGTGGAGCTGAGGTGATTTAACTTGTCGATCTTGGAGGACAGAAGGCTAAGGGGTGCCCTCATCACAGTTTACACCTTCCTCAAGTGATGCAGCAGAGAGGGAAGTGTTGATCTCCTCTCCCTGGTGACCAGTGATAAGACATGAGGACATGGAATGAATCTGCATCAGAAGAAGTTTGTCTTGGAAACTGGGAAAAGGTTCTTTGCTGAGAGGGCCACTGGAACAGGCTCGCCAGGGTAGTAGTCAGGGCACCAAGCCTGCCAGAGTTCAAGGAGTGCCTGGATGATGCTCCTAGTCATTTGATTTAGGTTTAGGTGGTCCTGCAAGGAGCAGGATGTTGAACTAGATGATTCTTAAGAGTCCCTTCCAACTTGAGATATTCTATAGTTCTATGATTCTATGAACCATCTTTGTGACCTCTGATATGGTAGCTCCATATCTCTTCTGTTGTGGGTAGCCAAGCCCTGCACATAGCACCCAGATGTCCTGCACCAGGACAGAGCAGAGGGGCAGGATCACCTTCCTCAACCTGCTTGACAATGCTCTGCCTAATGCAGCCCAGGAGTACAGGCACTGAGCAGTGCTTTTGAGCTCTGTTTGGCTTCATAGGCAGAAAAAATAAAGAGTATCTTTAAATGAGAAGGTCGTTGCATTTGGGGCATTTTGTGCTTTCTGCCTGCCCTTTTTGTTGCCAGGTGCCTATGAACTGTAGCAGAGAGACAAAATTTGCATCATTTCATCTCAAGACTTTGTATAAACATATCCTAATAAAGAACTCTTTCGCAGTTGGTGCAGTACTTTGGAGTTGGGTTTTGCCACATGTCAGTTACAGTGCACTTACACTCTATGTAGATGCTCTTAGTGTACAGGAAGTGTGAGGTAACTTACTCCTCTTTCAGATTGTAACTTACAAATGCTCCTCCTATCATTCAGCCCATTAACTTTTCCAGGAGATGAGCCCTGGAGTGAAAATGCACCGCACTGCACTCACATGAACAGTGTGAAAGTTCGCTTGGTAGCAGGAATGCACAGGAAGAGTAAACTGTGAGGTAGAACATGACTCCTATAAGATATCTTGTTAAAAAGCAACATGTTTTGCTCAGGAGGTCTGTCAGTCTGATATTCAGGGTGTCTGACACTTAATATTCACATCATAGCCTGGAAAAAGATCAACACAGAGCCTTTCAGGGTTGGTAATGAACCACCCCTCTAGTAAATAAGATCTGTGCACCTTTTGAAAATGTTTCTGAGTCTTCTGGGATTTTTTAATTCTCATATGCGTCACCGAAGCACAGATTCAGTATTCCCACAGAAAGCAGTGATCCCTCTGATTTACAGACTTCCCCACCCTTGGAACTGAAACTTTGACATGCTCTGCTCCAGGCACTGGAAAGCTCAGCACAACTCTCTCTTTTTTCCCTTCTTTTTTTTTTTTTCCTCTTCCCCTCTCCCCCCTTCCCCCCCACTGTCAAATTAACGTTCCCAATTACAAGTGGATCTAATCCCTGGTGATTACCTACCTACCCTAATTGACTCGTGTTCCCAAGCAAGGCAGAGTGTTTGAACGGACAAACAAAAAAAAAAGCTCTAATTTGCTGAGACAGAGAAACACCTCCAGAAAATATGAGCAAGCTTTCTCTCTCCCAATTACTGCACTTCCTCCTCTGAGCAATTAAAACTGTCTTGAAGATTTTATGAGTTCCAGAAAATGTAGTCACATACAAAGTCTGCTAGTCCATCTTGTCCCTGTGGAGTTGGCATTGGGATATATTCAGAGTTTTCTGAAGTGTATTGGGAATTAAAACACTTTAAAGAATTGCTACTTAGTAGCAAGACAATGTGTTTCCCCTACTGTCTAATTCCTAATTTCATTGTACTGGGTGCTAGTTTTATGACTGATAGAGACATAGAGTTTAACTTTTCCAAAACAATGAATTCTCTCTAACATCATATTAGTTTCAGAAGTGTTTTGCAAGGAAGAAACCAAACACCTGTTAATAACAATAAGATTTTGGATGAATAATATGCAAGTTCTTTGCATCCATCCTACTAGTCAAAGCAAATATGGTACATCAGGGAGTAAAAGATACGTAAACTAACAGGGAATTTCTCTGCCTATTAGGGGTTTAACCTGTAGGTACAACACTTTCACTTCTCCGGGGACACCCCCGTGTCGCGGGGGAGAAGCTTGCATGCCCTCATGAGGTTGAGAGCTATGCTGGAGGTGGTTTGTGCCGCCGGTAGGGTCTCCCATGCCAGACACGTCTCAGCTGAAGGGTCAGACAAAGTGTGTCCACGGGCAGGATGGGCTCGCTAGCCGTCTGGCAACCATCCTAGGAGAAGGACAACTCCAACCCCAAACCCGGGCAGATGGAGCTCGCTTAGCCCTGTAAGGCCATCCATCTAAGAGAAGGATACTCTATCCAAACCTACGTCCTGAGGTATTTGCTGTCACCGTCCAAGCTCGCTAGGCTGTGGCAGATGAACCTTAGGAGTAAAGGGTGGGGCCAGTTCTGCGCACGCTGTGCCTCTAAAAAATCCATTGCGCCGGCTTGAAGGGTTCACCCACATTGCAAAGCCCTGTAGCGACAGGTGAGAGTCGAAAACGGCAGGTGATAGGAAGCAGCTGGAAGCCGCAGACCCAACCCTGCATGCAGGTGGTTCAGGATATGGGTCATTAGAGACTTGACCCCGGAGATGACAGTCTCTTGCGGCAGCATCCTGAATGACCAAGCAGCCTTTTCTAGGGACAGCACTGCTTGCTCCACATGGAGAGGGGCTTAGCAAAGGTGGCCTAAACAAAGCTCATCTCCACACCCGGTTGGATAACTGCAGCCAACCGGCATCTTCCATGTGGTCAAACAAAAACAAAGAGATTTCAAAGGCATACACCTGCCTGCAAAGGTGTGCTCAAACTAACACTCGCATGTTGGAACATCAGAACCATGCTTGATACTGGGGATAGTGGACGTCCTGAGCGTCGTTCTGCTCTAATTGCCCACAAACTGTCACGGCTCAACATTGACATTGCTGCTCTCAGTGAAGTTTGTCTTCATGAGGAAGGCAGCCTTAAAGAACATGGTGCTGGCTACACACTCTACTGGTCAGGCAAACCCAAAACCAAAAGACACCTTTCAGGAGTTGGCTTCATGATCAAAAACTCCATTGCCTCCAAACTTGAAAATCTGCCGACAGGTCACTCCGATCACATTATGTCCTTACGCCTTCCCCTACACAACAAGCAACATGTTGTTCTTTTTAGTGTATATGCCCCAACTCTCCAAGCTGACCCAGTGGAAAAAGACAAATTCTACACAGACCTGTGCCGCCTCACCCAAAATATTCCTGCAGATGATAAGATCATAATCCTTGGTGACTTCAACGCCAGAGCAGGTAAGAATTCTGAAGCCTGGAAAGGAGTCCTGGGCAAGCATGGCATTGGAAACTGCAACGACAACGGACGCCTCCTGCTAGAGTTTTGCACAGAACGGCAGCTCACCATCACCAACACTATCTTTCAACAGAAAGACAGCCTGAAGACAACCTGGATGCATCCTCGACCCAAGCACTATATCTTAGTACAACAGAGAAATATCAGCGATGTCCATCATACTCGAGTGATGCCGTGTGCAGAATGTCAAACAGACCACTGCCTTGTGCGCTGCAAACTTAACCTCCACTTCAAGCCCAAACCTAAGAGAGGCGGCATTCCAAGGAGGAGGCTCCAAGTCAGCAATCTTCAAACAGCCACAGTGAGAGACAGCTTCCAGGGAAACCTTCAAACTAGACTTAAAGATAATCCCATAGATCCCTCTCCTGAAGCGCTTTGGCAACACATTAAAAGTTGCATCCTGCAGTCCTCTGAAGAGTCCCTAGGGTTCTCCTCCAAGAAAAACAAAGACTGGTTTGATGAGAACAATCAAGAGATCCAGGAATTGCTGAAGAAGAAGAGAACTGCTCACCAAGCACACCTTGCTCAGCCATCTTGCCATATAAAAAAAGCCACCTTTCGTCTTGCATGCAGCAAGCTCCAACAGAAACTTCGAGACATCCAGAACAAATGGTGGCTCGACCTAGCAGAAAAGACACAACTATGGACAGATTTGGGTGACCAAAGAGGATTCTATGAGGCCCTGAAAGCAGTGTACGGACCCACACACCAGGTTCAAAGCCCCCTACTCAGTGCAGATGGTCAACTGCTTCTAACAGATAAAACCTCCATCCTGAACCGATGGTCTGAGCACTTTCAGACTCTCTTCAGTGCCAACCGTGTAGTCCAAGGCTCAGCAATTCAGCACATTACACAACAACTGGTGAAACATGAATTGGATGCAGCCCCTACTATGGGAGAGATACTCAAGGCCATACAACAGGTGAAAACTGGCAAGGCAGCTGGGGTTGATGGAATTCCACCTGAAATCTGGAAGCATGGAGGTCAAGCACTCCATGCTAAATTCCACGAGCTTGTTGTGCGTTGCTGGGAACAAGGGGAACTACCACCAGATCTCCGTGATGCAGTCATCATCACCCTGTACAAGAAGAAAGGAGAAAAATCAGACTGCTCAAATTACCGAGGTATTACTTTGCTCTCCATTCCTGGTAAAATCCTTGCAAGAATACTTCTGAACAGATTAGTACCCACTATTGCAGAAGAACTTCGACCTGAAAGCCAGTGTGGTTTCAGAGCCAATAGGATCACCACAGACATGGTGTTTGTTCTTAGACAACTGCAAGAAAAGTGTAGGGAACAGAACAAAGGTCTCTATGTAACCTTCGTTGACCTCACCAAAGCTTTCGACACTGTGAGCAGAAAAGGCCTGCGGCAGATCTTAGAACGTTTAGGATGTCCCCCCAAGTTCCTCAAAATGATCATCCTGCTACATGAGGATCAGCGAGGACAAGTCAGATATGGCGATGCACTCTCTGAGCCCTTTCCAATAACCAATGGTGTGAAACAAGGTTGCGTTCTTGCACCAATTCTATTCACAATCTTCTTCAGCATGATGCTCCAAAGAGCCACAGCAGACCTCGATGAAGAAAATGGCATCTACATCCAATATCGTACCGATGGAAGCCTATTCAACCTAAGGTGACTGAAGGCCCACACCAAGACCCTGAATCACCTTGTCCGTGAGCTGCTTTTTGCTGATGATGCCGCCCTCGTTGCTCACACAGAAGCAGCTCTGCAGCGTTTAACATCCTGCTTTGCAGAGGCTGCTGAGCTTTTTGGGCTGGAAGTCAGCCTGAAGAAGACAGAAGTTCTCTTCCAACCTGCACCTCAAGAAGTCTTCCATCATCCTCACATCACCATAGGCAATTCAGAACTTAAGTCAGTCCAGCAGTTCACCTATCTGGGAAGTATCATTTCCTTGGACGGTAAGATTGACAAAGTGATAGACAACAGGCTGGCAAAGGCATACAGAGCCTTCGGAAAACTCCATAAAAGAGTCTGGTCCAATAAACCCCTGAAGAAAAGTACAAAGATCAGTGTCTACAGAGCCATTGTACTCTCTACTCTTTTATATGGGTCTGAATCCTGGGTCATCTACCGCCACCACCTGCGGCTTCTCGAACGCTTCCATCAGCGCTGCCTCCGTTCAATCCTAAACATCCACTGGTCTGATTACGTGACCAATGTGTCTGTTCTTGAACAGGCAGGGGTCAGCAGTATCGAGGCCATGCTGATGAGAACGCAGCTGCGCTGGGCAGGGCACGTCTCCAGGATGGAGGATCACCGCCTTCCGAAGATTGTGCTCTATGGTGAACTTGCCACCGGCTGCCGCAAGGGAGGAGCCCCGAAGAAGAGATACAAGGACTCCCTGAAACAACACCTCAGTCTTGGCCATATTGACTGCCACCAATGGTCCACTCTGGCCTCCAATCGGGATTCATAGAGACACACCATTCACGACGCTGCTGCTTCCTTTGAGAATGCACGGAGAGTCAGTCTTGAGGAGAAAAGACAACGCAGAAAGAACCGTTCCTTGCCAGTGTCACCTAGGGAGACGTTCCGCTGTGCCTTTTGTGACCAGACCTGCCTATCCCATATTGGCCTTTTTAGCCACCAGCACGCTTGCAGCAAGCGTGGGTAGTGCCCTTCTCAAATCTTCGTTCGCGAAGCCGAGCCATGATGATGACAACACTTTCAGAAATAAAGGAGGAATTAATCTTCTGATGTTCCAGCAATATCCTTCAAGGTATCAGAGGCAAAGACAAGAGCTGTTTCTCCTAAGACAGAGTGGAGAAGAAAGAAAGTGTAAATTTTCTCCTGCTCAATTACAGCATAACAAAACCTGGCAACTTCACAACCTCCAATACCACTGAGCATCATCCCTCCTCCTGCCAGAAAAACTTATAAACATCATAGTCCAGATCCAAATCTGGAGTCAGCTTTTTATTGACTGTAAATGAAATGGCCTGATCTACACTGTAAGAGGATTTTCTCCATACTGCAAAAGGTGAGAACGTATAAGGCTCCTGAAAAGATTTCTGAACAGCCCCATCACTCTGAGCAAAGCCCTTCACCAGCCCCATGCATGCCGGCCATCAATCCAAGGAGAGATTTTGATGCTGTCAATACACCACAACAGCCAAAAAGAGTGACAGGCACCTTGACATATTGGTTTTGTTAGTGTAGGAGAGATACAGGAGAGCCTGATGGCAGAAGATACCCACTCTGAGTACTGGTTTCAGAGTGATTTATCAGTCTTGTTCAAGTGAAAATGTAAATTAGAGGGGAAAGGATTTAAGTGCACAAATTATTCTTAAAATTATTGTCTTATATGGAAATGCAAAGTAGAAAAAACATGGCTAAAAATTATAGGGTAGTATTACAGTTCCTAAATCATCAAAATACCTCCCAAGACATGCTTTTCCATGCTTAATTCAATGAGTGCATGCAAAAGGAAGGAGGGTGGTGTAGGAGGAATAGTAAGGAGCCAGGAAGAACTCTGCATGTGTTTCTGATACAATTCTGTGTTTTAATAACCCATGTCCTTGCTCAGCATCATCTATGCCTATAACTACATTTACCAGCACCAGACAAAAGGGGCACTTATTAGTCTATCAGATCTGAAATAAGTGTGCAGATACAGACATATTTGCAACAAGCACATGCCAATTCATTAAGTCAATGCTTCACTGGATACTGTTCCTTAAAAGAAAATATCTTTGTTTCTAAGATGAGCCTTCACCTGAATTCTGATAAAACCAGAACAAGAAAGAGCTTCAGCCAGAATAAAATGGAAATATGCCCGGCCATAATAGTCACCATAAATACACTTTAACTCTTTTTCACAGTGACATTTTTGAGAGTCCTTTGCATTCACTGTCTAATGGAAAACCAGTGTACCCAGAGATGGTGTCTTGCAGTCACAATGAAAGCCAATATCACCCCCTGAATGTTTTAGTGAAAATAATTTTTAATCCTGATTAATTACTTATTATGAACAGTGTTCATTCTTCTCACTGATACTTTTTCATTTTATAAAGTGCATTTATTAAAGCATAAAATTGATCAGGATTACAAATAACTTGCCCTGGCAGCTGGAGGGCAGCATTTCTCTCACAATGAAAAACAATTTGTCTTCAGTGAAGACAGATTCCAGAAGAGTAATTAGTTTGTTCCAACTATAGAAAGACAACAATTCTTCAAAATCATCCCTGATAAGACAGAAATCTCAGTCAATCCCCAAAGTGTTTGGGTAAAAAGGGGTATATATAGTCCTTCATCTGAAAAAAGTTTCAGCGCCCATGGTGCATCCTTGGCGTCCCATTGCTACAGAAGGGAAGGAGGCAGGATAGACCAGCACCCCAGACAAGATCTAGTGGTACCACCAACATCACAGGACAACTCTCCTGCTGGTCCTTCCAGGGGCTGGTAGTGAGGGTTGTATTCTTGAAAGAGCAAAACTTCATGGCTAGATCAGGTGGTCCTGAGACATCCCTCATTTGGAGGACACAGCAACTTCTGGGCAGAAAAAAAACTGCTAAGTTGATTAGGTTGCACTCCATATTGGCATTCCTGCAGTTGCTGATGGGGAGGTGGAAGTGTGGTGGAAAAGGAGAAGGAGGGATGCATTGCAGGGCAGTGGTGGATAGCCAGTGGGAGGGTAAAGAGGCAGCAGTGGGAGCCTGGAGCACACTGACTTCACAGCACAGGTGAGCCTGAGTGCATTTTTGACCTGGGTTTGAGGTGCCTCCCTTGTGGAGGAAGTTCACACTATAGGTTATTTCCATATATTATTAAAGTGTCATCAGCTTAGGGATTCAACCCAGTTCACTTTTATGTACCCACAGGTTACATCTTCTTTTATCAGCCATCTTCTGTAGTAGATGTGAGTTACATGCAAAATAAACACACATGGTATCGTTGTTAGTATTTGTTAATTATGTTCCAAATGGCAAAAATTAGAGACAGTTTTACTTAACATGTTGCACAATGGCAAGCTTAGGTTACAACATTAAGGGCCAAAAAGCTCTCAGTTTACTCATATTAAATGCCACCATATGTTAACCCCACTGAAGTGCAGAATATCTTAAGCACTACCTAAGGCTGAATATTTCTCCCAAGATTTATTTAGTTTAATAATAGTCATTCTGAATCTTTGTTATCCATAAAATTACCTGTTGTAGTTTAACCCCAACCAGCAACAAAGTCTCACACAACTGCTTTCTCACTCCCCTCACCTGGTGTGATTGGGGTGAGAATCAGGAGGTTAAAGTAAAAAAGCTTGTGGGTTGAGAAAAAGACAGTTTAATAAGTAAAGCAAGAGTTGTGCATGCAAACAAAGCAAAACAAGAAATTCATTCACTACTGTCCATGGACATGCAGGTATTATGTCATTCTCAGGAAATCAGGGCTCTATCACATGTTAATGGTGACTTGAGAAGTCAAAAGCCATCACTCTAAACATCCACCCTCTCCTTCTACCTTCTCCAGATTTATATGCTGAGCATGATGGCATATGATATGGAATATCACAGAATCATAGAATTGTTTAGTTTGGAAAATACCTCTATTATCATCAAGTCCACTACTATCCCTAAGTGCTACATTTACATGTCTTTTACCTCCCAGGATGGTGACTCCAGCAATTCCCCAGACAGTCTGATTCAGTGCTTTGTAACCCTTTCCATGAGTAAATTTTTCCTAGCATGCAATCTAAACCTTCCCTGGTGCAACTTGAGGCCATTTCCTCTTGTCCTATTGCTTATTACTTGGAAGAAGAGACCACCCCCCACCTGGCTACAACCTCCTTTAAGTTGTAGAGAGTGATGCAGTCGCCCCTGGGCCTCCTTTTCTCTGGCCTAAGTACACCCAGATCCCTCATCCACTCTTGATAAGACCTGTGCTTCAGACTGTTCACCAGTTCTGTTACCCTTCTCTGGACATGCTCCAGCACCTCAATGTTTTTCTTGTGGAGGGTGCCAAACTGAGTACAGATTCAAGGTGTTGAGTATAGGGGTCTGTCACTGCCCTGATCCTGCTGGCCACATTATTTCTGATACAAGACACAACACCATTGGCCTCCTTGGCCACCTGGGCACACTGTTGGCTCATGTCCAGCTGCTGTCGACCTGCACCCCCAGGTCCTTTTCCATTGGACCACTTTTCAGCTACTC
Organism: Pithys albifrons albifrons; assembly: GCF_047495875.1. Classification (NCBI taxonomy): domain Eukaryota; kingdom Metazoa; phylum Chordata; class Aves; order Passeriformes; family Thamnophilidae; genus Pithys; species Pithys albifrons. Next base: position 38,704,637 of record NC_092461.1, on the reverse strand, counting down.
TTCACCAGCCTGTAGTACTTCAGGGGTTGTTGTGACCCAAGTGCAGGACCCAGCACTTTGCCTTGTTGAACTTCATACCATTGGCCTCAGCCCACCGATTCAGGCTATCCTGATCCCTTTGCAGAACCTTCCTACCCTCCAACAGATCAACATTCCCTTATGTAAGTTAGGATCATCTGTTCTAGCTCCCCTCTCAAATCCTTATGCACCCTCAGCCTCCTCAATGATGAGGGTGATGGGAGGAGCAGAGAAGGCTTTGACTCTACATAAGAACTGTTCAGCAATAACTAAAATATCTCTGTATTATCAACACTGTTACCAGCATAAATTCAAAACACAGTCCTATACAAGCTACTGTGGAGGAAATTAGCTCTACTGCAGCCAAACCCAGCACATTGCCAAAATCTTGTCTGAAAATTACAGCCAAATTATTAGCTTGCCTCCAATCCAAGCAGGAGGGAGAGGGAAGTGCTGAACAAGCACCTCAGCATTTCATTACACAAGAAAATCTGTATTTACCTTAAGCTAATGCTATCTTAGTAGAATAAACTAAAATATGGTGTGATATTATCCCATAAGACTGAATTATATTTACTGCCTGAACTTTTCTTTTTTTGAGAACCCTAAATGCTTAATTTTTTTTCTTTCACTATTTTCACACACATGGAGTATTGATATTAGGTTCCAGCCACCTCAAGAAGCAATTTCAAATAAGGTCCTGACATGATTTGTGTTCCAGTGGTCAATTGTTCTATTTTCTCACAGAAGGTCATTGCTAAGACAAATGCCTGACAGAAATCTGCTGTCTTTCATCATTAAATTTTTCTGAGCTGATGGATTCCTACCCAGGGAAGCTTTACATGACCTGCACTGGCAAAGGCAGAAAGACTTGACTGTGAATTTTCACCATTTTCTCTCCAACTCAGTGCTTTGCAAACTGCTTCTCAGGTGGGAAGCCATGTAAGCCATTCTTGGATTATCTGCTGCTTCCTTTTCAAAGCAGTAGTCTAACACAGGATAGGATTTACATCTTTAAATGATTTTTTACTGTCTTCTGACTAAAAAGTTAATGCCAAACTGGTCATAAATTGAGTTTAAGCCAGGTCTTGAAGACATCTTAGGGGCAAAAATATTTCTCTTTTCTGTGAAGGTACTGTGGTGATTGCTTGAAATCCATACAGATCCAGTACTGACAGCATAGCAGTGTTGATTTTCACCTTCTAAGGACTTTGCTGCTTCCTACATGGAAATGCTGAGCAGTTTCTTTTTCTTTTTTTCTTTTTTTTTTTTAAGGGATGTGAGCTTTTAATTATTGTATTAACATTGTCAACTGTCAAGCACTTTGAAATAATTTAATATTCCCAGTTTCCTTACAACCTGTTTATTGATATTCATGAAGCGAATCCCCTCTTGAGATGTCTAGACTGAATGTCAATATGGTTTATAGATGAAGACATGGTTTATAGATGGAAGGTATTAATAATTGAGTCCTGAAATTGTTTAATTTTACTTCAATAAAAGGCCAGACAGGACAGCAACCAATATACCCTTTCACTAAATTGATGGACAAGTGAGTACAGCAAATTGGAATAATTTCAGCTATCATTGATGAAAAAAAAGAGATTGACTTGGGAGTCATATTTTAATAAATAGAATTATTTTTCTGGAAGTATTTTTCGGTGTGAAATTCCTTCTTGACACACAAGACATGAGTAGAGATACTTCTTTATTGTGTCTACATGCACTAGACATAACTTACAGAAAATATACTTTAGCTTTCTACCTCTCCTTGAAAGACATACCAGAAAGGATAGAGTAGAGACATACTCACAAGAATGATCACAAGAGTAATATTGAAGGTCTATGCAGAAACTGCAGAATAAATATTGTTTCTCTTGTATTATTCATAACATCACAATAGCTGGTCATAACACTCCCTTTGTCCTTATAAAAATATGCTTATCCTATAATCTAATAAGGTTGAGAAAAGGTCTGAGAATATCTTGAAGGAGAAGACTGTTAGACTTTCAAATATGAGAAAAAACTTCTTTCATGTACAAACACATGACAAATCCGGACCTAGATGAAAGAAGAAATATTGATCAGTCTTTAAATCAATCACAATAGTTCTACTGGAAAAGTTGGGATCCCAAAGGTGCCAGCAAGATTCTGGAGAGACCACTTGATCAATATCTCACATGTTCATTAGAAGATATTCTACCACTGAGGACTTGTTCAAATATGCACAGTCTGATTCCATGCCCACTGAAGTCAACATGACTTTATTTCTTATTAACTTCAAAATTTATTGTATCTCTGTCCTAGTTCAGCAGGAGGGACCAGCTAACCCTGTGTGGGGGTGATCAAAGCTGTGTATTCTACCCCCTCTATTCATTCCCCAAGGTCAATGAGCCATTAGCAGCAGCTGCCCAGGGAGCCATTATCACTTCACACCCAGCCTGAGGGGGGGCGGAGCTGCTAATGGGCCATCAACAGCTCAACACCCCCTGGCTCCCAGAGTTAATCACCCATTGTGTGAGTCCCCGCCCAGGGGGAGGGACTGAGTGCTCCCTGAGGGTACATAAGTGGTGGGTAAGAAGACCTCGGGAACTTCTCGTCGGATCCAGAGCAGCAGCAGGACCTCAACAGCAGGAGATCCCCGCTCTTGCCCAGACCACAGCCCTCGCCTGCACCAACAGGTTTTTCTTTTCCTTTTGCTCTGGACTTGGGGGAACCACAGGGGTCTCAGCACAAGGGCAAACAAACCCCCTTGGGTTTGTGCCCCAGGACACTGGGTTATACTGCTGGGGTTTTGTGAGTTGAAAGCAATTTCCCTTGTGTGTCAGTGTTGTTATTGTAATATTATTATTAAATTTTAGGTCTGACTTATAATCTCTCTCGTGGTGAGTTCATTTCCCCTGCTGGTTCACCTTCAAACCAGCACAATCTCAGTGCTGGAGAAAGGACCCATTTATAGCTTTCTCAATTATATTGTAATCTCTGATAGACATAGTCTTTATTGTTTATTAGCACCTTACGTTTCTCCGAGCTTTTTAAATTTTACTATGAGTAGAATCAAAGAGTTTGATTGCTTTTATAGAAGGAACTGAGTGTTTGTCTGGGTGCATGTGTGAAAGGAAGGAAACATTGGTATAGGTCTCCTGGTCTACAAAGGATCTCAATTATCATTATGACCTCTTTGAAAAGGGCATGTATGAAATCCTAACAGATATTCTACACCAGTTCTGTGCCCATGTAAAATAGTTCAGAAGTTAACTTCAGCATAACATCTGACCAGTCTGAGTGCGAACAAAGCTGAAAGAGAATTTTAACTGAAAACTACAGGTAGAATTTAGATAGATATTTAGTCCATACATACATACAGTCTAACTATGGGTGACTTACTAAGATTTGCTAAGATTTTTGTTAGGAGGGTAATTAAGACCCTCCCATAGAAAAATACCATGTAAATTTTAGTCTTACACAGCACTAGACCAGTATCCACCTTTGGATAACTATATTTTAGAAGACAGATGTCCTGTTGTCATCATAGTAGCAAAAAGGCAATCATAGAATCATTAAGGTTGCAAATGATCTCCAAAATTATTGAGTCCAGTCTTTGATTGACAATCACCTCAACTAAATGATAGCACTAGGTGCCACATGCAGTTATTTCCTGAATACTTAGGGGGCTGGTGACTCTACCACCTCTCTGGGCAGTTCATTCCAATGCTTAACCACACTTTCAGTGAAGAAATTACTCCTGATGTCCAACCTGAACCTCCTCTTGTGCATCTTGAGGCCTTTTCCTCTTATCCTGTCACTGGGTTGCCTTGGAGAAGAGGCCAACACACACCTTGCCACAACCTCCAGTCAGGTAGTTGTAGAGAGCAATAAGGATTCCCCTTAGTCTTCTTTTCTCCAGCATAAACAACCCCAGCTCCCTCAACTGCTCCTCCTATGGCTCACTCTCCAGACCCTTCCCCAGCTCCATTGTCTTTCAATGGACTCTTTCCAGCTTCTCAATGTTTTGTTTAAAGTTGGAAGGCCAGAACTGGATGTAGTACTTGAGGGAAAATTCATTTCTTTAGTCCTGCTGGCCATGCTATTTTTGATACAGGATGCTACTGGCCTTCTTGGCAAGTTAGGCATACTGCTGGCTCATGTCCAGCTGCTGTCACAGCACTCCCAGGTCCTTTTCCACCAAACAGCTTTCTAGCCACTCTTCTCCTTAAGCTTATGTAGAAATTTAATTCAGGTCTGTGCAAAAGTGGCCAAAAGGTTCACAACTGCTAGGTCCTAAGGAAATACATTATATTTAAAAAAGATATAAAACACACAGCTTTCATCACAAAAAAACCCAACCAAACCTAAAAGCCAACCCACCAACCAACCAACTAACCAACCAACCAAAAAGAAACAAAAAAACCCAAACAAATGAACAAAGAGAAAAAAAGCGCACAACATTTTGAATATTGGCTCCTTCTGTCATTTTTTGGTCTGTAGGAGCATGATCTACACATCATAGAAATGTCTTGGTGCCTGCTTCAGTGCACCTTATTTTCCAATTATCAGTCAAAGGTGTTTCTTGGTTCCCTAGGGGAAAGTGTAGGTGCTCTGCTTTTAAACAGTTTCAGGTTTAATGTATTCCTTCAGTTCAGGCATCTTTGTAGGTCTTCTCACACGTACCAGTCCTTTACCCTCTCCATCAGTGGAACTGAAAGCCTTTACCCTTTTGCAGGAGTCATGGAGCACCATGACAGAAACTCTCTAATTAGACAAATAAACTTACTACAACATCCTCAGACACCTCCTTCCCACCAGTTCTGGCCTTTGAGGATTGTAGTCTAATGCCTCTGACTCAGGGCATGTTACACAACTATCCAGAGCCTTATCTTGACTGGGACTCCCAGGGTGTCTTGTAAAAAAGGCAGTGATCTGCCCTGCTGAATAATGTGTCATTTCACCAATCCAAGTGCTTTGCCTGAGATGAAGTGACTCTTTATTTGACTTCCATGAGTGCAAGAAAGCTTTTCAATACCTTTTCTCAAATATGAATTCCCACTAGTCTCGATATAAATCAATATCAAGCAATGTAGAACACTGTACTGTTTACTTACGTGTTTATATTTTAGTAGGGAAAAATGTCTGTTTGAATTTTCTGCTGTGTTCAGGTGGATGGCTGGGGAGGAAATGTGTAAGAAAAGAAACAATTATATTCTTATATCCATGGGTAACAGAGAACTGTGGCACTGACAATTCTTTAATTTGATTGTTGAGTCTAATCTTTTCATATCAGCAGGCAAATATATGATATGCCCTAACATTTCTGCACTGCTGATCCGGAAATGTCACTGTTTGTAGAGTGTAATGAATCTGGAGACTTGCTCCACTGGAGGGTTTTTCCTCCACCCACTAGATCCACTCTCCTTTATGTTTCAATCCCCAAAATATAAGCATATTTTACCACAATGTCAAAAGTCATGTCAATTAAACATCATGAAAGAAGGAGGAAGAATTCAACCTTGACAATTCATGATGGCCCATGTTCAGCTGAATTATAAGTAGGACTTTTATTCTATAATAAAAGAGTTATGTCTTCTAAGCTGTACAGATAATCATACAATAGATATCCCTGACTGAGATTTCACATATTATAATGCAGATGATTACTCATGGCATGAAATAAAGAAATGGAAAGTATAGTATTTGTGTATCATTATGGGATAACCATGACAGCAGAGAGAATCACTTCTCTGACTAAAGTTTGAACTTCTGAATAAATTTGTTCCATTCAGAAACTGGGAAGCACAGTAAAAGATTATGTTATAGTTGGTTTTGTTTCTAGTTGATTTCTGTTCCCAGCACTATCGATTCCTTTGCTCATCCCTACTCTTTTACTGGACAGTGTTCTTGCACCTGCAGTGTGATATGGATAAAGAAATAGATTTTCTTTGAAAAACAAAACAAAACAAAAAACACTGAAACAAACCAAACCAAACCAAATAAAACATAAAGCAATTGCTGCTGCTTTGAGGTTAGATCACCAAAATAGTGTATACAGTGTAAGATCACAAACAAGCAGAGGGAGGTATGGTACCCATCAACTGGTAATTTAAATCGAGTCTTGTGCTGCCCACAGATTAAAATGACCAATTTTATAGAATTATAGAAAAATTTGGCTTGGAAGGGGCCTTTAAATATAATCTCATCCACCCCCTCTGCAATGAAGAGGGACATCTTCAACTGGTATTAAAGCTGGATCTATTCATAAATCATGATCCAAGTTAAAGCCCTTGGGAATCTCTCTATCAGTTTCAACAGGTTTTTCATTAGGCCTATGACAGGTGTAGTGAATCTATGAGTTCTGAATCCGTTAACAAAGCCTACATTGCTTATTTTATATAACACATAATGGTTTCTTCATCCACAACACATTTAAGGCCAGTACAGAAATGTGAACATTGTGCAAGCCTGAAGTAAATGAAGGTTATTTTGCCGATGGGTCTCCTTAAATTGTGACCATCTGTTGGCCTGATGAAACAGGTGCTGAGCATTTGCAACTCCACTGAAGCACAGGGAACTCGATGGAGTTCTGCACTAGCTGAAAATCTTACTCTTTTCAGTCCAGTGTGTGCTGCCATTAGTTGAACCAGCCCAATACAATCTCATAAAGAAAATCTGTTTCTCTACAGATCTGAAAACATCCACGTTTTTGGAACTGATTATTATTTAATCCTTTGTGTTTGGGGTTTATCTATGCAAGAAGTAAATGCAGCAAAATACAATTTCTTTGAGCTATAGGCATGCTAATTAACAGCAAGAAGTGTAGAAAAGAATTACTGTATTATCAGTCTAACTTTATAGACCAAATATATTCAGGCCATTAATTTTAATATGTTCCAAATTTTATTCACTGTGGCATACCAAATGGAAATGAAATAGTACTTAGATGAAAACAAGGAATAGTTCCTCAGCTAGAGTTAAGTGCCGTTACTCTTTTTAATTTCAGTTGTTCTTTGCTAATTCCTCCCAGCTAAAGATCTATCACACAATGCAGATTTGACCCTGATAACTAGAAAAATGGGATTACATATATTAGGATACTCTAAGTCACTAGATACTAGTCGCAGGCAAAAGTGACCTTTTCCTGACATAGCTATATTTCTGTGGGATGCAAATGTTCCCCTGGCTCGTGCCTACTAGCTAAAAAATATTGCCACAAGCAAATGATAATTTTTACAGCACTGTTGCATGGGGCAAACAATCTGCTGAAATGGCTGAGAGGTTTAGGAAGCTTATTCCATGCCACTCGAAAATTGCTACAATAATTTCTGCAGGATTTATAGTGCCATTGTAGCCAGTTTTTCTTTATACTATCCACATTATTGATTCAGCTGTGCTAGTAATTGTAAGGGATGATGTTATAATAATGTCATTTTGGCAAGATGCAGTACTATTTAACTAATACATTATTTTCTAAAAGGATTCCTTTTAGAAACCATATGGTCTTACTATATCATTTATTCCTTTCTCCCTAGCCTTTGAATACAAACAGAAATAGAAATGGCAGGAGGTAACAAAGCTTGTCATATAATCTCTTTCCCCTTAACCTTTGTTCAGGATGATCCCTTCAACTCATGAAAAGTCTACTTTGGAGCAATGTGAAGTGTTTGTTAAGAAACCTGAAGCAAAGTAAAATTCAGCTGTTTGCAGCTTTTCCTACAGATGTGGTATCCAGCTCGTGTTTTGTCAAAAGGTTTGAGGCTTTTGATTAAATCTGAGGCTAGTTGTGAATGAGTTGGAGCCAATTTATTGTTTTGTATCAAAAGAAAAAGATAAGCCCTGGGATTTCACATGCTTCCAGCTACAGATTGACCAAAATCTGAACTGTGAAGTTCTTGTTCTTGTTTCAAAGATGAAAAATGCCACAGCTGAACCCTGAAGACAGAGGGACTGTAATGAGCAGAAGGGCTGCAGGCAGAGTGTCTCAGCTATTTTTTCAAATTCTCCGCTGGTCTCTCAGAGAAACTGTCCAGATTCCTGATTTGCATCCCTGCCACAAATGAAAAAAATGAGCAAAGGAGCTGCCCAAAGCAGCTTTCTCCGCCCTCCCCTACAAACTGCAAATAAACCCACGGTGCCAATTCCAGTTCATCCTTGTGATATGGACACCTCATTACTTTGTCCTGAGTAAAGCTCATAAGCTCATTTAAGATAAATTATGAGTAGTTGCCACATAGCTTTGTGTTTATTATTAAAGAGGAGAGATGCAGGGTTAACTAAGCAAAGAACTTTTCTTAAAGATTTGAGCCCTTCAGGCATGTTCCCATTTCAGCCCTAGAACTGGCTTCTAGTAACCTGCATTGGTCTTCCAGGGACAAAGAGAAGGTGTAGAAAGAGTATTTCAAAGGGTCTCCCAGGAAGCCAGTCTGTGCAGATGGTGAGAATGTTAGCTGCAGATACAGGAAGCATGCAATAAAAAACCATCTTGGTTTTAGAAGCAAGGACCCACCACGTGTTATTGCCCAGGATCTGCACTGGGCAGGTGATTAGCTAAACAACCAGCAGAGAAAGACAGGTGATGCGCAGATCAGTAAAATAGTACCTAGAAAGGGGGCAATGTAAGAATCCAGATCAGTGGAAACGAAAACCTAGGAAAAATAGTATTACAAAAGCTTTAGAATACTGGAAAGAAGAATCCAGTCTGTATAGAGGACTGCCTAGGGAGATTAAAATAAGAAAGTAAAACTTTTGTTTCACTACCTCATGGGAGGAAAAGAATAAGAATGTAACTTTGTAACTAGACATAATAGCAGATAGTACCTCAGCTGTAAAAACTGAAGGGAAAGGACAGATCATCACAAGTGATCAAGTGAGAAGAGTTTAAGAATTTAGCACATCCTCCTCTGGATTTTACCAACCCCCTAACTAAAATGTGATCATTGACTGTGATAAGCCCCATCATGCAACATGAAGTATAACAGGAGAGCTCAAAGCACCCTTCACAGCACTTTTCAACTCTACATCTTGATATGTTTTACAAAGAACTTAAAGGATATCATATAGTTCTGGAAACATAAAAGATATTCTCATTAGAGACAACATTGCTGGAGGATCTCTGCTTGCAATAGCAGAGAGAACTGAGAGACACCGATCTTACTCTAGAAAAAATGCCTGAGGATGACAAGGGAAGCAAGTATGTCCAGAAAATAAGTCAAGCCATGTCAGGCACTTAGAGTGGAAGAGAATCATGCAGCAAACATAAGATCACCCACTGAGGAAAGTTGGACTGACTGTGAGCACAAAATTCCATCAGCACAAGTGTGGAAAACAGAATAAATAGGAAAACTTGAACACCCAAATTGTACCAGCAGTGCAAAAAAAAATGGGAAACAGGACCACATAATGTCTTAATATGTCAGCTAACAAGCAAGAAGATGGAATTTTCATGATGGTTTCTAGTGAAAGAAGAGGGCAGCTATTTATGCTGCTGAAAATTATGCCAGTAATTGTCAGGCACAGCTAAGATGCTGGATTAACAACCAGTTTGATTTATGCCTGAACTGTGAAGTCAGTGTAGCATCAGTAACAAGCATTCCTTTTGGAGAAGATATTCTATAAACTGTGTTTGGACCAATGGCAATTAAATGTGGGGTGTTATAGCTGACAGTTCATAATGCACACAGTCAAAAAGAATGGGGAAATGCAAATATGGCATCTGGCATCACACATTTGTCCTCTCTTGACCATAGGAGATAGAATTATCACTTTGGGTTTTGTTCTAACAGTTCTACAGTGATTAAAAGGCAATGGATCTTGGAGGAACACTGAAAAGAGAGTGAACCTTATGCTACCCCACTAGATTACTAAAATTCAAAATTCCACTTGGAAAAAAAAGATGAGATTTGGAAGTCTGCAAAGTTATGAAGCAATGTTGGACCTTCTTAGACTCTTTCAAAGAAAGGGAATGGTCCAATAGTAGCCATAGCAACCAATATGAAGGGAAGTTGTATTGTTTAATAGTAAATGGGTAAAAAATTAGATCCCACTACTGATGACTGAGGGTGTATTTATTAAGGGCAAAAATTTTAATTGTAATGCCAAACCCATTTTTTGGCATACTGAGGTAAATGAGGCATCCAGTAAAGAGGCCAGAATCTTCCACAGAATCGTTTGTCTAAAACCTAAATGCATGAACCTGATTACAAAGGTGTTTGTATGTAAACTGACCCTCACCCTGGAGAGAATGCCAGGCATCTGACAGATGCTGGTGAGTTGCTAATGAGAAGGTTAATGGTAGTTTACACCTTGGTAATATCCAAAATGGAAGCGAAGACTGTCATAGGAAGTAACCTTCTATATGAGGTGGCACATGATGAGAGATCACTATCTTTAAAGCAACCCAGCAGTAATGTCAGCAAAAGGAAGAGCACATGTCATAAAAAACGAAAAACACTGCAGTATAAACCAAGTTTGAGGTGAGCTAAAGCCTGTGTTCTCCTGGCCAGGAATAAACCCCCTTAGTGAGGACATAAATGAAATAGAACAGGCTGCCTAAAAGTTTTCTGTGCTTAAAAAGCCACCTGAAATCCCAAATAGCTCTGAGAAAACACTGGACAGATCTGTTTACTACTTGTGAAGAAGATCGCATGAAGATGGAAGATAATCATTCTGTTTCTGGAGGTGGTGTAGACCTTCATCCCAAATAACTTCAAAAATTGGATGGAGGCACTGAAGCAGCAGTTGCTCTGCACTGATACACTGGGAGGGCAGTTCATTTGGTGCCTGAGGTTAGATGAGATGGATCTAGCTGAAAGGAGGCTTGTATGCTGCACACAGGTGAAAGTCCAGCAGTTCCTATCTATTTCTTGTAACAAAGAGCCAGGTTCATTTCAGAAACATGCAACCTCTCATGTTAGTGAGCAGGGTACATGAAACAAAGGCCATTACTTTTGCCAGTGACTTCAAAGTGTCTAGTTAAAATGCATTTACGGAAAAAATGATTGAAATTCAATGCCTAGGTCACTCAGAAGCTATTGCCTTGCTCTTGCTCCTAAATTTTACCATTCTGTTTTCACTTTATCAAAACTCTTTGGGTATCTATAGTATAGTCTATATTGTGCTTGTCTGTGTCCTGACATTACATTTAAATGAACAGTGTTGTATGAAACTATCAGCACTGCATGCATGTGCTGCAGCCTTGTTTAGGCAAAACATTTGTGATGTCTGAAAGTGCTGCATTGTACTGTTTGACTTGGCTTTTCTTGATATAGAAATCTTAAGAAAGCCAGTACTTTAATACTGTGTATTGTTATCAGATTAAAGAAAAAAAAATGAATTATTATGCTGAAGATTTTTTTTTTCCAAAGAGATAAAATCCCACAGTGCTGACAGGCTTTTTTCTCTAATGATATATGAATTGGACCTAACAGGGGGAGACAATAACTGCAGGGCCTTTGATTAATCTATTTTCTTTGGTCCTCTCTTTAAAATGATAGATTGGTCCAGGAGGACGTTTTGCCATAGATATTTGCAATAGAAATGTGAGCTCCAAACAAAATAAGGAACCAAGGTTTGTTTAATATATTGTAGACATCTGGCCCATTTTCACTCGGAAATTAGCATAGAGTTATCATCCGTTTATTGTCACATGTGAAAGGCTGAAAAAAGAGTCTGAGTGTATCTGATGGTCCAGGGTTAGAAAAGAAAAAAAAATTCCTGTAGCATAATGTAAAAGAAGAATGTATCTAAGCACTGCAATTTGACTCTGTTTGATGCAGAAAAGAAAATAAGCAAAGGAGAAAAACTTCCCTTCCAAGTCATGACATGCTTCTGGTAAGTCTTTCATAACTTCTTGGTTGCATTGCTTTTGTCTGTTTAGAGTCAATGAGTTGCCTCACTTTTTAAAACTTAAGACAAGCTGTACTGGGTAGTCAGCAGCTGTACAATCTCTTTCTGTGATAGTATCAGCCTTTATTGTAATAAAGTTAAACCAGAGTCTACTCAGAACAAAATATAATAATTTCCATGTCTAACTCAGACCTGCCATACAATATTCTGCAAACAGCTACAGTTTTTAAAACTTCTTTGCTAAATAACCTTATTTTTAAAATTGTGAAATGCCTATAGAAAATGACTGTAGAAGCCATGCCAACACTTGGTGAGTGTAGTTCACAGAATGGACTCAACGTGTTGAAATGTTATGTGTCACTAACCCTTTTCCAACAGCACAATTTCCAATATACAACACTATGTAAGATGCATTTATTTACTCCTGTGCACTGAGGTCTTAGTAAATATGCACACTGACTAAATGAAGAGATAGAGGAAACAAGACATTGATCTGGTGCAACATGTAACAAATATGCTGCTTGATTTTTGAGGTGTGCTACACAAATAAATCAGATAGAGGGGCTGCACACTAAAGAGAGAATTTTTTGATTGCTTCTTGCAAAATGAATTCAGACAATCCTGTGATGGCAGAAGAGCATTATCATTTAACTAGTAGTTTTAATTTAGTAAGCCAGAGGTGTTGAGGTAGTGTTAATGGGGGGGCTAAACCTTTTAAGAGTTTGAAGTTAGCTAAGGAGTTATTAAATTAAATCTACCCACCAAGGCAGGGATCCATCTCTCCTTATGTTAAACATCAGGTTGTTTATGTTGGAAGGCTTCCTGTAAAAGGAGAAATACATTTCCTGAGAGAAGTTGAGATGATCCAGTGACGTCTTCTCATCCCAAGAAACATCTGAACAGAGCAACTTAGAAAAGCTGAATCTGGACCAGTGGGTTTGACTCTCTCTTTCTTGCGACCTGTTTGACACTGCCAAAGGGGCAAGATTATACAGGAATTGCTACTTACACTTTTTTACATTTGGTGTAAATATGGTGTGTAGTATATATTAACAGACAAACTCACTGTGTCATTTTTTGTAGCAAATCTGGAAAAAAGGATGAAATGAAATGTCACATCACTTTACATCTTTTTAAATCATTCACAAATTGTTTTGATCAACCTCAACATGCATTTTGAGGCAAATATAATAATTGGTTATAAAAGACAACTTATACCAATGACAGTGCTATTGTAACAGATATTTTGCTAGGAAAATGTATTTTTACACTGAATCCTTAGACTGAGGAGCCCCTTTTATGGCCTACTTTGGACGATGACACATAGGGGCTGATAAGGGTAAATCTCCTTTTTACTGCTTTAGAGCTACAGACCTGAGTGGAGAAAGGGATATAACTATAGCAGACAACTGTGTCTAAGGCAGATTTTGCTTACAATAGAACAGTTTATTTCTGGCTTGTTCCTTTTTATTGCTTATGCCCTTATCTTTCTACTGTGTTCTTTTTTCTGTTTTATTTACAAGTGTGTTGGGCCATTCAGAGGACAGAAAGCCACACACATCACCATGAAATGAAGGCATTTAAGTGGTGCTGTCCACAGCATTTCTATTTCCCTCTGGAAGTTAATGTGGTTGCTCTGCATCACCAAGGCTTTCTTTAGATTGTAGAGAGGTAGTCTCCACAGTCCTGTAGAGAAGTAGTAGTACAGTTGAGAAAATTCCAAGGGAAAATTCATCCCATGTGTCTTTGGTGTCCCTTCTGAGAGCTTTGTCAAAGATCCCTAAAGAGGAGGCAACGAAAAAGACTGAGTTGCTTGCTCTTACTTTTTGAATGAAATCTGTCTTCCTACAACTGAGATAGAAAACGAAAAAAAAAAAAAAAGCAAGGTTTTGGAAGAAATGGAAGAAAGAAAAAATATGACAGCAGTATAATTCTGCCTGAAGGTAAAAATACGTGTTGCAATGTGCACTGAATTTTTCACTGAATTAATTTACATGAATATTGCACAGGGAAATGTGTATGTGCTATGCCTTTAAATGCAGATGCTTCCCGGAATGTTATTTGCATGTTCACAAATTATGTATTCCTATTATACTATGTATTGAAAAACAAAAATAAATGTAGTTGCTACAAGGGAGGAGGGTCTTTTTAATCTTTAATTAAATATTAAATAGAAATGTTCTTTGATGATGTCAATCTCGACTTCATTAACGACCTGATCATACCCTAATCCAGTAGGTATGGTAGACTAAGATTTACTGACTAATAGAATAAAAACAGTCAGTATTGACATATAAGACTAGCCATGCAACTGGGGTTTTAGTCATTGCATGCCATCAACGGCAACCCAAATTGCATTTAATGTGCAAAAATCCGATTTTAGCCTGCCTTATTGAAAGAAGCAAAAAAATGGGCTCTTTTACACCCACATACACACTGACACACTCTATGAAATCTGTTTTGACAGCTTCCTATACTATTTAGCCAGCAACGACAGACAAGGTAAAGAATCAATAACTAAACCCTTGGTGCATGTTGCAATCATAAGCAATTATTTACATGTCATGTTGAGTCATTTGGATGGTGAAGTGTTGTTCAGATCCATCATCTAAACAGACAACCATATATATGTACTTTCAATTGCCTCCTTGGTCCCTTGGGACTTTAGTTGAATTATTCTGATATGAATATTCATGGGGTTTGACAGTAGTGTTTACCACTTCATTATGGCAAAGATTTAAGAGTTGTGCTACAGTTCCTGGAAGGAAGTAGCCATGATATTTGGGAAACAAACAGCTGTGGTTACACCACCTGCATAGCTCATATGCGGTGAAGCTACAGCTGCTCCAAGATGGAACTGTGCATCTGTGCACAGTGGGGTGATGGGAGTTATATGGAAAACCCAATGCTTTGTACTGGATCCAAAAGCCAGTGTTGTAGGGAATCCCATAGACTACCAAGTCTGCCTGTTAGGCAGCCACCTAGGACAAGTCATATAATGTATTATTTCAAAGCTTACCAGTCTGTGCCTTGCCATACTGGGCTGATGGAATACCTGAGATTGACTCTGGTGCCCCAGGTGCATGGTGCTATCAGCTCTCACTCAGCTGCACATCTCACTTGATGGCACTTTTCAACATAAAGTACCTCAAACTGAGGAAATAAAAGCTGAGGCATGGAAAATCTCCAGGTACCTTCAAAATAGCTGAATGTCAAGTTTTACTGATCATAAAATGGTCGAAGTAATTTTTGCTCCATTTATCTAACCCACAGGTATAGTCTTCTTATTGATAAAGAGCAGAGAACTTTGATCTTGAAATTCAACATGTCCCAGTAGTATTATTTGTGCTCTTTTACACAAGTGCAGCTGTTATTTTACAGGCCTCCCACAAGGCACAGAGACAGTGTGTTTCAAGAATGGAAGAACTGACTGCTCAGCACCTCTGCTGTGATTTAAACTGGATTAAAGTCTGAAATACTGAGCTGGTAAATATTTGCGTTTTTATATAGTGACTATATACTGTGGAAGTTGCGTGACAGTGCAGTAGGGGTTTATAACTGTTATCAGTTATCAGTTTGATTTTGGCTGTGTTAAGTGATTCAAGAGCATCTTGTGTGTTCAGGAGCTCACATCTTAAAAGCTGTTTTGTATTTGCCACTTTACTGACTGTCAGTGGAACACAGACTACTAATTCTTTCAGTTACTTCTGAAAAAATGGGCCTGTATTAGATCCAAAGTTAACAGAGGTTTACAGTAAGAAAAACTTGTATAGTATTGGTGATGTTGGCTGACATATGCACTGCACTGGTCTCAAGCTGGTTTGAAAATTTGAGGTGTCTCACTTTGAGTTTCCCAGGCAAGAGAATTTCAGTCTCACCAGCCATTTTGGGAAATCTTGGATAGATGTTTTTCTAACTGTGGTACCAATACCTTACTCCTACATGAGATTCTTTGAAATAGGAAAAGACATTATTACCCAAGGAGCTGGCAACCCTTTTCAATGGGTACAAAAGTCTGGAGGTGCGAGACAGCATGGCTGCTACCAGTGCCTTTGATAACACATAAACCAGGTCTTACCAGTGCAAGCCTTTCTTAGCATCTCTCCTTTTCTTTTCTTAATGAAATCTGATTTCTTCAACATTTTAAAAAAACCAAAAATACAAAACAAAGGGTTATTAAAAACAAACAAACAAACAAACACCACCAGCAAGTGGCTCAGCTCACAAAGACAGATAAAGGTGTCCCTAAACAGTGTTTCAAGGAGCAATGGTTCTTTCATGCTCATTAAATCAGGAAAAGGATACCAAGGACCTCTCCTAACAGTCAATATTATACAGGATTCAGTTATCTACAAACTAGAAGGTCAGGAAACTCAAGAGCCTGTGGAGCCCCACCAGTGGAAAGCCTATTAATAGCAGAAGAGGTTATTCACTGTTATCAAACATAATTACAGGCATCAAACACTTTGCAGCTGAAGGACCATTTATTTAACACACTGAATAAGCAGATATAGTTGTATGATGCGCTGCTCTGCAGCATCTCAACATCAGGCTTCAGGTGGGAAAATAAACCACATTACTAGAGCTATAATAGTGATTACATACACAGATTTTATGTGGCACAGAATGCTCAAGAAAAAATTACCATCTTACTTTTGTGTAATTTTAATGCATTTCAATGAGTATTTTATCTTTCCATCCATACATTTTATGTCTGCCTTCAGGTCCTGGGACTGAAATATTCTGCAAGTCATTTTAATGATTCCTTGTGTACTTAGTGAGTGAATCACACAAATACTTGGGCTGTGACTTATGTTTCTTAATCTGGAAGTTAAGCTACAGATGCAGTCCAATGCATGGGCTCAAACACAGTGACCAATGGATTTAACTGGAAGATTACTGCTGACAGATTTGAAGCAAATCTTTTATATTGGAGGAGTATCTTCATAGCCAGACTACAGCACCAACACAAATGGAAAACACACGGTTCAGAGGGTGTGTCTGTTTCTGTCAAATATTTTATTTGACTGGTTCAATCTTAGGTCTTGGCATCCTCACCATCTACACTAAATATGCATATATTACTACTGAGTAAACTAACTCATTCTCTCCAGAAGAAATCATGTGTGCAGTGAAAGGTTCAATCCTAGCACTACTCTTCAGAGGTTAGGAGGACAAGGATTGACAAGATATGACCCCTTTTGATTTACAAATGTCTCCAACCCCTGTTTACAAGGGGATGATTATAGGTATATCTTTTTCTTGCCACACTTATGCCAACTTTTTGCCCATTTTTCCTTGACAATGTATTCACAACCAAAGTGTATTCAGACTGTGCCTTGGTCTTAGGGACAGGCAGGAGAAGGACAGACTCAGATGAAAGTACCTGAGATCCCCTTGGTGAGGTATATGTTACCCAGGCCTCATTAAACTGCAAGGCCTCTTTCCTGTGTTTCCATCCTCATTGTCACTGGTCTCCAAGATATAGATACACAAAAAACCTGACAAGCAGCACAGAAAGGCAGAAAACACATATGACAGCTTAATGGCTTTGAGATTAAAAAAAAACATACCTGTGTTTATATTTGCACAAATAAGGCAGCATGTCTTTAAACGACATAGCAGGCTTCATCTATTAGGGCATTTGATTGAAGGTCTCCTGTCATTTATAAACTAACAAAAGCTTCATCAGACACTAAAAAAAATGTTGAAGTTGTTGTTATTACTACTACTACTACTACTTCTACTATTACTATGTATTTACACTGCAGTCAGTCCTAAGAGTTCTGGACAGGTAGTAACAGCTATACAAGAAGCAAATAAATTAAAATAAAACAACTTTAATAACAAATGTCTGAGTCACAAATAGCTTAAAACTTAGGTAATTCCCTATGTTTCTTCTGCCAGATGCCAACCTTATGCACATATCAGAATATGTAAATTAAAATATATATGTCAAAGTTCTACTGTTAGTGAGAGCAAGAGTAGAGCCTTTTTTTTCTTGAATATCAGGATGAGATATATGTCTTAATTATCTTGTTTGCCTGAAATACATGTGTATTGTGTTTATCATTGTCTATTTCCAAAACTAGAACATCTAGCTAAACTAAAGGGTACATGTGGGATGTGCAGAATTAAATGTTATCTCACTATTAATTTGGTATGAACTTTATGAAGTATTGCAGAAAACCATTATCAGTTCCTTTAGAAGTTTTAGGTATTAACAATCATAAAAGCTAAAATAAAACCTGACCTTTTTTTGAAAAGTCCTCATATAACAATAATTACTTTTTTTTAATTTTGACTAGTACAGTCAATTTTTTCCAACACCTCTTTGTAGCAGCTGACAAATGTCTTTGTTCTGTGTTTTATTCCAGCCATTTTGTTTATTCTGCTTCTTATGTGTTTTTAGGAACTGCAGCAAGCAGGGATGATGCAATGATTTTGACAACTACACCAACATAGTCAAGGAATGGTACAGGGAGTTGAAAGAGAAAGAATACTTTCAGAGGATCTAAAAAGGCTGAAACCACTGCTAAACACTCAGGCTAAAGGCATTCCATAAATTTAGTAAGTGAGCAGCTAAAATCTTGGCCTTCACCAGCAAAACTGATAGTAACCCAATGCAGGGTGGATGAAATGCCAAATAAATAAGGAAGTCAGAATTTTTAGGTGACATTCTCCAAGCATTTTAAAGCCAATGAGCAGATTGGGATATTTCATTTCCTCAGTATCTTAGACATATTTGCCCTGAGTTAAAGGCTAGTAACTGTGAATAAACATATACAGCCTTCAAGGGCAATACAATTTAAAAATACAAGTCTTTTGCTGGTAACAACAATGATGCTACTGATTCCAGAAGGCTCACTCTGACTTACACAGGCTGAGGATTTGGACCAAACTTAGGGTAACTTTTGAATTAAGAGATGTTAAGCCAACAACCAAAATGTCCAGAGAAAAAAGAAAGAGAAGAGGTGTGAGAAAGGAAGAAAGAAGTGAACATGAAGAAGTTCCTACAGGAGATCAAGGAGAAAATGCAGGACCAGGAATAGGGTATTGGGTGAGGCAATTAGCACATGTTTGGATAACTAGAAACAGGACCAAGCTTGGCAATGCCATTTGCTGTTATGGACTACATTTCTGGCCCTGATTTTCTTTTCCATCTCCACTATGAGTCATTTTAAGTCCCAGAAAAGATAGATGAGGTCCAAGTCATGTTCATTTCAAACACACACATATACCTACCTCAACATCAGACAGAATTATTAAGTACAGAGTGGGCTTCCTACCTCAAAGTTGTCCAATCACCCAGTGAAAGAAACAACACAGAGGAGAGTCCAAAATATATCTTTTTCTCTAAGTATTAAAGGCAGAAGAAGCCTAAAATCAAGCAAGGTGGGTATTTGTCTAAAGCTATGGGTAGGAGGTGAACAGACGGAGTAAAATTAGAGATGAAATCCCAACCCACAATGTGGACAACATCAAGATCTCTGAAAGAGAAATTAGAATGGTCAAGGAAAATTTGAGGTAAGCTAGGGCTGTAAGAGAGTGGGAAGAATAGAAGGAACTGCTACAGGAAGTCACTGTACAGAGGCTGCAATGTGTATAACGGGAGTCTGTAGGAGTTGATGGATTGCCACTTCCCAGGCACTGAGAAAGAGGAAATCTGGAGTCTGGCATCAGAAAATATATTGAACTGAATCTCAGTGTCTGTGATAGTTATATGTTTGGAAGAATGAGTAGAAGGGCAGGGGCACAGCCAGTATTAGTTCTGTTGAGTTGTATAGAATGAACAGGGCTTTGCCTTCCAAGACACCAACATTAAAAACAGTAATACAACACAATGCAATTGAAAGCCCATGAGGACTTATCTCTTTTACATAATGTGTCTGTCTTCTCGTGACTTCTTCTGAAAGATTTGCTTCATTAGCAGTAAAAAATAAATATTAAAGGAGAGAAAGACAATGTGTTCCTAATGAATGTCTGATTAATTACATTTACAATCTGTTTCTTTTAGAAAATGCTTTCAAAAAATTGCATTTGTGATGAAGAATTGTGCTCTGCTCTTCAGAGTGGTTAGGAGAGTCCGATAGAAACAACCTATCAGCTGCATGTTTGTGCAAATATACTAGTTGCATGGGTACATTTCTATGTACATATTGCTGATTGTCAATTCATTGAAGTTGTTGGAGAATTAAAGTTCCTGAAATCATCTTTTAGCAGCTGAGACTCAGAATAAAACGGTGGTTGTCACTGGAGATAAACAAACTTTTCAGAAACTGAGCAATATATAATACATAAGAAATAAGACAATACAGTTTGTTTGGGATATGTAGAGGGAGCACAGTCCAGTTACTTGAAAAACTGAGAAAACCCCTTATAAACTTTCTTGAATTAAATTCTTTATTAAAGCTATTTTTATTGGCATAATTTGGTGTTGAAACTATTCAATCAATGGGAGGAAGTATTTTCTCAGAATTATTCCCATGTTTTGCATGCCCTGGTGCTCTCACTCAGACACTCCTGTGCTGCTCCGACTGGGAGCAGAGTCATGAGCAGGCGTAGGGCTCAGAGTAAAGGTAAAAGCCCAGCTGTTCTGCTTGGCATTTACTCACGATGATTCCTGGGAAGTCTGCCAGGTTTATGCTTAGGCAGCACAGGCTTTTCCATACAGACTGTGGGGAAAAAACAGTCCTCTCTGGGTAAAACACAGGCAAACCTACAAGGGAATCCTGAGAGGGAAAACTCAGAGACTGTATCCATCTGCCTTACAGCAGAGGTGATTCAAAACTCATTCTGTATTGCAGTTAGACAAAACAAATTATTTTAGTTTATTTTCTTTTTTCTTTTTTTAATTAATAATCCTTTTAGTTTTTATGAATGTGCATTTTCAATGAAAAGTTTGAAGTAACATCTTTTTGCTCTAGAGAATCCCCTGGAAATTGATCTGCATAGTGTTAGGAAGATTTACATGAGGAATATAAAGTCTGGGTTAGCTAACAATGTATATTACCAGGAGCCCACAATGGTCTCTCCTTCCAAGGTTAGAAACTAAGAGATGTGTTGTGTGCCCTTTCCAGCCTCCAGAATTCCTGTTCCATGGGAAACAAGTTTTGGAATAGGGGTGACAAGTTTGCAAATATCTGTGTCTCATCACAACATGGAGTCTTGAAAACCACTTTTTTATCCAGGATCTGGAAACTTTTCTCAACTCCTGCTTTGTAGACAAATCCCACAGCAGCTACAGGCTCAGACCTAGAGGCCTCATGTAGTTGCATGTGCTCCCAAGGAGGATTTCTTATTATCTGCCCTACACCTTCAAGGTGGCCATGTGAAAACTTGTGGGGTAAACATTCTAAGCACACAGAAACAT
Organism: Pithys albifrons albifrons; assembly: GCF_047495875.1. Classification (NCBI taxonomy): domain Eukaryota; kingdom Metazoa; phylum Chordata; class Aves; order Passeriformes; family Thamnophilidae; genus Pithys; species Pithys albifrons. The sequence goes on along the minus strand of NC_092461.1, from coordinate 38,683,411 downwards.
GTCCCCACATACACACCTGCAAATATCATTCATACCTTCCTTCCATGAATATTTCTGTGAATGAAGTCTTACTGCAGCACATATGCACAGAAAGAAAATTGAAGTGGTCGTAGTCATTGTCTGAGTGAACTCTCTGATGCTAAAGGAACTGGTTAAAGCCAGTACTGTTCATCTCTTTACCCCAAAGTCCTTTGAGTCTATAGGAGTTTTTTTCATATGTGGACTGCTGAATTTGGCTCATAACTCTTCTTCCAGAATTTCCAGATTAATCGAAAACTCTAAAAAAATTATTTTAGATTATTTCATTAAATTTTACAAATATGTCACTCTGCAGAAGAAGAAAAAGGCTTTCAAAAGGTACTGCCTGAAAGGTTAAAATTTACATAAGTCTAGCATTATTATCATTTTTAATACCTACAGCATACCCCTTCACAGAATTAAATTATGCCAATTTTCAAGGAAGTGGGAAAAGTCTTGTCACCTACATGATCTGAAATGAGATTTTTCAAATCCCTTAGAAACATTCAGATGGAAGCATTTTTGCTCTACTGCATACACAGAGAAGAGCTCATCTTTTTTATTGACCTTCAGTTTCCCTGCATGTACTCTGGAGAGGCCCAAGTTAATTGTACTCATCCCTGTTCCCTTTTTCTTATGCTCCCCTCAGAGATGGCGTTCCAGCTAAGCTTTAGATGAGGACATTCATGGTACAGGGTCTGGTGTTCTATTTTCTGGGAACAGGTCAAGGATAGATGGACTTGCTGGAGGTGTTCTGCAACACTTGGTGTCTCTTGGTATCTGACCTCTAAGTTTTCCCCATCTTCTCATTTTCAGAAGCGTGGTTGGGGACAGATTTTCTCTTTGTTTTCCTCACTGGATTTTTACTAATGTATAATTTCCCAGTGTCTGAATTCTATATCTGGTTGTATTTTTGATCTAATATAATGCTGCTAAAAAAGATCAGGCTGAAAGAGATCACCAGCAGGATCATTCTCTGAATGAAGGTAGAATGAAACCTGTGTGAAAACAGAAGCCTCTGGCTTCTCTGAATGAATAAATAAATACCTTAAATGCAATGTTGAAAGCACTCCATGGTATCACACAAACTTATCAGTTAGCTGAGTTGAACTCTCTATGAAACCAGCAAACATGTTTAACCAAATTGTAGTTCATGCAAATTACTTTACATAGCTTTGAACTTAATTCCCATTTATTCCTTTCTCTGGTTTACAAGGAATTTTCTTTCTCTCCTCAATTATTTGTTTTTGGTTGGTTTTATTCTGTATCATGGCATGATCTCTGCTGTAGGAGGGGCAAGTTCCACATCAGACAGCTGTTCCAACCAGAAAAAAACTAACCTAGATAAACAAGTCTCTAATCTGGAGGCATATGAAAGTTCTCCAGACAAGGTCTGCTCCCTGCCTGGTGTTCGTTTTGCTTTCTGGTTCTCATATACAGAGGCCTGCTTGGGAAAATTAGACAGACTGTGTCTGCTTTGAATTTATCAGACGAACACACACACAGAAAACAAGAGTGTTTGGACTCCAGGCTGCTGGTGAATGCTCAGAATTCCCCACTGTCCCAATGACTGTAGAGCTAGTTGGCACATCTTCAATAAAAAATTACATCAGCGATGATCTGGAAACTCAATTGAGGCATAGGAGTGACAAGAAAATAAGCAAATCTGCAGTGAAAGCTTTGGCAAAACTTCTCGACTTCATTTCAAATGTAATAGCATTCCTGGTCTCTAATTTCTATTTTATTTTTAGTGACAAATGAATTACTAGCACAGCTTCTCATAATCTATTTCTTTCCATTTCTCAGACTCTTTTGGGGAGTGGTATAATTTTAGGCTATAAAAATATACACCATCTGGCTTATATATAATCGAGACACTCATACACACATTTTTGAGATGTAAAGCCATACTTTAGACAGAACTGGAGAAAGGCTGTGAGAAATTACACATTGTTGAGAGCAAAGGTGATTCCACTTCATGACCTCCCTAGGCACACCCCCAAAGTGACCATGGTGTAGACTCAGTGTAGTGTCACCTTGGATGAGAGGTGACACAGAGGCAGAAGGGACATCCACACTGTACATGGAAATTATTATGGTGTCAAGACAGGCACTTAAAATCCTTTTTGGGCTACCAGCCAATGTATGAAATTAAGTATTTGAGCAGAAGTGCTGATTTTATTATCCCCTAAGTGCTCCAAACCAGA